>NW_006294400.1:318579-333721 GCF_000327345.1 Myotis davidii | reverse complement strand
ATTCGCTCCTCTCTCCCCAGAACATTCTGGTAAATTAGGGACCATCTTCATCCCTGTCCTGCAGATGAAGGAGCTGCGCTGGGGGCAGGGCAACCACACTCCACTGTCCCACCAACGGTGGCCCTTCCCTCCACTCCCTCCCAGCGCCCTTCGCTACGGATGCACTTTCCCGTCTAGATCTAGAACGTCCTCTTCTGTGCTGGGCAGGGCCGGTGCAAGGCGGCTCCCAGCCCACGCTGTGCCTGCCCCCGGGACCAGCGTGCCCTGGTGACCAACGAGCCACAGCGCCGTGCTTGGCTGGGCTGGAAGGGGCAGCCTCACCCCACCGGGTCTCGGGAGGGGGTAGGACACGGTCGAGGGGAAACAGCAGATGCGGGGTGGGCAGTGGGGCTCAGGCCAGAAGAGGGGTGGCTGGGAGGACGTCGGCAGGGGGCCCTCGGCCGCCCGGCGTGGGAGCCCCTGGCAGTAAACAGCCACGTGAGCGTGAATCCTTCTGGGGGAACCCTTGGCAGGGACAGAATGCGATGATGGCAGCGGATTCTATTAAAAGCAGCTCTCGTTACGGCACTGTTAATTATTAATAGGCGCGGGCAAAGAAAGGATGGGAAAGCCCAGCTGGGCCTCTCAAATCTTGCCTCCGAAGCAAATGGCTTTTGGTTCACGTCCAGGAGACCCAGCCACGAACGCGCTTGTTGGGGAAGCAGTGGCAACCCGGAGGCGGCCGCAGCGACGGCACCGCTCAGACCTGCTTTTGGAAGGTGACGGCGAGGGAGCCAGCCACAGACAGGGCCCAGGGGTGGCAAACGCGGGGCCTCTGCGTTCAGGCCTCGATGACCTGGGGGTCCTATTCGGGGCCCAGCGCTCCACTGGGGAAGACACCGCAGACCTCTCCTCCTCTAAGCACCGCCCAGGCCCTGGGGCCGTCCAGCCGCTGAAGCGCTGCAGGCAGAGCTTTCTCCACGTGGCAGCAGAAGCCACAGTGAGAACAAGACTGTGAGGTTTGGGCTGAGGAGACCCCAAGAGAGAGAGACCTTGCCCCTCTTTCCTACTGCCACCCGCCTTAGCTTCACCGAACTCCTATCCACCCTTCAAAGCCCGGCTCAGACGACCTGCCCTCCAGGAAGCCCTGCCCAGCCCCAGCCGTGTTAACAACCAAGGATACAGACGCTGTCCCTGCTCTGCTGACAGGAGTTTAGCAAAGTTATTCATCAAGGGACCATCACAAACCATGAGGACAGATGGACACCGTGCTCTAAAGCAGGGTGATGGTGCACGCTGTTTGGGGGAGCACACATGGTGAGTGTAGGGCTCGGGGGAGGGAACTCCTGGTAGCAGTGCATGCTGGGACCTGTGCTTCTGTCTTCGGCTCAGAATGTCCAAGGGCCAGCGCCTGGGCCAGGAGCGAAGGCGGCCTCCACTCAGCGGAGCGGCAGCCGCAGGAGCCCGCTGGACACTGGGAAACGGACTGACCGAAGCCCCCTCGGTCCTGTTGCCCAGACCGAACACTGAGACCCGAGTGTGGCCATCAAAAAGGAATAAGCGAACAGGACCAGAGGCAAGCTACACGGCCCGTCCACGTAGAGTCACGGGGTGTGGGTGGGCGACTCTGTGTTTGTGGGACATGAAAGATGAGTTGGGAGCCGAAAACCAGGTATTACAGGCTTTATTAGGAGAAAGACCTAAGACCTGCCGGGCTGTCTCTCAGGGGAGAGCAGCAGCCCGAGCGAGCAGAGGTGAGCAGTCCTTTTGAGGGGAGGAATGGGGAGGAATGGGGCTTAGGGTACTGGGCGAGCTGATTGGTGGCTTAATGTATGGTCCATGTAAGGTACGTAGTCAGGCACTCAGGTACTTAGGGACAAGGGCTTAGGGTATTTATTTGGCAGGTGCTGATTGGTGGCTTAAGGTATAGTCCATATAAGGTACATGCTAGGCACTTCAGGTGTTTCTGGGCTGCAGATTATGTTTGCTGTTACTCCACCGGGAAGGGAGGATCTAGCAGGACAATACGGAGGGGAAAGCGCCAGCCGCCAGGGCTGTGAGGAAGTTGCAGGACCTGGGAAAGAAGGAGCATTCTAAACGCCAGGGGAGCAGGCCTCGGACAGCCATTTCCTGCGGGAGCCAGAGGAAGACGCTAGAAACTGTGTGGCAAACCGGGGCAGAAGGGCACCGGGCGGCCGGCAGGCGGGAAAAGGCCGCCTGAGAATATGAAAGGGACTGGAACGTGGAGTGGGTTGAACTGTGGTCTCCGAGGAGACAGGTCCAAGTTCTAACCACCGGTTCCTGTGAGCGTGACCTGATTTGGGAAAAGGGTCCTGGCAGATACATGTAGTTCAGAGTCTCGGGGTGAGCTCACCCTGGATTAAGGGGGTGGGCCCAAGTCCAGTGATAAGTGTCCGTAGAAGAAGAAGCAAGAACACTCACCAGAGGAGAACCACCTGGCCCATGTGGCTCAGTGACGGAGCGTCGACCTGTGAATCAGGAGGCCCCGGGTTTGATTCCCAGGCACATGCCTGATTTCCGGGCTCGATCCCCAGTGGGGGGCATGCAGGAAGCAGCCGATCAATGATTCTCTTTCATCATTGATGTTTCTCCTCTCCTCCCTTCCTCTCTGAAATCAATAAACATGTGAAAAAAGAAGAGAAAGCAGGAGTCATGTGCCCACCAGCCCAGGAGAGCCGGCAGCTGCCAGGAGCCAGGGGAGGCGCGGAGCAGCTCCGACACCCGGGTTCGGACGTTGGCCCCAGAACTGCGAGAGAATGCATGTCTGTAGTTTCAAGCCCCCGCTGTGGGAATTTGGCTCAGCAGCCCTAGGACACGAACACGGTTGGAGTGAGGAAGGGTGGCAAGGGAAGACAAAACCACAGCCACAGAATTCGCCTCCATCGGAGGCGGCAGCAAGCGGAACCTGCAACGCGGAAAATAACGTTAGTGATGGAGCGGCCACGCCTCGAGACGCGTCCTAAGAAGTGTGACAGAAACCGGGAGATGGAAACAGACCATGAGAAGGTGGTGGGGACGAGGGGGCAGCGGGCACGTCATGAGATTGTTGGAGAGAAGGTCGGGATGAGAAACAATTTCGAATAAAAGAATGAAAAGCCAGCTGTGGCTTAAAAGGCAACAAAAAGATCTGAATGTACAGATTGGAAAGATTCGGGGCATCTGGGGGGATCAGGGGAGCCTTCCACCGAGACTTGTTCTGGAAAACAATGTAAATTATGCAAATAAGGACCAGGTAGTACGCGCCTCTGGGAAGAAAATCGGCTTAACTTGTAAAAGCACCACCCCGGGCTGGTCTCCGCTGTCACACTGGGTGCTAAGAGATAAGGGGCACGTGTTGGCAGAGTTTGGGGGGACAACTGAGGCATTTATTACTGAGCCATCAGCTGGGAGTCCAAGGACCATAACCCCGTGGCTTAAAGTCTGGGCATTAGCTCTGAAACCAGTTATAAAACAGCGAGTGTGAGGAATTATTATGAAGATTGTTTTCAGACCTAATACAAATGTCAGAAAGTATTCTTTTTCTTTCTTTTCTTTTTCAAAATATATGTTATTGATTTTTTTACAGAGAGGAAGGGAGAGGGATAGAGAGTTAGAAACATTGATGAGAGAGAAACATCAATCAGCTGCCTCCTGCACGTGCCCTACTGGGGATGTGCCCGCAACCAAATCGAACCTGGGACCCTTCAGTCCGCAGGCCAACGCTCTATCCACTGAGCCAAACCAGTCAGGGCCAGAAAGTATTCTTAAGCGACAGATTGCAGAATGGAAAGATAATGGTCTAACCCAGTGGTCGGCAAACTCATTAGTCAACAGAGCCAAATATCAACAGGACAACGATTGAAATTTCTTTTGAGAGCCACATTTTTTTAACATAAACTATACAGGTAGGTACATTGTTATTAACTTAATTAGGGTACTCCTAAGCTGGCCTTTGCTAAAAACGTCCTCAATCTGATTGAAGTACGATCGTTGAGGTCGACCCCTTCCAACTCTCCCATCCACACTGGTCTTGTAGACCTGTTTCAGATAGACGAGTGTGGATGGGAGAGTTGAAAGGGGTGGACCTCAGCGAATGTACCTCAAAACAATGTACCCGCCCCCCCACTGCGAATCCCGCGGGCCGCCTGCGCCGTGTCTCCCGTCCCCCCACCGACCGACACCCCCACTTCTTCTAACGCCACTTCTTCAAAACAGACTCGCCCAGGCCGAAAACCGACTTCTGCACATGGGCCATGAAGTTTCAATCGCACTGTACGTGCGCGCCCGCACGTGGTATTTTGTGGAAGAGCCACACTCAAGGGGCCAAAGAGCCGCACGTGGCTCGCGAGCTGCGGTTTGCCGACCACGGGTCTAACCATCAAGTCCTATCCACACGGCCCAAAGCTGGGAGGCCCTGTTTCGAGTCTGCTCAGCGGACCGGCCGCTCCACAGAAGCTTCAGCATGAGGGTAACCTCTAGTGCAGTTAGAAAGGCACCATCTACTAACCAAAGTCTGGCGAAGACTCGGCAGCCATCCCGAGTCTGTAGAATGACAGGAAACAGCCCCAGGGACAGACCTGAAAAGCGTGAGCCCCGCTTTCTCACCAGAGCCAGACCCGCCGGGTCCATGGTGATGGTGGATGTAGGCACAACGTTATCCTCATAAAACACCACAGACGCTCGGATTGGGTGAAACGAAAACTTAGATGCACGTCCAGCTGAGCCGTGCTCCCAGGAAATACACGTCAAACCAGGGGACACAGAAAGCTTAACAATGGATTGGGCCGCGTTGTAAGAGGCAAGTTCAAGTCGTTAGGATCGATGAAGACTACAGGTCAGAATGGAGAGCTGGCGGTCATGAGCTTTTACGACAGAGACAGCAGTAGACCCAACCAGGGGGAGAGGTACCTTAGACACGCACAGAAGGACAAATAAGAAAAGCCACCAGCCCTAGCTGGTGTGGCTCAGTGGATAGAGCGTCAGCCTGTGGACTGAAGGGTCCCGGGATCCATTCTGGTCAAGGGCACGTGCCCGGGTTGCGGGCTCCATCCCCAGTAGGGGGCGTGCAGGAGGCAGCCGATCAATGATTCTCTCTCATCATTGATGTTTCTATCTCTCCCTCTCTCTTCCTCTCTGAAATCAATAAAAGTTTATTTAAAAAGAAAAGCCACCGAAGAAAACGTAACACACTCCTGTCTGACATATTTAAATAGCACCCCTGCCCCCATGTTTGTGTCGGATCAGAATAATATAATTAACAAGGTTGACTTAATAACTGAATTTTGAACCCTACAAATAAAAGGCACTCCTTTCTTCACCAGAGCCCATCAAACATTTATGAAAGTTGATCATATATTAGGCCATAAAGAAAAGTTCAGTATATTCCCCAAAGCAGCTATAGTGGTCACTCTCCGACCACAGTGCATTTAAGCCAGAAATTATTAACAAAAGTTTAAATGAAAAAGTCAACCATTTGAAAGTTAAAAACCACTTTGGTAAATAACTCTACATAAAACCCACGTGACAAACGATTAGGAAAGAGCCCTGTGAACACCACACATCCACACGTATGGGAAGGTGGTTAACATGTTACAGGGAGGCCCTAGCCGGCTTGGCTCAGTGGATAGAGCGTCGGCCTGAGGACTGAAGGGTCCCAGGTTCGATTCCGGTCAAGGGCATTTTTACAGAGAGGAAGGGAGAGGGATAGAGAATTAGAAACATTATTGAGAGAGAAACATTGATCAGCTGCCTCCTGCACACCTCCAACTGGGGATGTGCCCGCAACCAAGGTACATGCCTTGACTGGTATCTAACCTGGTACCCTTCAGTCCACAGGCCGAGGCTCTATCCACTGAGCCAAACCGGTCAGGGCAGAAGTATATTTTTTTAAAAAAATTTTACAGGGAGGGAAATGCATAGCGCAATGTTGTGCATTTCTTAAATGAGAGGGGTTGGAAGTCAATAAAGATAAAACACAGAATTTAATAAATTAGAGAAGACAACAGGCATAAAAGACAAACCCATGACTTGGTTTTTTGGAAAGTCTCATAAATGAGGTAAACTTCTAGCAGATCCAAAGATAATAAGCAGCGAGGGAAGCATGCACAAGCATAGGAACCCAAAACTTTTAAAATTAAATTATATTAAGTAAAGCCTTATGATAATAAATGTGAAAATATGAACAGGCAGGTATTTTTGTAGGAAAACACATAGAGCCAAAACCAATTCAACAAGTAGGAGAAAACCAAAAAAACCTATTATAACAGCGGAAATGGAAAAGGTGGGGAGAGCGCTGCTTGCTTGAGAAGTGTGGGTCCTGACACTCTCCCTGGCAAATATTCACATATTTCAAATGTTCCGTTCCGCGACCCAGGAAAACGGGCAGCCGCCCCAGCGCGCTTAAGGATGTAGCTTAACCCTAAAGCGAAGAATCGGCAGATAGCGGGAAACTACACACCGGATCTGCTTCGGAATATGACAAAAATCCTAGAGAAAGCACCAGCTAGTTATCCTGGTTGAGACTCTCTGGGTCACAAGAAACAGAAATCTGCTCACGTGAGCTCAGGAAAGGGGGAAGGTTGCGCCTCAGGATCCAGAGATGTCATGGAATGAAAGGGGGAACGTGCAGCCAGGCTCTGGGGGAGACGGAAGTCACCAGGGCCTATGCGTGCTTCACCTTTACACACTAGCCCAGTGGTCAGCAAGCTCATTCGTCAACAGAGACAAATGTCAACAGGACAACGATTGAGATTTCTTTTGAGAGCCACATTTTTTAAACCGAAACTATAGAGGTAGGTACATTGTTATTAACTTAATCAGGGTACTCCTAAGCTGGCCTTTGCTAAAAACGTCCGCCATCTGATTGAGGTACGTTCACTGAGGTCGCCCCCTTCCAACTCTCCCATCCACACTCGTCTTGTAGACCTGTTTCAGATAGATGAGTGTGGATGGGAGAGGTGGAAGGGGTGGACCTCAGCGAACGTACCTCAAAACAATGTACGTCCCCTGCACAGCGTCTCCCGTCGCCCCACCGACGGACACCCCCCACTTCTTCTAACGCCACTTCTTCAAAATAGACTCGCCCAGGCTGAAAACCGACTTCTGCGCGTGGGCCATGAAGTTTCAATCGCACTGTACGTGCGCGCCCGCACGTGGTATTTTGTGGAAGAGCCACACTCAAGGGGCCAAAGAGCCGCATGTGGCTCGCGAGCCCCGGTTTGCCGACCACTGCCCTAGCCTCCTCCTCAGCCCATCAGACCGCCTACGCCCACGGGCTCTTCAAGTGGACACTTAGGGTCTCCCGGGGTCCTGAGTCTAAACTGAGCACTGGCAGGCTGCCTCCTCCATGTGGTCCTGGTGACATCGGCAATGCTTGCCCATCTTTCCAGACCTCCTTCCAGGCCGGGGTTGCACTTTCTAGGGGAGCTAGGCGGGGCCATAGCATTTCTAGGTAGAAGCACTTAACTGATGGTGTGAGCCTCTTCAGTTCTATCTCCCCTGTCTCAGCCAGCAGGGAGCGTTTGGCGCTGTGGAGGGGCAATGCTGGGCCAGTCCCGCTGTCATTGAGGGAGGGTGGCTGGAGCCACAGCTGACTTTACATGAACCTGGAAGAAACTTCTCTCGAGCCATGAAATTGCGATGGTATTGTTCCTGCAGCATAATCCAGCTTATCCTGACTAATTCAGTGACAAAGCATGTTGGTCTCAAACCACGAGCCAACGTCATATTTAATGGTGATATGCTGGAAGCATTCTTAGAATAGAGAATGCTTTATTCCAGAATAAGGCAAGGATGCTTAATAATGCCTCTATCATTTTACATGGTTCTGAGAGTTCTAGATCATGCAATAAGACAAGAAACATAAAGGACAACCACTAAAAAGGGAATAAAATTATCCTTATTTGTGGATAATTGTCTATGTAGGCCCCGAGGGAAGTAAAGGGAAAATTATTAAATAATAGGAGAGTTCTACAAAAGTGATCAGTTATAAAATAAAAACACAAAAAGTCGATGGCGCCCTTCCCTCCCTCTTCGTTTTCTGTTGGCCTGATTGTGGGCGCGTGATTTCCTTTTCCCGCCTATTGGTTTGAAGGTGATACATTTCATTTCTGCCTGTTAGAGGCGACCCTTAAGTTTTTATCATGTGTCATTGATTTAAGACAATCGCAACCAGGAGTCTCCCCCTTCCTCCTAGGACAGCTACAGTCTTGGAGTGGTTTAACTTCCGTCACACCTTCCAGCGAGCATGCGTGATCGCAGTATCTCCGTTTCCTCTTGTTTTGAGCCTACATTTGTCATTATTACTAGTGATTTTTGCAGCCAACTCTCACGTAGGTTTTTCCCATATTTTCATATCTTTGCTCATCACATCCTTGATACAGGGCTTCATTTTCTTCTTCCTTAGATAATCCTTTGTTAGTTTTGGCAGCAACACTTCTTAGTTTTTGTCTCAAGTATCTTTATTTTGCTCTCCTCTTGAAAGACAGCGTAGCTGAAAGAAAGATTAGGTCAACCAGTAATTTCTTTCATCACCTTGAAGATATGATGGTTGCACTGTCTTTTGGCCTTTATGGTCAATGTTGGGGTGTGTGCGTGTGTGTGTGTGTGTGTGTGTGTGTGATCATGGTTAAAGTCATGTTCTGGAGTCCCAGGCTGCCTGGGTGTAAGTCCTGGCCCTCCCATTAATCGTTGTGTAATTTTGTGCCCAGTTAGCTACTGCTCACCTTCTGCTATTTGGGCTGGGCTCAGCGGGGCAGTTCTTCTGCTGGTCTTGCCCAGGGTCACTCATGTGGCTGCTCTCATCTGGGCTTGACTGGGGTGGACGGTTCAGGATGGTCTCGCTCAACAGCTTGGCAGTTGGTGTTGGCTGTCAGATGCGTCACCTTGGACTTCCACCAGAAGTCTGGGCTTCCTGACGTGATGGCGGAAGTGATCTAAGCAAAAGTGGAAGCTACTAGGCTTCTGAAGGCCTGGCTTGGGCAGTCACACAGTATTGTCTCTGCTGCATCCCATTGGCCAAAGCGAGTCTCAAGGCCAGTCCAGATTCAAGGGCGGGAAAATAGACTCAGTTTCTCCCTCATGGAATGGGTCCTCTGGAGGAAGGAACAGCAAAGTCACATCACAAAAGGGTACGGTCATGGAGAAATGGATTCTTCAGGGGCCATTATTGTACCAAAAATTACTTAACATGAAGTCATCATGATTGCTTGAACTTTCTGTGCTTTGATTTTTCTATCTTTAAAATCCTATATTATAAAGAGCTAATTTGCTAATTAGACCGAACAGCAGAACGACCATCCAGATGACCTTCCAGACAATCTTCCGGATGAAGCCGGAGCTGCTAGGGCTAAGTCCCTTGCGTGAATTTCGTGCATTGGGCCCCTAGTGTGGATAATAGTAAGAGTGTTATTTTGAAGACTTAAAGAGCTAACCTGGGAAATGCTGGCAAAACTATGCTTTTGTTATGTGTGTTAGGTGATCTTTTCATTCTTCTAGTTGCTGTAAGTCATTTTCTTTGTCTTTAGTGTATATATCTAGATTTAGATGCACTGTTATTTATCTTTCTTAGGATTGATGTACTGGGGAGTTTTGTCTTTCATTACTTCTGTCATATTCTCAGACATGATCATGTTGAATATGATCTCTCCTCCCTTTTCTTCTCTAAGACACGTTGGACTTTCTCACTCAATTGTGTTTCTACGTTCATTCCTTGCTATCGCTTTGTCTCTGAAGGCTACTTCCAGGGTAATTTCCTCAGTTCTAGCTTTCAGTTCATGAACACTTCTTCAGCTGTGTCTCATCTGCTAGTCAGCCCACCCATTGAAATTTTCATGTCCATGACTTCATTTTTTTCATTTTTAGAAGATCTTCCCTTTCCTATAAATCTGCCTTCTCTCTTTTCATGATGTCTTTTCCTTTTCAGATGGTTCCTTTTAATGATTTAAAGCACACTTGTTCTATACTCTCTTCTGGACTGAGCTGTTAGCTCAGGCTCTTGGTGGTCAGGTCTTGTGGTGGTAGATCATTTCATCTTGCGGTTCCTGTTTTCAGCTGTGAGTTGAGTCGTCTGTTATGGAAGCGCTCCTGGCTCTGGGTTTCTCCTCCCAACCTGCGGCACCTGGGAGTTTCCCATTCTTTCTTTTAAGAATCATTATTTTTGTTCTTACATTTTGTTGATATTCTTCTGCAGGAGGAGAGGGAGGAGTGACACCATGAGCTCAGCCTGGAGTCAACTTAAATACATTGTAAAGGAATCATTTAAAACGGGCGGGGGAAATATGGACTATTTATTCAATGATATGAAGACAACTGTTCAATAATTGGGAGAGAAGCCATTAGCCTTAACATACACCATAACTAAAATAAATTGCAGACCGAACAAAAACGTAACTGTAGAAGTGGAACTGTAAAAGTGCTGGGTGGGAATAATGTGAGTGGGAAAAGCCTGTTTAATTATTCAGCTGATTATAAAACCCTCTCGAGGCTGTGCGTACAAAAAAAGTTAAAAAGGTATGTACGTCGGAGAAATATAAAAAAAACACACACTAAAAAGCAAGTGACCAATTAAGAAGATATTTACAAGATAAAATAAAGGCTCAACAGCCTTAATCCACAGAGAGCTTTCTTACACCCAGAAGACAACACCTACCAGGGAATTGGGCAAAAGACACAAATCAGTAAGAAAGTAAGAAATACCAGTGGCTGACGAGCAGACGGAAATAGGTTCCTCTCCACTTGGAGCCAAAGAAATGTACATTAAAACGAGAGATCCTCTTCCGCTCTATCAAACTGGCCACACATTTTTAAAAGATGAGAATGTCCTGTGCGGTAAGGGCAGAAGGAATGCTGACCACCTCCCCGTCTTCCCTGGGTAGGAGGGGGTGGTGGGCTGAAGGGCAGCCCAGGAGAGCGGCCCACATCCTCGTCCCCCTGCCTGTGAGCTCCTTTGGAAAAGGAGTCTGTGCCAGTACAACTAAATGGAGGGTCTTGCGATGAGGAGTTCGTCCTGGGTTACAGGACAGTGTCCTCACCCGAGACTCACAGGGGAGGAGACGACAGAGGAGGCGGCCTGTGACCACAGAGGCAGAGGCTGGAGTGATGGGGCTGCATGCCAGGGCCTGTGGGCGGACAGAGCCGGAAAACGGGGGAGGATCCGCCCCTCGCACCCCCAGGGGAGCGTGGCTGTGCGCACCTTGGTTTTGGATCTCTGGCCTCTAGAGCTGTGAGAGAATTGTTTCTGTTCTTTTAAGCCGCCCGCGTCTGTAGGATGTGTTCTCGCAGCCTCGGGGACCTTCCTGGAGGGCGGTTTGGCAGCACCTAGAAAACACACGCACTTTCCTGCTAGAAATTACTCAGAATTAATAGTTGGGGGCCTGCCAAAGGCTCCTTGGCAGGGCAGTCACCAAAGCCGCCTTCTCTCAGGGAAATGGAAGCAGCAGCCCAGGGCTTCACTGTCTAAGGACAAAGATAAAAAAGTCCCCACAGTGGCGGGTGCTCTCTGCCTCCTTTCTCCTGTAGTTCTCACCCCAGCCGGAAGGCAGGGTCCGCAGCCCCAGGGCACGGAGGCAGCGGTCAGAGGGTGTGGGCCCCCTGCCCGAGGTCACACAGCCCAGGGGCTGGAGTCTGACCCCACGCCTGGGCCTTGCACAGGTCCACCACCCAACTCAGGGACAGTGGTGCGGTGCCAGGCGAGGACAGGAGGACGTCGGGGGCAGGGAGTTCGAAGAATAAAGCGGTTGAGCACGTCCTAACTTTGCAGAAATAAAAAGTGCATGCCCTGTGCAAAGACCGGAGGCTGGGAGGCTTGACTCTGCAAGTTAATAGGGAGGTTACCTCTGGGGATGGGCTCGGCGGATTTCCATTTTCTACAACGAACATGCGGAGCTTTTGGGATCAGGACAAAATATGAGAAAACACACCTACGCCGCTGGCCTGTGCGGGCCACGCCCACGTGCCACGGGCTCGTCCTGGGAGACGGAAGTGCGCCCCGGCCCCACTCCCCTGCCCTTGGTCTTCTCCCCGGAGCAGCCCCAGCCTCCCCTGCACCCGCTCGGCTGCGGATCGATTTTTCCATCCTTCAGAGAAGCGCCCGGGGGAAAGGAAAGAGCGTCTTTGGATCAATGAGCAGAGCCCTGCAGCCAGGGTCAGGGGGAGTCCACGGGCGCTCTGCCTGTCACTGCCCCGCCAGGACCTGAGGGGCGGGGGTGGGGGGCTACATCGCGTAGAGGGAGACTGGCTGGGCTGCCCTAGGTGGCCTGTGTGGTCCGTGGTGTGGGGCACAAGAGGGTGCAGAGTGGGGGGTGTATGCCACGTGCTGGGCACAAGGCTCACCACCCCCACCCCTGCCTTTGCCTAGAGGATGGGCGTGGCCAAGCCCCTGTAGAAGCAGCCTCCCACCAGCTCACCTCTCAAGTCTGTGAGGAAGGTGCTGGTACCCACCCATTGCCCAGATAGGGAAACTGAGGGCTGTGTGTAAGCAAAAGAGAAAGAGGGGAAGGGGGAGAGGGGAGAAGGGTAGAGGGGGTGAGGAGATAAGGAATAAGGGATTGGGGGAGGGGAAGGGGGAGGGAAGGGGAATCCTGTTTAAGGGACTCACCTGTGCTGGGTGCCGGGTGCTGGGAGTGGGGCACAGAGAGGAGACCCCACCCTTGGGGTCTCACAGTGGGAAAGGGGAGCAGGTGTGTGGGCCTGGGCCTGAGACGGGGCTGTCTGGGTCAGCAGGCCCCCACCCCATGGCCTTCAGGCCTGCCTTGGCCCTCCACCCACACATCAGCCTCCGCCTTCCGGGCCTGACTTGTCATTTGATCAAAGCCTGGTCCCCTCCCCCACAGAAGCGCCCCCTGTGGGAAGCTCCCCAGACCCCAGCTCCCTGCGCTCCTCCTCCCCGTGACAACCGTCCTTACACACTCATCCGCTGTTCACTGTCTCCGTCCAGCGGATCCCAACCTTCCTAACGCCGCGACCCTTTAATACAGCTCCTCATGTTGTGGTGACCCCCGACCATAACATTATTTTCGTTGCTACTTCATAACTGTAATGTTGCTACTGTTATGAATCGTCATGTAAATATCTGATATGCAGGATGTATTTTCATTGTTCGCGACCCACAGGCTAAGAACCGCTGGGACCATGAGCTCCCAGAAAGTCAGGCTGGGACGTAAGGTCCTCTTGGCTGGGTGTGCGGGGCCCACCCACACACAGGCCAGGCACCGAAAATGGCTCAACACATGTTTGTCGCATGAATGAATGAGCCACGATAACTGCCAAGGAGAGGAAAGTGCAGGTGGCCTGTGTTGAGGTTCTGCGAGCATGCGTTGCATTTGCGTCCATGTGCATGCGCACTGAGGCTTGCTTACGTGTGCATGCATGTGTGCACGCGTGGGTGTGGTGCATTCGTGCGCACGTGTGCAGGTCTGTGTGTGGACATGGTCCTGTACATGTGGGCACAATGCACACAGGACTTGCATGGGTGTGCATGGACTTGGGTGCTGCATATGTGCATGTGTTTGTATTTGCCAGTGTGTGCTTGTGTGTGTTGACCTGTGTGTACATGCATGTGTACACCTGGGCCAACTGTGCACACTACTTCTTGCTCAAAGTTGGAGGACTCGATCCATCTTTCTCTCACATGTGCCTTTTCTCCTCGGAGGCCTTTAGCTTTTGACATCCTGCCATCCCGGCCCCCACCCCTCTACCCCCAGCAAGGACCTGAGTCTGCCCGAGCTTGGGCTCTGACATTCCAGCCAGCTGGGCATTTCCGGGGCTTGGATCCGACCGGAGAGCACACCAAGCCTGCACTCTTGGCTGGGTCCCTTCGCCGGCTCGGTCTTTTCATGGGCATGGAGCTTGCAGCCACACATCAGGGAGGGCCCAGCACCCGGCACGTAGGGAACAAAAATGTTACCGACCGCGATGCTTCCACCTAAGCGGGTGCGGTGCTGCTCTTCTGGTGGCAGCAAGGCAGGGTGGCCCGGAGCTCGCACCGAGAGGCTGAGGAGTTAGCCGCTGGGAAGGCCAGCCGCGCAGCACCCCACGGGGTGGCTATGTCCCGCCCTCCTGCCCATGGGCTCCTCGGAAATGCTGCAGCCCAAGGGTGAGGGGAGGAAGGACGCTCAGCCCGGCTCATCCTGGGGCTGCTTCTCCGGCCCGTGGGGTGGCGCACGGGCTCTCCCCCCGCAGCCCCTGCCCCTGCACGCCCATCACACACAAGGTAGGCACTTAAAGTCAAACCGAACTCCTCTGTGGTCTGCACACCGCCCCCCCCCCCCCCCCACACGTGGGCACACACACCTGCCCAAGCCCATGAGCTGTCTTTCTGTTCTTACACACCAGATGTGTTCCTGCCTTGGGACCTTCGCATAGGCCATTCCCTCCGCCTGGCTACTCTCCCCCAAATCATCTTACGGCTGGGCCCTGCTCGTCCTTCAGCTCCGAGGCCCCTTCCCAGAGAGGCCATGATCACCGTGCTCTCTCAGGACCCTGAGCCACTCATAGTCACACCACACAGTGGCCGCTAAAATTAACCCAAGTACCACTGGACAGTACTCAGTAAAGATCTGCAGCAAGGAAGGCAGGGAGGGGCAGTGGACAGGGACGGGTACCATTCATTTGCTGCTCACTGTGCGCACCCCGGCCCGGCCCAGACCCCAGCCAGGTGGGCAACCGTGGGCAGCTGGCTCCCCCTCCAGGTCCCCACTGTCTCCATCTTTAGAGTGAAGGGCAGCCCAAGTCTCCGAGGGATCTTCATTTTTATTTTAAGGGCATCCCCGACTTTCTGCTGAGCCTGGATCTGTGGGGCCTGCAGCCCGCTGAGTGCGCCTGCTCCCCACATCCCTGCCTTGGCAGGGAGCACCTCGCAGTCCCCAGGACACCTCCTCCGGGATGCCCTCCTGGCTCAGGCCTCTTTCCCAGCTCTCACCTGCCCTATTTTGACTGTTCAGTTCTTGGTCTCCATTAGGCTGTGAGCTGAGAGCTGACCAGTGTGTTTCTTTCTGCACCTGGCTCAGTGGGGGACACCCCGCAGGACAAGGTCCGGCTGAGACAAGGTCTGGGTGGGGCCTCCCACTCTCCCACCATTTGCTCGCCACTCCCTTCTCTGTCCCTTGAGACCCTTTGGTGCTGTAAGACGCCCACCAAGAGCACCAGCCGGCCTCCCCCCCCCCCG
>NW_006294400.1:317963-318347 GCF_000327345.1 Myotis davidii | reverse complement strand
GGGAGGGGGGAAGGGGAGGAGGAGGGGTTCTAATGGCACCAGGGCCTCTACGCTGTGCTGCCTGGAGCTCTGGCCCCCAGTGGCCCCTGGCCCCCCAGGGTGTCACTTGGAGGTCCCTTCCCTGGGAGACGGCCCTGGCCGAGGCCGCCTGAGCAGCAACCACTGGCCTGGCGCTCCTGGGGGCCGCTGGGAAGAGCAGTTGGTGCAGACGGGAGGAGAAGAGGGGGCACCCCGTTCCCAAACACTAGCCCCCCAGCCTGGCGGCTCTTCCACTACATTCAAGGCTCTCCTTTCCATCAGTTTCTAATAACATTTCCCTCGGTTTGCTTTAAGCCTCATCAGCTCTCCTTGAGGCCCTTCAAGCTTTCCCTCACTGCCTTCACT
>NW_006294400.1:311645-317718 GCF_000327345.1 Myotis davidii | reverse complement strand
CAGCCGGCGGCGCTGGGAGAGGCCCGCCCAGCCCCGTGGCTCCTTTGGCCCCAGTAACACCCCAGCCTGCGGGGCCCAGAGAGGTGGGTCTGGGTGGAGGAAAGGCCCGTTGTCATTGCTGCATGGGGGACGGGCATCCATCCCCCTTGTGCCCCTACCTCCTCTCACTTTCTGGGTCTTAAAAAAACAGCCCCAAACAAAACTCAGCCCTGAAGCTGCCCCCCCCCCCCCCCCCTTCTGCGTGATGCCCTCTCTGAAGGCCCGGTGCCTTTGTAGTTTGCGGGGCCTGGTCTCTGTGTTGATTTCAGCCCCGAGGGTCCCCGGGGCACCGCTGGAGGAGGGGGTGTCGAACCCTACGTGGGCAACCAGCTTCCCTGTCCTCACTCTCCCACCGCGGCTCCAGGGGCTGAAAACGCTGCCCCTCCTGCTCCCTCCCCTCCAAACAGGAGCTCCAGGCCAGGGTGATGGAGCCTCGCTGGGGAGTCGGAAGCCGCCTCCCGTGGAGCCAGAGCCTCTGGCCGGAGAAAGCAGGACTCGGACAGACTGAGGGGACCGCCTGGTTTGCCCCTGGCCCGGCCTGCTGGCCTCCGTGTGGTCCGCTAGTGCCCGTGTTCCGGATTCGGCCTCCAGGCCTTGGCACTGACTTTGAGCTCCAGTGATGCCAGGGACCTCCACTCCTCACTGGTTGTGTGACCTTAGGCCAATACCTAACCTCTCTGAACCTTCATTTCCTTGCCTGTAATATGGGCTCATAACAGGATTTTGAGGGTTCAAGGTGATGACCAGCAGAGCACAGGACTGGGCGCTGAGGGCACAAGGCAGGACAGGTGGTGGGCCCACGGCGGCTGTGGGGGTTGGCACAAGCTTCCCTTGCCTGGGTCCCTCCCCTCATTCCTTCAAGAAGCCTCTTCACCCCCCGCCCAACATCTCCAATCCCTGCTGGGGTCTTCTCAAGGCCTCATTGGCTGACTTTCCCCCAGACAATTCCCTGGTCCAATCCCTGCTGTGAGGCCCCAGGAGGCCCAGGAAAGGGGCCAGGTCTGAGGCCGGAGAGCTGGGGTTGAATTCCTGCAGACTCTGTCTCACTGTGTGACTGTGAGCAAGTTGCTTGGCCTCTCTGGGCCTACGTTCTTTCTCGGGGAAATGGCGGCAGAGGCTGCCTGGCTGCAGCTCAGGCCCTGGAGGAGGAGGGATGCGGGTGGGATGTCGTGCTCGGCAGTGAAGAGCATGTGGCCGCGTAAGGTGCACCCCTCCGGGGAGAGGGGCTCGGGCTTGCGGAATCAGCTTGTCACCTGGACCCGAGAGGTCCCTGCTCCCTGTGCGAAGGGGAGGGGGCTGGGAGGCCGCTTCCAGGAGATGTGGGCCCGATGGGCTCTGCCACTCACAGCCAGCCTTCATCGTCAGTTCCGGCGGGGCCAGCGGGGCCCTGAGCCCCTGCGACAGTTCCCAAGGGAGCCTCCTGGGGGAGGAAGCATCCGTATCTGTGGCCGGTGACCGTCCTCAGCCCTGCCCCCTGCCCCCGCCTTGACTTGCCTTCACCGCAGTTTCTCCCTCCTGAGCACCAGTCCCTGCGCGTCCCCGTGAGGGATCGCACTTGCTCCAGATCAACTGCCGTCTCTTCCCAACTCACTCCTCCTTTCCTGTTGACACTGCCACCTACCCGGTTCCTCCAGCCATAAGCTTGGAGCCAGCTTGTTTGCTCAAGATGGAAACATTAGCACCCATTTTGTTGCTAATGTTGTAAAACTGCAAACAATATAACACATGTACATGGAGAATGCAAGTTCCCTCATTATTTGCTCCCCAGAAATAGCTGCCGTCCACATTTGGTGACTGCCTCTATTCATTTGCATGCTTTCCGTTACAGCAGACAGAAAATCCCATCAAAGTAGGACTTGTGGGCTCATGTACCAGAACCATGCAGACGTGATTGTGGGTTTCAGGCACGGTTTGATCCAGAGGTGCCTGCTGTCACCAGGGCTCTGGCTCGACTTCTCTGCAGTTCTTTCCCTCCTCATGGTGTCACCCACGTCCAGTTAGGGGGGTGGCCACGGTGGCCCGGGTTGCAGATGTTATCCTCACTCCACCATCAGGGAAGACAAACTCATTCTTGGAAGAGGATTCCCATCTGAGGAAGAGGGAGGAATCCTGTTCCTCAGAGGCGTCCGGACCTGGCATGAAGGGAGATCAGCGAAGACTTCCTGGAGGAAGTGGGGCCTGAACCATTCTGGAAGGAAGGCTTGTGAGAAGAGTTGGGGCTTTTTTTTTTTTTTTTTTTTTAATGAGAAAGCCAAGTGCCCTTTGACCTCTATTGAAGCTCCCACTTTGCAGTGTACGCACTGTGAAATGAAGGCAGCAACAGACCAGCTGATGGGGCGATGAGAAAGCTTAATGCCCAGCCATCACATGCACACAGTAAACATGACTTGTTCACATTATTGTTGTCGGTGCCTTTGTTGTTATTGCCGCTCTGGTAGAGCCCTCAGCACAGGGCCAGGCAGGTGCTGGGAATAACAGCCCGGATCCCGACCCTCATCCTCATCGTCCTGGGACAGAGCAGGTGTGGCTGGGCCCACCTGAAACCCACTCACCCAGAGCAGCGACGCTTCCACCGTCAATGAGCAAAGAAGGCAAGCCCGGGGCCGGGCCCCGCGGGACCGAGCTCAGCCCCAGCCAGGCTCTCCGGCCACGTCCTCCTGCCTGCAGCTGCTCACACCCCACCATCTGAGGCAGGAGGTTCCCAGCCTGGGTGAGTCCCGCCCCCTCCTTCCGGTGGGCCTGGCTGTGTGTCTGGCTAACCAGCCATTCTTCTTTCTCCCTGGCAGGCGAGCCATTAAGCCCAGGCCCGAGCGCACAGCCTGCAGCCCGGCACTAAGTGCGTCCCCGGCCATTAGCAGGAGGCCCCAGCCTGGCCAGTCGGGGCTAATGCACAGCCCACCCCTCGCCCCCACGCCCTGGGGCTTCTTGTCAAAGGCCTGTCCCTGGGGGGAGACCGAGGCTGCGAAGGGGGTTCTGGGGCCCACGTGGACGTTCGTGTGGGCTGCTCACTGCACAAAGGTGCCGCTCAGGGGCCGAGTGCAGCTGGGGTTCAGCCAGCCCGCCGCCTGCCAGGCCGAGGTGCCCTTTTCTGATCCTCAGAGGAGGGACCGGGAGAGCTTCGGCCTGTGTGGGCTGCAGGAAGAGGCTGTGAGAGCCTGAGGCCCAACGGTCTTTTTCTTACATTGCACTTTCATTGACTTCCTTTTGGAGTTGGGTTCTAGGACTCTCATCGTGGGGATAAGTTTGTGTGACCACCGCCACGAACAGGGAACAAAGCAGTCCCATCGCCCCTAGCACCCTCACCCTGTCCCTCTGTAGTCACCTCCTCCCCTCGGTCCCCACCGGCAGCCGCTGGCCCGTTCCCCGTGGCTCTAGTTCTGTCTTTTAGGAAATGGAGGCATACAGTAGGTGCTCATTTGAGAATGGCGCTTTTCACTCAACGTGATGGCCTTGAGCTCCACCCAGGCTGTGTGTGTGTGTGTCCACAGTTTGGTCCTTTGTGTCGTGGAGTAGTAGTCCGTGGTATGGATGGGCCTGTTTCCTGACCCATTCACCTGCTGAAGGACGTTAGTGGTTATGACAGATGAAGCTGCTGTGGACATTCATGCCTCTGTGCCTGTGAACACACACAGCTTTGCATGCACCCAGGTGTTCGGTTTCCTGGGATAAATGCCCAGGAGTAGAATGGCTGCGTCATATGACACGGGTAGGGTTAACTTTTTAAGAACCTGCCAAACTGTCCTCCGGCCTGGCTGAACGCTTTCGCAGTCTCGTCTGCAGTGACGAGAGATCCCGTTGCTCTGGGTGCCTGTCAGCACTTGGCATTGTCAGTATTTTCATTTTAGCCATCCGCGTGGGCGTGGCCTGGTAGCTCCTTGCAGTTTTGATTCTCATGTCTTTGATGGCTAATGATGTTGAGCCTCTTTTCATGCTCTGCTTTGTCACTCGTCTGTCTTCTCTGATGAAGTGTCTATACAATTCTTTTGCCCATTTTTAAATTGGATTTCTTTTTAGCTGTTGAGTTTTTATATTTTTTTATATTCTGGATACACGTCCCTTGTCAGATTTGCAAATATTTTCTTGCATTCTATGGCTGGTCTTTCCATTTCCTTAATAGTTTTGTTCACCGAGCAAACATTTTTAATTTTGTGAAGTAAAATTTATCCATTTTTTTTCTTTTATGGGTTGAGCTTAATTGTCATGTTTAAGAATCCTTTGCTTAATTCCAAGTCCCAAAGATTTTCTCCTGTTTTCTAAAAGTTTTATGTTGCATTTAAGTCTATGCGCTATTGTGCGTTTTGTTTGTTTGTGGGTTGTTGTTATTTTTTTGGTATATGGTGTGAGGTAAGGGTCAAGATTCTTTCTCTCTCTCTCAACGCCCACTTGTCCCTCAGTGTTTATTAAATGAATGAATGGAAGGCCCAAAGGATCAGATAGTGAGTCTAGGAAAATGAGGGAGGTCAAGATCGTGTATTCATTAGACAAAGGATACTTTTTTCAACAAATTATGTTTGGACACTGGTTTTGTTAAAAAGCGAACCTCGTATTTTATACAAAAGTTAGCTCACAGTGGATCATGGATTTAAATGTAAAATATGAAGGCCACCAGCTACCTCATCTGTGTTGTATGAGATCCTCAGCTTGGCTCCGCTGACAGTTGGCATGGAAGTGGTGAGAGTTATGCAAGCGCAACAGGTAAGTCAAGTGGGAGCCTCCTATGGCCACACCTGACCTGCCTGGGTTTGAGGGAGGATGCGAGAACCGACATCCCTCAAACGTGAACTGTGCCCCGAGTATTCCACTAAATGCTGTCTCTGCATCATCTCATTTAATCCTAAAACAAATCCATACACTTGTAGAGGTTGGTGTTTTCATGCCCATCCTACAGGTAAGGAAACTGAGCTCCAAGTGATTAAGAAACTTGCTTAAGGTCAGACAGTAAATGGGGAGCCAGGTTTAAGCCCAGGGTGTCCAGTTCTGCTAGAGGCAGGCGAGGGACGGGGGGGCCAAGCTAATGGCTGGATCTCCATTGCTGCCACCTGGTCATGTGCCCCTGGTTGGGGTGGGTGTGGGGCACAGGAGTTTTACTCCCAGGACTCCCCGAGAACATCAGCTCAGCCCCCCTCACGATGACACCTCGTGGATGGCTCAGATTCTTGGGGAATCGCCAAACCCATGCCCAGCGGTGGGGAGCCATCCCAGGCCTGGGATGGTGGAGGCCTCCCTGTCCCATGAGCACACCCTCCTGATAGGACAGAAGCCTGAGGGCACATGCCAGGCCTGCGCTCAGCTGTGTCCGTCCTTGCCCTGCGCCTGGGACCCCTGCCTCCTGGGACTGCTCATTCCACCCATTGACCTTGTCACTGTTCCTACTGCATCCCCACCCCACACCTTTGCCCAGACTGTAACCCCCACCCCGCAAGCCCTCCCCACTCCTCCTCACGTGTGTGCGCGACTGCTGTTTCCGCCTGCCACTCGCGTCAGGCTTCCCAGCGGCTCCTAGAGCCCACCCTCTCCCTGCTGCCGGTGCATAGTCCAGTCCCAGATGGTCGGAAAAGCTGCCGCTTGGCAACAGAGCTTTCGAGAGATGCATGGATCTCCGAGAGCCTCCTAGATGCCCCCAGAGATGCATCTAGAGCAGTCTCAGCCCCAAGGAGATTCTGAGCACTCAGGGCAGGGGCCGAGTCTTCCTGTCCCTCCGCTCGGCTTGGGGTCCAATTGGCCCATCGGTGCTGCGTTCTTGCTGCGTGGCTTAGTGCCTGGCATGTCACAAACACTCAGTTCCTGGGAGGAGTTTCCTGGCTGTGATTATTATTATTTAAAACTAGGGGCCCGGTGCACAAAATTCGTGCACTGGGTGTGTGTGTGGGGGGAGTGTCCTCAGCCCAGCCTGCCCCTTTTCACATACTGGGAGCCCTCAGGCATTGACCCCCATCAATCTCCAATCGCAGGATTGGCCCCTTGCCCAGGCCTGACGCCTCTGGCAGAGGCGTCAGGCCTGGGCAAGGGGCCGATCCTGCGATTGGAGGGTGAT
>NW_006294400.1:307428-310721 GCF_000327345.1 Myotis davidii | reverse complement strand
GAGAGAGAGAGAAACATCAATGATGAGAGAGAATCATTGCTCCGCTGACTCCTGCACACCCCACACTGGGGACCGAGCCCGCAGTCGGGGCATGTGCCCTGATCTCCTGGTTCATAGGTCTATGAGCCGTGCCAGCCGGGCATTTTTATTCTCAAGGTGCTCTTGGAACAGCGTGGAGTGTGAGCGGGCCCACTGCTCTGAGTGGAAGCGAAGTCCTAATGGCGGGAAGCCTCCTCCTTCGTACCCCACCCCACCCCACCCCTTAACCGCGCCTGCTGGTGGCTTAGTGTAGCACGCTCTAGCCTGCTCCAGCGCAGGGCTCAAGCTGGGGGGCAGCTTTTCATTCTTCTCACCCCCTAACAGCCTTGAGCTGACCCTCAGTGTGACAGGAAGGGCCCTGGGGAGGCCGGGGTCAGGCAGCGGGGAGCAGGCTCTTGCCTAATGAAGCCTCCCAGCCTCCTGCAGCCTGATTAGATTTTATGATCCCAAAGGAGCCGCCGATCCTTGCTCACCTCCCAACCTCCTCAGCACCAGGCCCTGTCTGTTCCAGGCTCCGTGGGCAGCTGCCCCTGCCCCTGCCCTGCCCCCAGCTTCCGATGCCTCCGGCTGGGATGCTGCCCCTGCCAGGCCGCCTGCTCCTCCCGCCTCTCCTCTCTTGCCCAGTAGCTGGAGACATCTTTCTAGAACACAAATCTGATCGCGTTCCCGCCTCCGTCGGAGACTCCCCACCTTCCGCGGGGGTGCTCCAGCTTTCCATACACAGTCACACTGGGAACCTGCAGCCATATCGACAGTGTGATTTCCGGGGTCCGGATGGGGCCCAGGGACTGCACGTCACAAGTCCCCTCTCAGGGCTGGGCCTGGAGGCGCAGCGCCCGGCTCTGCTTGCGTTCTCACGTCTGGCCCAAAGCTCGGAGGACGGAGGACATACACCTGAACCTGGCCTCCAGAGTCTGGGAAGGTGTGTGTCCAGGAAGCAGCTAGCAGCGGCTTCAGCGAGCGGTTTGCCAAGCAGATCGCTGACTTCCAGGTGTGGAGACACTCAGTGCGGGGCCTCCATTCGTACACTTACTGCCGGTCTCACGGCGCCGGGGCGGGCTTGCTCGGACCTCAGCTCCTTATTCCCTGTCTGCAGGAGACGCTCCAGGGCGCCGAGCTCAGTGAGCAAGACCCTCGGGGCTCCTCCTGGTCCCATCCCTTCTCCACGTGACCCTCCGGCATCCAGCTTATCGTCCTTCAGATGCACCGGGGAGGGGTTCACTCTAGGCCAGTGACAGCGAACCTTTTGAGCTCGGTGTGCCAGCATTTTGAAAAACCCTAACTTAACTCTGGGGCCGTGTCACATCTAGAAATTTTTTGATATTTGCAACCATAGCAAAACAAGGACTTATATTTTTGATACTTATTTTATATATTTAAATGCCATTTAACAAAGAAAAATCAACCAAAAAAATGAGTTCGCGTGTCACCTCTGACACGCGTGTCATAGGTTCGCCATCACTGCTCTATGCCTTTGTACCTGTTCCCTTTGTCTGGAATGCTCTTCTCCCTCTTGTCCTTCCCTTGGGGAACTCCTATTCATCCCTCAAAACCCAATTGACGTTCCATGATTCCCGAGTTCCCCTGCTCTGGTTGCGTGTGCCCTGCTTTGCTGTAATTATTTTGTTTGTCATCTTGACCGTGATGGTGTTAGAATCAGGAGGCCTGGCTTTGCTCGGTCCTACGCTTAGCAGGGGCCTGAACTTGAATGTTGTCCACCCGCCTCTCTCTCTGACCTTTCCGTTGATAAAATGGGGATTAAGATATGACCCTCTGTGTTGGGTCATAGAGTCCGGCCGGTTATCTTGGCGTCCTTCCTGTCGGCGGGCAAGCTCTGTGGGACCAGAGTGCATCTCATCACCTTTGGGCCCTTGGGGGTCCAGGATGGGGCCTCTCCCAGGTGGACCCCAGGAGGATGGGCTTGCGGGTGGCTCAGGGCTCTGCTGCGCTGCCCCATCCCTGGACGCTGTCCCCACTGAGTGTTGGTGACTGCTTAGGGGAAGGGCCTGCGGTCCCTCTGGGCCTCCGTGGGAAGCGAGGAAAGCCAGAGGGGCCCACAGCGTGCGGGAGGCGGGGCGGGCTGCCAACGCTCGGCTCGCCCGGGAGGACGGTCCGCAGGCTCTGCCGTGTGTTGGGGGTGTCTGCTCCCATCCCCTCTCTTAGGGGCCTGCCCGCGGGGGAGGAGGGCAGGGTGCCCAGAGGCAGGAGGCCTGGCCGCAGCTGCAGAGCTGGAGCGAGAGAATCTCTTGATCTCTGGGCTGCACAGAGAGGCGGAGGCAGCCAGGGCCCTGGAGATGGTCTCCATGACAACCGCTGCCACTCACTCCCCATCTCGGATGTAAATTAGTTACAATTTTATTAGTGTGCAGAATTTCAAGAGGCCAGATCCTGCCTTGGAAGGGAAAGGATGGTGGGGGGAAGGAGGGGGATCTCCAAATGCTTCATTACCGCCCCCCTCCCCCCCCAAGGGCCACAGACCCCAAGGCGGGCCCATGAGAGGGAGTTCACCTCTGACACGCTATTGACCTGGCGGCGGTATTGACCTGGCGGCGGTCGGGCTGGATGAGTCAGCCCCTCTGGACAGGAGTGGATACAGGCCCGGCCCTGCGTGTGCCCGTGTTCCCGCTGCCTGGTGCTCCCGCTGCTGCTTGGCCTCCTGCTCGGGGCAGCCGGCCGCCTCCCCAGTGACAGGGACGGTGGCTGAGGGCCGCAGGGGCCAGTAACTGGCTGGAGGGCGCCCGGCTAGCCAGCGGCCAGGCTCTCGCTCTCCTTCCTGCCCAGCTGTCTCCTCGTTGGCTCGTAGTCCCCTGAGGCCCCCTGGCCTGGCCGGCGGGAGGGCATGGGCAGGAGTCTGGTGTCTGAGCCAACACGGGCCCTGGTGCCAGGAGTCAGCACGGGGGTGCTGTCGGTGTGGAGGTGACACCCGCGTCCGCCTTCCAACATGCGATGCTCTGGTCACATGGGCATACACACACGTGCACGCGTGCACACGTTCCCCCAGGAGGGAAAAGAGGGCAGATTTGTGTTTTTCCTGAGGCTGGTGTTAAAATTTGTTGTGTCCCCGCAGGCACAGCTCATGTGTGTGGCCCTGAGGCGGCCCCGCTCGGCTACTGACAGCAGGGCCTGGACGCAGGGCCAGCACCACGCCCCCGGCTCCTGGTCTGGGGCTGGAGCGGGGTGGCCCAGGGAGGCGGAGGGGCCCTCCAGGGGCAGAGGGACAGGAGTGGAGGGACAGCCCAGGAGCAGAGGGAGAG
>NW_006294400.1:305629-306957 GCF_000327345.1 Myotis davidii | reverse complement strand
ACGGAAGGCCCAGGGGAAAGGGCAGCGGCCGGGCCTGGCCCCGAGGCCACCAGGGTGGAGGAGCAGGAAGCCGGGCGCAGGCTGAGGGAGACACTGGGGTTTGTGCCGGGGAGGGGGTGCTTTTAGATGGGGGGGCGCATTCCCACAGCCTCTCCCTTGCTCAGTCACAACCAGGACCTGCCCCCCCGCTCTGGACCTCAGTTCCCTGTGTGCCTCGGGCTGGACGATTCCTAAGGTGCTTCCAGATTGGGGTCCGTCAGTCAAGCCTCTGCCAGTGGACGGGCCGCCATCCAGGCCGCCTTCCCCACCCGCTTAGAGCCACGCCAGCCGCCCCGGCCTGCCCTCCCTCGGTCCAGCCTCCAGCGCGGAGTGGGAGAGAGGAAGGTGTTAGGGTCCCACAGGGGAACGTCCACCGCCTTCCACGGGGCTCCGGGTCTAGTCCATCTGTGACTTGATTGTGGCCCAGAGGCCAGGCAGGGCCCTGAAATAGCCCTGGGCAACCGTGTCCGGAAACACGCACCCACAGGTGCCCCGTTGATCCTACAGCGAGAACGAGGCCCCTCTAGTCAGCAGCGCCCGATTCTGAGGTCCCCGCGGCGGTCATGGGCTCCAGCGTCTGGCACCAGGAACGCGGTCGGTTCCTTGTGAGGCAGGCCCGCCACGGGGCTCCGGGTCTAGTCCATCTGCGACTTGATTGTGGCCCAGAGGCCAGGCAGGGCCCTGAAATAGCCCTGGGCAACCGTGTCCGGAAACACGCACCCACAGGTGCCCCGTTGATCCTACAGCGAGAACGAGGCCCCTCTAGTCAGCAGCGCCCGATTCTGAGGTCCCCGCGGCGGTCATGGGCTCCAGCGTCTGGCACCAGGAACGCGGTCGGTTCCTTGTGAGGCAGGCCCGCCACCTGGCTCCCCTCGTGTGGGGACAGAAGCCGGGGACCCGTGAGCGGCAGCCGGCCGGCCTGCCCAGTCCCCTCCATCCTGTGTGACAACTTGCCCTCTCCTGTGGCCCGAGGGCTGAGAACCCTAACGGGCGGGAGCAGGAGTGGGCCCCCGTTCCAGTCGTGTGTCTTACTAATTATGCCACACACCAGAAAACTTAATTAAACGGATGCTTGGTGTGTCATTTCAACTAGTTCGGAAGTCAGGGAATCCAACAAACAGCCACAGGGTCCTGCCACCCCCCTGTCACCTTGGCCCAGTCCCGTTGGCCTGGTGCTGGGGACAGGGTGCTTGTCCCCGCCCCGTTGGGCTGGGGGTGCTTGTCCCGCCCCGTTGGGCTGGGGGAAAGGGTGCACTCCCCAGGCCCACACACACCCCTCCACACACACA
>NW_006294400.1:288587-290123 GCF_000327345.1 Myotis davidii | reverse complement strand
GAGCCCCGCCAGCCGCCCCGGCCTGCCCTCCCTCGGTCCAGCCTCCAGCGCGGAGTGGGAGAGAGGAAGGTGTTAGGGTCCCACAGGGGAACGTCCACCGCCTTCCACGGGGCTCCGGGTCTAGTCCATCTGCGACTTGATTGTGGCCCAGAGGCCAGGCAGGGCCCTGAAATAGCCCTGGGCAACCGTGTCCGGAAACACGCACCCACAGGTGCCCCGTTGATCCTACAGCGAGAACGAGGCCCCTCTAGTCAGCAGCGCCCGATTCTGAGGTCCCCGCGGCGGTCATGGGCTCCAGCGTCTGGCACCAGGAACGCGGTCGGTTCCTTGTGAGGCAGGCCCGCCACCTGGCTCCCCTCGTGTGGGGACAGAAGCCAGGGACCCATGAGCGGCAGCCGGCCGGCCTGCCCGGTCCCCTCCATCCTGTGTGACAACTTGCCCTCTCCTGTGGCCCGAGGGCTGAGAACCCTAACGGGCGGGAGCAGGAGTGGGCCCCCGTTCCAGTCGTGTGTCTTACTAATTATGCCACACACCAGAAAACTTAATTAAACGGATGCTTGGTGTGTCATTTCAACTAGTTCGGAAGTCAGGGAATCCAACAAACAGCCACAGGGTCCTGCCACCCCCCTGTCACCTTGGCCCAGTCCCGTTGGCCTGGTGCTGGGGACAGGGTGCTTGTCCCCGCCCCGTTGGGCTGGGGGTGCTTGTCCCGCCCCGTTGGGCTGGGGGAAAGGGCGCACTCCCCAGGCCCAAACACACCCCTCCACACACACACCCAGCAGGGTGCAGGGCCGCATCAAATGGTTGAGAGAGCAGAATAACAACAACGTAAGGTTATATATATGTAACTTTATATATAACTAAATATAACTTACGCCCAGCTTCCAATGGTACCTGGTATGTGGCCACCACCCCTTTGGGCACGGTCAGGAGCAGGGAGGGTAAGGCACAGACAGTGAAGTCACTGGCCGAGCTCCGCAGCCAGATGGAAACCACTGCCCGCCCCTGGATCAGAACCGCTCGGGCAAAGCCAGCAGGAGGGGGCAGGGAGGGGCTGGGCGGCCTCTCTGGACCAGCACCCCGCTTTGTAGGCGCCTCCCACCAAGACCTCCCTGGAGCCCTGAGCTGGAGGTTAGAGACTGAGGCCGCGGGGAAGGGACGGGCCTGAGTCCTCCTGGCGGGGCGAGCGGCTGGGGCGACCTCAGCCTGCCCAGCGCCCAGCCCTCCTCCCGGGCCTCCCCACAGGGCCATGGCGCCTCCTCGCTCAGGAAGAAAAATACGAGGATGGGAGGAAAGAGGCCTTCTTCACAGGGCGGGGGTGGTTTTCCCAGGGTCACCGGCCCTGCCAGGCCTGGCGGCAGCGGTCGCACACACTGACCCACTGCCCCCTGCACAGGGACCGCCCTGCAGGCTGCAGCGTGCTGGGACTGGAGGCCCCAGGCAGCTAAGGGACCAGGGAGCCGCAGCTCTTGCTCCCCCAGCTCCTGGGCCCGGGGCCCTCAGCCTCCCTGCCCCGCCACGGCCCCCCAGCCCCGC
>NW_006294400.1:277656-288210 GCF_000327345.1 Myotis davidii | reverse complement strand
CCGGCTCACACGGGCCCAGGAGCCACGGGAGAGCCTGCCCGGCACCAGCCTGGGTGGGTCAGTTGGGCCTGTGTTTGAACCCTGTTCTGCTCCTTGGACAAGGGCATTCATTGTCTCACAGCCTCAGTTTCCCTCTTGGGGACATGCCTCTGGGTTTTGGTGGCTCCTACCACTCAGGTTTTAGGGTCCCGGTCATCATCGGAGACAGGACAGGCCTTCATGAGTCTCCCCCTGCCCACCCCGCCCCCCGCCCCCCGTTCTCTCTCTCTCTGGTTCTCTCTCTCTGGTTCTCTCCCTCTCTCTCTCTCTCTGGTTCTCTCTCTCTGGTTCCCTCCCTCAAATTCTCTCTCTCAGATTCTCTCTCTCTCTCCCTCCCTCCCGTGTTTATGGGGTGAGGATGGCTCTGTCCACGCGGGGCAGGCACTGTCTCATCTTCCCCTGCACCAGCACCCAGCCAGGCGGGCCCAGAGCAGGTGCCAACAGCTGCCCGAGGAACACAGTCCCTCCGGCTCAGGCCCGAGCATGACGCTCTGGAGCAGCGGTTCTCAGCCTTCCTGGTGCCGCGGCCCTTTAACACAGCTCCTCATGTTGTGACCCAACCATAACATTGTTTTTGTTGCTACTTCATAACTGTAATATTGCTACTGTTATGAATCATCATGTAAATATCTGATTTGCAGGATGTATTTTCAGGGGCCGAGACCCACAGGTTGAGAACCGCTGCGGAGGGCTTTGATGGGCTGGGGTTCCATCACCGGCAGGTCTTCCTCTAGGAGCCACACCCCAGCCTGGCCCACCCCGCCAATGCCCTGACCAAAGGGGGTGCTACCTGCTCACCCCAGGCCCCCAGCCACACTCCCCCATGTCCAGGGCCCGGGGCAGAGATCTGGCTTCTGGGTTTGGTCCCTTGGAGGTCCCTGTGCTGAGCCCCAGGACCATTCCTCCACTGCCTCCCTGCATCCCCTCCTCTCTCTCCTGTCCTCCCTCCCCCTCCTCCCTCCCTGTCCTCCAGCCCTCTCTCGCCCTGCTTCCCTCCCCTTCCCCTCCCCTGCCCCCCTCCTTCACCCTCTCCAACCCTGTCCTCCCTCCCCCTCCCCACCCCTGCCCTTCAGAGCTCTGCTCTCCCAGATCCCCCCCTTTCTCAGGTTTCCCTCACTCTCTCCCGGTCCTCCCTCCCCAGCTCACCATCCAGGGGAGGAGCCGCCAGGGGCCAGTGATTGGCAGGTCCCCAAGCAGCCACTCTCCGCAGCTGTACATCTGGGCCATTAGGACGCCCTGGGAGCCGCCCTGGAAACCCGGGCTGCCTGCGCCCAGCCCTGCAGCCCTGCTCCCCGTCCTCCTCCCCGCCCCTGTCCCTCCTCCCTCTTCCTCCTCCCCCCTCTCCCTCCTCCTCCCTCCCCGCTGGAGCCGGTATTTTTAGCTGCTGCTGAGCCTCCGTGTGCGGCTCCTGGTGAAGCCTGGATGAGGTTTTATCTGTTGTGACAGCCCCAAGGGCAGCTGGCAGACTTTCTCCCTCTTAAGTTTGGAGCTCGCTCCCTCTCCCGGGTCAGAGCCTCAGCTGGGTGAGGGCAGAGTCCCAGCCGGTTGGGAGCCTTCCTCTCCCTCGGCCTCCCAGCCTCCCCTCCCAGCTCCCTCCTCTCTGCCCCGGGGCCTTTGTCTCTGGAAGACAGCCTGGGAGCACCTGCCCGCTGCACGCTCTGCACGGCTCCCGCAGCCCCGCACACGGCTCTTCCTCCTCCTCTCATTCACTCCCTCCTCCGGCTGCCTGGCAGTTTCCCTAGCCTCCCTTCCCTGCTCTCTCTTCCTGCCTTCCTTCTCCATGCCCCCTCTTCTCTCCTCGCCCCCCTCCTCCTGGCCTTCAGGGATGGGAAGAATCCCAGGTTAGAAGGGCCCCAGCCCCCCGGCCTGACCTCTCCTGGACACAGGATGGGGGTGGTGAGAATCCTGGGCTTGGGGGTCCCTGGAGCCCCTGTCTCCAAGGTTAGCCTGGGGGGGTGGGCATTGGAAAGGAGTACTAGTGCTTTGAAGATCTAGCAGATAGGAGTGAAAATTCTTGCCCATTAAGAAACGAGGATGCCGGACCTTCAGCATGAAATAGGATTTCAGAGGCACGGATGGCATTTAGAGCTTTCATCCTGTATAAACAGTTGTAGCTACTACGATGCTGTAAAAAAGAAGGAACTCGTACCATTTGCAACAGCATGGATGGAACTGGAGAGCATTATGCTAAGTGAAATAAGCCAGTTGGAGAAAGATAAATATCATATGATCTCACGCATTTGTGGAATATAATGAACACATAAACTGATCCGCCCCAGGCCCGTGGGTCTGACCCCCGCAGCCCAGGCCTTGCATCCCCGCCCCCAGCGCCTGCTCCCACACTCCGCTCAGTTCCTTTCCGGGGCCTGGAGGCCCAGAGAGGCAAAGTCCCCGCCCAAGGTCACACAGCCCAGGCTGGTGCAGGGAGAAGAGAGGTTTGGGGCTCAAAGGCAGCAAGCTTGAGGTCTTAGGGGACCCATCACACCTATTTTGGCTGGTGTCCTCTCCCAGGTCCATTAGGGGTGAGGGGGGAGCTGCAGGAGCCCCCTTTTGTCTCCTGCTGACCCAGGATGTCTCTGACATCATGCGGAGAAGGCACTGGCTTTGTCCGCCTCGCCCATCAGAGACCCCCGGCCTCGGCCCCTCCCCCAGTCTCAGGGCCCCCAGCTGGACTCTGGGCTCCCCTCCGGGGAAAGCCCTGCTCCTCCTGGGGCCCCGTGGGTCCAGGCTGTAGACCCTCCCCATGCAGATGCTCTGTTCTTCTCAATGCACCGCCCTTCCCGGAACTTCGATTTCTCACAGACTCGCCTTACCTCTGTGACTGGCCATTTAAAATAGGAGCCCATTGTCCCCAGCACTTGGCCATTTACACGTCTCTGTCCAAGCAGCTCTGGACTGCAGACATTTTATCTCCCTCACCAGAAAGGAGGCACCGGCTCAGAGGGGCCAGGCACCTGGGCACAGACGCCCGCCCGCCCGCCGGCTGTTTAATATTTTACTATTAAAATGGAAATTCACTTCATCATTTATTTTAAAGCATAAAATCTTACGGCCCAATAGCAATCAAACAGCATAAGAAAACAAAAATGAAAGCACAATTCAATCATCAAATGAAGGTTAAACAACTTTGAGAGTGGGGCGGAGGACAGTTACGCCTCCCCCTCTCACTTTCCTGGCCACAAAACTGACTTTCCTTTCTCGATAGTGTTCAGGCAGACTTCCCCCCTCCCTCCCTCCCGTCCTCTGCACAGCAGCTCCTCGGGGCTCTGCCTCCCTGATCTGCTGTGGGCTGGCCCCTCGCTGGGTCCCTCTGTCCCTTCTGTTGTCTCCCGCTCTGAGCTCCTCTCCGCAGCTGTATGTCCAGCCTCCTCCTTCTCTCTGGGTATTTCCCAGGCTGTCTCTCTCTGTCACCCCAGCTCTCTGCTGTCTGTAACTCCTCGCCTCCCTCCCTCTCCCATCCCAGTTTCTTACACACACACACACAGGCGCACAAAGACACACGGAGGTACACACAGAGACATGCAAAGTCACACACACAGACCCCTGCCCACGGGCCTCTGTAGCAGTGATGGGTGAGGGCTTGCTCCAGGGGGAGGCAGTGGGAGGGCCCCGTGGCCCTTCCCTTTGTCCCCAGCCCTTCCTGGCTGACCCTAAGCTAAGCCCGTGGGGGCCGGGGCCGGGGCTGGTAGACTCCGGGGCTTAGGAGCTGCATTTTCTGAGGCAGCGGGGCAAGGGCCACCCCTGACCGGGCAACGCTGTGGTGCCAGGGTCCCGGTGCCCTCCCAGGGTCACACACTGCAGGGCCGGGTCCGGCTGGGCAGCAGAGATGGGGGCCCTGAGGGGATCGGAGGAGAGAGTAGCTGGGCACTGGTCTTCCTGGTGCCCGCGGGGAAGGCCTGGGGGTGCCTGCCCCCCATGCCCTGGTCTGCAGCGCCACATGGACAAAGGCCCGGTGCCAAGGGCGCCGCACCTGAGTTCTCAGGTCCTTACTCCCAGCCCTCCCTCCTGTTGTCCTAGGTGCATGGGAGCCTGGGCCCTGGGGTCCAATAGTCCTGAGTTCAAATCTTGCTCCTTCTCATTACTCTGCAATGTTGGGGGTGACTGACCTTCTGGGGCCTTGGTTTCTTCACCTGTGACCTGGGGGGGAAGCAGCTGCCTGCCTTGGGGGTGGGGACCTGCGGGAGCTGCTGTGTCACGGCCGGTCCCTGCCTCCTGGTCTCTGCCATTCTGCCGGAGCTGGAGCCCTGGTGCTACCGCCCGAGCAAGTCATTGGGCCCATGGAGCCTGTTTCCTCCTCCATCAAATGGGGCTCGAGAGGGCGGGACCCTCACGTGGGAGGCTGCCCTGAGATGGCCCAGGGATACTCTTAGCTCAGCGTGTGGAGGGTTTAAAGGGGAGTGGCTGTGGGTAGCTGTTTTGCGTTATCTGCTGGGCACCTTTTTTGGAAAAAATATTCAGCCCTACCCTCTGCCCTCCAGCCCACAGGAAGCCTGGGGCTCAGGGGCCCTGTCCCCCTCAGCCCTGTGTGCCCAGGAGGACATGGGGGGAGGGGTCTGCAGGAGCTGAGCAGGGGCTGGGGGCTGTGCTGTGAGCGCCTCCCCAGTTCTGACACAGGCCCAGGCCGTTGGGAGGTTGCTCTGCTTGGAGCCTGGCTGTGCCTGGATTGGCAGCTGACCCAGGACAGCAGGGGCGGGGCTCAGAGGGAGAGCCAGCTTGGTGGGGAGGGGAGCAAAGGTTCTGGAACCTGGGAGCTCTGCTCCCTCTTCACGGGGAGCCTGCCCATGTCCTGGGGAGCCCTCTTGTCTCCAGGAGAGGCAGGGAGACCCCAAGACTGAAGGGGCATCCAACAGGGCTTGGTCCCCAAAGTTGGTTATGACTGCCCTCTGGTTATGACTGTAAACCCGTCTTCCGCTGGCCGTGGGGCCTTCCTCCCCATCGCACCGACCTCCCTCTGCCTGACTCTGCGTCAGCTGTGGCCTCAGCCCCGCGGGGAGGGCCTTGGTCCTGCTCCCTGCTGCGGAGCAGGGTGAGCCCAGGAGTGACTGAGAGCTGCCGAAAGGTGCGCGGGTGAATGCCTCAGGCTGCTGGGGCTCAGGCCGCTCTTTCCAGACAATCAGCCCAAGAGGGCAGATGCTGCTGTGCCGTCTCCTCAGTCTCCTTGAAGGTCAAAGGCAGCTCAGCCGGTGCTTTAGGCCTGGCTGTGGAGTCCGCTGGATTCAGTGCTGACTGCCTGTAGAGCAGCGGTTCTCAACCTGTGGGTCGCAACCCCTTGGTGGTCGAACGACCCTTTCTCAGAGGTCGCCTAAGACCATCCTGCAGATCAGATATTTACATGACGATTCATCACAGTAGCAACATGACAGTGATGAAGTAGCAACGAAATAATTCTATGGCTGGGTCCCAACATGAGGAGCTGTATTTAAAGGGCCAGAAGGTTGAGAACCACTGCTGTAGAGGAAGGGGGAGGTGGGAGGAAGGTTTGTACCCTGCCTGGGCCTGGCCCACCCTCTCCTGCACTCCCACTTTCAGCTTTGGGGGCCACGTCCTTGGAGCCCGAGGGCCGCTGGGGCTCTCCTGTGAGGTGAGGGCCCTCCCCCTGCCTGGGTGACTTCCCCTTCACGTGCCTCTGACCCTCTCGCCTCCTCTTTGTGGCTGGTTTCTGTGGGCGATCGGCCCCTGGCTGTGCCCTGGTGCCCTCGCCCTTCCTTATGGCCTACAAAGAGCCTCTGCTTTCCTGTCCCCTTTGCTGGGGTGCCATTCCTCCGGCCCTGGGCTTGGCTGCTTCCGAGGAGTCTCCCCTCCCCCAGGCAGCCCCAGCCCTCGCAGCGTGCGCCCCTCTCTTTGCCTGGCGTCAGCTCGCCGCCCTTCCCCGTGACCGTGTGGCCCTTGTGTTTCTCTCTGCTCATCCCCTGCCTGTCTCCTCCCTGGAAAGTGAGCGGCCTGCAGGGCGGGCCTGGCTGGCTTGCTCGCTGCCTGCCCAGTGCCTGCGCCGTGCACAGTGGGCTAGACTCTCCACATCCCCAGGCTCAGAGCGAGGCTTGGGATACACTGCACGTGACCGTGAGTGAATGAATGAATGAACGGACGAACAGACTCTTGAACAAATAGGATGAGCTTTGGAATTAAACTACCTGGATTTGTATCTGCACCAGCTCCCACGCCCTGTGCCTCAGTTTCCTCATCTGTAGAATGGGGTAATAGTAGGGCCTACCTCCTAGGGTGGTTATCTTGACACAGGGTATAGCCACCACTGGGTGGGTTAAAGGACAGCTGCTGAGTGCTCGAAGTGCATGATATGTATCCACATCCAAAACGCTGTGCGGACATCACGCGTCCGAATGCCAGCTCGAGGCCCCTCCCCCTCTCCGCCTCCCCGCCACCCCCACTTGTCCTGAGGTCTCCTTCACCTCAGGAAACGGTGCCTCTCACTCATGACACTGCAATCATCCCTGGCAGTTTCCTTCTTCCACACCCGCATCTCATCCGTTGGCAAATCCTGGTGCCTCTTCTTAAAATACACCCTGAATCCAGCCACTTCGCCTCCCCCGCTACTGGTGTCCCGGCGAGGCCGCCGCCGTCTCCTGCCTGGACTCCATCAACTCCTCTAACTTCTCCCGTTTCCCTCTGGCCTCTGAGTGCTCCCCTCGGAAACCAGGGGTCCTCTGCACACACACACTGGCCCTTGGTTGGCTCTTGCCTCCCCACTTTTGTGACATCATGCATCCCTAGGAAAAGCCCCGTACTTCCCCCACACCTGCACGCACAGTCCCGCCCCCCAGGGCACCTCAGGGCCTTTGCACTGGCTGCTTCTGCTGCCCTCAGCCTCCCTCCCAGCTCACAGGGCTCGCTCCATGGTCACCCCATCACCACGGGGACTCCCTTTCCAAACCCCGGCCCTTTAGTTCTGCGGTGCAGCCCCTCGCCCGCCTTCACTTCCTCTAAAATGCGTCCTGCTCCCTGGATCCTGGTATCAGCTGTTCCTTTGTTCTTTGTCTCTCTCTTCCCTCCCATGTGAGCTGCACAAATGCAAGAACCTGGTCTTGCTGGCCACTGTCTCCTGGCACTTAGGGCAGTGCCTGGCAGAGAATGGGCGCTACTATTATTCCAGTCTCGGCCTGTGAGAGCTGGAGAAGGACAGGTTAGGGAGGGAGTTCCTGGAATCGCGTCGAATGAGAAGAAATCTGGCAGCGGCCTGACCCCGCCTGCCTTCTGCCAGCGACCAGCGGGCTTCCGGGGTCAGGGCCAGTGGCCTGCGCTGCGGCTCCAGGCTGCCTGCTGCCTGCTGTTCTGCCCCGTGTGCCGCACGGGGTTCCTTGCAGGGCCTGGGTCTGGGGGAGAAAGATCCCATTCAGAAGCAGGTGGCCACCCGCCTTGTCTTATCTCCATGGTGCCCAGATGGAAAGAGAAGGGAGGGACTCCTGGGCTTTGAAACAGTCCACGCTCAATCCGCACGGGTGGGGGGCCGGGCCAGGCTCCCAGGGGCCTCGCAGATGAGCAAGCCATGGTCCCTGCCCTCAGGGAGGCTCTGGCAGCTGGGACGGCCAGGAGACAAGCACGGACTTAGCCGTGTACAAAAATAGCAAGTGTTTGCTCTTGGGGAGGAGGGGCGGGGAGAGGAGGAGGAAGGGGAGGAGGAGGAGGAGGCCGCCCACAGGGAGCCAGCAGGAGCGTGGTCACAGCATACTGTCCCTCCTTCCTCTGCCCAGTCTCCCTGACACTCTGCCCCGGCCTGACACTGGCCGGGCTCCTACTTCAGTGCAAGGGGATCCCAGACTCACAGGGATCCCAGACCCACAGGGATCCCAGACTCACACACAGCTCCTCGGAGCAGAGCAGGTCCTTGGCATCAGGTCCAGCCCGAAGCCAAGCGGATAAGGGTTTGCTGAGGCCTCACAGGCAATGGCAGGGCTTCCAGGGGGTCTGGCTCTTCCATGACGCTCACAGGGTGTCCTGGGACCATCTTCCCGTCTCCGCTCCTGCAGCTGGAGGCTCCAACCGGCTCTTCACGGCGGGAAGGGGCTCCTGATCTTGGGAAAGCCTTGTGAGCTGACCGCTGCTCCCCAGGGGGCCCCTGCAGAGTCTGTCAGCACCACCATCCCTGGCACCATCATCTCCATCTCCACTGTTAGGGGGGGAATTGTGTCCCCCAAAAAACTCGTGTTGAAGCCCTAATCCCGGGAGCTGAGCATGTGACCTGATTTGGAAATGGGGCCTTTGCAGAGGTGATCACACTTCGATGCGGTTCTCAGGGTGGGTCCTACTCCAATATGTCCGTATAGAGGGGGGAAACGCAGGCGGAGACAGATACCCACAGAGCGACGACAGCATGAAGGGGGGGCTTCAGTGATCACCTGGAGACTAGGCCCGCCCGAGTGACCAGGAGCCAGCACAGAGCCCCAGGAAACTCTCACACACAGTCAGCATCACCATCACCACCGTCGTCATGACATTGTCACCACCACCCACCGCCACCATCATTACCATCATTACAGCAGCAGAACCAGCCTTGCCACTGTACTGGTTTCTCGTGGCTGCGTAACACATGACCACATGCCTGGTGGCTTACTCTCCATTACTCTTCCAGAGTCCGGAGGCCAGAGGCCACGCTCCCTCCGGACTCTGGGAAGAATCCTTCCCGCCTTTCTAGCTTCCGGTGGCTCCAGGTGTCCTTGGCTTGTGGCTGCATCACTCCTAGCTCCGCCTCAGGCTGCACACAGCCTTCTCTTCTGTCTCCTGTAAGGACGCCTATGATGGCACTGAGGCTCAACATGGGCAATCATGGTGACCTCATGTCCGTGGCCTTTACATCTATAAAGACCCTTTCCTCAGATAAGGTCACGTTCACAGGTTCCAGTGATCAGGACATGAACAGATCCTTCTTTTGGGGGAGGCGGCATCATTCAACCCACGACAGGCATCAGCACCACCAGCACCAGCATCATTGCCAGTATTAGGTAAATACCAGGATGGACCGGGCATCGGTCCAGTTGCTTTTCCTGCACCATCGTCTTTATTCCTTAAGACAAACTTAGGGCAGGTGCTATTATCATACCCACTGAACACTGAAGACAACTGAGGCTCAGAGAGAAGAATTCGCGTGTCCACGTTCTCATTAGAAGTGAGGGTGTGAACCCAGGCAGTCTGACTTCGATGCCTCCGGCCTCACCAGAGTTATCCCCCGCCCCATCCCACCCCACCCCGGTTCCTGATCGTCTGCTCGCAGACAGTAATGCCATAGAAGAGTCGGAGTGGGCAGTGAGCCCCTGGAGAGAGGCAAGGTGCCTGGATCCTGGCCTGGGTTCTGCCACTAACCAGTAGCAGATCTCAGTCAGGTCTCTTCCCCTCTCTGGGCCTCGGTTTGCCCACCTGTAAAATGGGGAGGCGGGTGTGGTTGGTCTGGATAATCTCCAGGGTCCTCCCAGCTCTGGAGTTCTTTGATCCTGGATGTCCTCTGTCATCTCAGTCCTCTTCAAAGGCTGCCGAGGGGCACGGCTCTCACATCAATCAAACTCTTTAAAATATATATATTATTGATTTCAAAGAGGAAGGGAGAGGGAGAGAATCATGGATCGGCTGCCTCCTGCACGCCCCACACTGGGGATCGAGCCTGCAACCCGGGCATGTGCCCTGACCCGGAATTAAACTGTGACCTTGTGGTCGATGCTCAACCACTGAGCCATGCCGGCCGGGCAATCAAACGCTCTAAACCTGCTGCCAGAGATGCGTTTTGCTTGGGAGGCCAGCCCCTGGGGTCAGTGCTGGTGACAGGAGTGGAGGGCACCGCCTTTCCCTGTGTCTTTCCATATCCCAGAGCTGGCGGCAAAGGGCTAGTGCCGACTGTGTGTGTGTAGGAGGGGGGTGTACTCTGTTTTTGGAGCCCGACTTTGGGTTCATGCATGCAGGGAGGGGTCCGCAGCTAGAGCTGGCAGGTGCTGGGAACAGAGTGGAAGACAGCTTTATCTTGCTGTGACGCCCCAGACCCAAAGGCCTGGGCTAGAAACACGCCTGTCTGCTAGACCCCAGAAAGTCTGGAGAGACGATTCTGGGCTGGGAAGTCCCTGTTGACCATCTGGGACTGGGAGAGGCCCTGGTGACCAAGCCCCCTTGGAAGGGAGGAAACACAAAACAGGCGAAGGGGGGAGCTCTGATTCCAAAGCCTGGCCCGTCCATGAGGAGTGTTAGTTGATAAGTGTAAACATTTCCTTAAAATCCTTTTCATAGTGGGAACCCTCTTTCCCCTCTGGCTTCTACGCCCCAAGCAGCATTGTTTGCAGTTCAGCTAATAATGTTCCGAGCGGGGAGCTGAATTAGCCGGGTGCGAGGGGCACCCCAGCAGGGGCTGGGCTGGGGCATCCTCAGGCCCATCTGATCCCCTGGACACACCTCCCACCCCACCCCACCCCCACCCCCACTGAGGGCCGCGGTGGGGGAGGCAGGACCCCGGCCCCGGGCGCAGGAACCTGCCCAGTTACTCTCCCCTGCACCGCCCTCCGGCTGAGCCTCCCCTCTTCCCAG
>NW_006294400.1:277265-277580 GCF_000327345.1 Myotis davidii | reverse complement strand
GGGGCAGCACCGGCTGTGAGGCCTCGGGCAGTGGCCCACCCTCCGTACGGGAGTCTAAGTGGGCAGGTTTGCTGGCAGCCAGGCCTCAGCGGGGGAGGAATTTGACCCCTTCCCTGCACACCCTGGGCTCCCGCGCGGCCGGCCTGCCCTTGCGTGGTCAGGCCGGGCCCAGAAGGTTCTGGTCTTTATCTGGTGTCGATTTAAGTGCCTCCAAAGGCTGCGGGGCTGCTCCGGCCCAGCCCCCAGGAAACGGGTCCGCGCCGGACACCGCCTTCCTGAGAGCGAGGTCATCTGTTCCTTCCCATTTCAGCCTTC
>NW_006294400.1:272637-276591 GCF_000327345.1 Myotis davidii | reverse complement strand
CTCCCGGGCCCCGGCGTGGGGGCATCTAACCCGCTCTGAGCCTGACCTCCCCGGGGGTGGGGGCCCTTCTCCCACGCGATGCCCAGGCTCCCCGCAGACCCCCTTCCCCAGATTGAACCTGCACAGAGCACAGGGGGATGAAGTCCGCCACCCCCAGCGCCCTCTCCACTTCCTGTTCATCAGAAAACTGAGAAACAGCCACCCCCCCTCACCCCCGTGGAGGGAGCCTGCATGTTTCATACACAAAAGTCACCCTCCAGCAGCTTGTTTGTGTGCAAGCCCGGCTGCAGCCTTGCACGTCTGGGGCGTGTGTGTATGTGTGTGTGTGTGTGTGTGTGTGTGTGTGTGTGTGTGTCTTGGGGACACGATCATCTCTGAAGCTCTTTGTGACGGTTTCTTTCCCGACTTCGCTTGGTTTGTTTTAAATAAGGGTCAGAGGTCTGGGCGTCTGTGGGGAAGGAGGACGGGTCACCTCAGATGGACACCGGGAAGTCCCAGGAGGACAGGTCAGGGGGCCTGTGGGCTGGGTGGAGGCCCGGAGCCAAAGCCTCCCCATCTGGCGCTGCTCCCGGCCAGCAGGGGCCAGGCAGGGGGCGTCCATGGATACCAGGCTCACCAGGCTGCTCCCTGGCCTGTGGGCCCCGGAGAGGGAGAGGACCCGGCCGGCCGGCGGCTCCAGGTCCTCGTTCCCTGGGCAGGACAGCTGCCATTTCCCGGCTCTGCCCTCACCACAGCGGCCAAGAGGGAGGCAGGCGGAGCAGCCCGGTCTCAGGGGTTTTATCGAATGGAAACGAGAAGCTTTTGTGTTTTGTAGGCAGACTTAGCTTTCAGCCAGGCTGGCCAGATGGGAGTGTAGGGAGCATGTGTGCGAGGGAGGGGGAGTGCTGCTTCAAGACTAGCCCCCAGCCTCCTACCAGCTCGGGCGGGGCGGCGCCGCCAGAGGGGCCTTGTGCAGCCTGAAGGGCCCTGGCCACTCAGCCCGCAGGGCCAAGGAGAGAGGGAGGGGCTGGAGTGGTGTTCCTCCTTCCAGCTCCCTCCCCTGTGCCGTGGGCAGGGGTGCCCAGCTCTCAAGGGGAAGCTTGTCTGATGTCTAGGAGACTGCGGGTCCACCATGGAGCACTTGACATCTTATTTACAGCTCATCTTGGGGAGGAGGGAGCTGGGAAGAATTGTTGGGATAAGCACCAGCCCCCACCTCTGTCCAGAGGGCAGTAGCTTGTGCTGAGAACCAGGCGGTCCTGGTGGCGACTCCGCTCAGCCCCCCAAGCTTGCGCATCTGGACAGTGAGGACAGTGCGACGCACCTCCCAGACAGTGGTGGTTCCGTGAAGGGATGCGTAAAAGCTCTGAGCGTGCGTGGCAGCTACCGGAGCCAGAGGAGGTGGCCCAGGGTTGCTGCCTTGGGGCCCTGAGCCTCTGAGTGGTGCTCTGTCCCAGGGCAGGCCCACTCTCTTTGGCATAGATCCAGCCACCAACCCGCTGAACAACCTGAGGCAAGACACTTACCTTGCCTGGGCCTCAGTCTTCCCATCTGGCAACTGGGGCAATAATGACAACAGCCCCTGATGGTGAACTTACGGAGCCGGGCACTGCGCTGAGGCAATGCGTTTTCCGTGTCTAATTTAATCTTCAAAACAACTCTAAGAGGTGATACCAGGATGACCCCAATTTCGCAGACGGGAGGACAGAGCCTCACAGAGGTGAAGTTCCTTGCTGGGGAGTCAGGGCCACAAGGTGGTCAGGTGCTGAGTGTCCCCCTCCTGAGAGCGGCCGTCATGGTGTTTGTATTACGATCGCCTCCACTCTCCCTGCTCACCCTCTGGCCTTTTTTGTTCTGCATTTGCACCCTGAGGTTCAATCATTCTGGACTCTTCTGAGACTGGGGTGGGGGGACCTAGCTCTTGCGGTGGGAGATACCCTCAGGGGTATGGCGAGGGCTTGAGGAGAGCCAAGTGAGCCCCACCCAGTCCCTGCTGGTCAACCCGCAGCAGCTCAGGACAGTTCTCCTCCCCCTTGACCCCCCCTACTGTTCCCGTGAAAGGACTGGGGTCCCTAATGCACCCAGGTGGGTGCGTGGCCTCTGATGGTGCTGGTAATCACGCTGGAAGCCGTACATTTCTGTTGTTGTCCAGCCCCCCTCTGCTCTGCTGAGGCCCCCACCACCCTCACCACTGCCCAGCTTTGTCCCCACTCGGTGGCCAGGCGGAAACGGCCCAGGTGTGGCGTCCACTGCCTACATGGGAATCATGGCCCATCACTTCCTGGCCCAGCAGCTTGGGCCAGGCACCCAATCTCCCTCTTAGCCTCGGTTTCCTCGTCCCACAGGGTCGCAGCACCTGCCTGTCCCACAGGGTCAGGCGGCAGACGTGTGAGAGCTCCGCCCGCCTGGCTCCCTGAGGGTCCTGGGTGTTACTGGTTCCAGCCAGTGCTCTCGGTGTTGGGTGATGCAAGCATTAGCTCAGGGCATCCTCAGACAAGCCCCTCATTGCTCATCGTTTACAGGGGAGAAAGCTACTGGGAATAGGGACCTGATTGCCCAAAGCCACACAGCCAATCAGCAGAGCCTTGAGTTAAACCAGGCAGGCCCAGTGGCTCTGAAGCCCCCCTGTGACCTCAGGTCCCCGGGGCTGTTAACCCTGCCCGAGCTGCTCCCCGAAGCCAGGCCTGACAGGCACCGGGTAATAGGTCCCTCATAACCCGGCAGAGGCGCCTGTATCTTCCTGGGGCAGGGCCAAGGGCCAGGTGCAGCAGCTGCATCCTAATGAAATGCTGGGGGAGGGGCCGTGAGGTGAACTGCCTGCTCATCTGTCAGACTCAATCCCCCCACCCTCCCAGCCTGAGTCACCCATCACTCCCTCCATCCACCCATTCTTTCTTCCCTTCATTCATCCATCACCAACCTTCCTTCCTTCCTCCCTCCCTCCTTTCCTTCCTTTCTTCCTTCCTTCCTTCCATCCGTCCATCCATCCACTTATCCTCTCTTCCTCCCATTCTCCCCATCCTTCTAGCTATCCACTTGATCTCAATTTACTCATTCCCTCCCCCTCTCCCTCCCTCCCCTTCTCCCTCCCTCCCTCCCATCCAGTGTGTATTGAGTGCCATCTTAAGCCAAGCCTTACCTGAGGTGCTGAGGGTCCCTCCCTCCAAGGGCCTCGCATTCTAAAAGGTCACTAGCTGAACCTCTAGCTCCACATGCACAGGGCGCCAGGGGAGAGGGGGAGCCTGTGACGGCCCTGCAGACCCACTCGGCTCAGCTCCCTGTGACCTCAAGGAACCCTGTGCACACAGACAGGCGGCGGTCATCCCCGTGTGGCGGTCACGTTACACCCCGTCGGATTCCCCTCCACCTGTGACAGCAGGAGCGAGGACCCAGGCAGATTCCTTTGCTCGCCCTCGGTGCCCAGCACCGTGCCTGCCCCACGGTACTGAATGAGCGGAGCCACTGTCCCCAGGCAGGGAGCGCACAGCAGGGGACAGCAGACCAGCCCCGCCTGTTCCAGTGCCCCTTCCTGGTCCAGGAGGAACAGGAGAAACAGGAGGCCCTTCTCCGGGAATTCCCTCCAAAATGCTGGGCCTTCAAGTCAGAGCCCCACACCCCACCCCTCCCCTGCTTTGACTCCTGGGCTGGGCAGAGGCCTGGTCTCGGGGATGGTGCGGGGAATGGAGAGCGGAGCTCCTGGGGTCAGAGAGGATGTTCCACTCACTGCCCTGTGAGCTGTCCCCAGCGCGGGGCAGCTTGGCTGGGCCCTTGTCCCCGCTTCTCCCACTGTGTCCAGTCTGGCCACTAGACCACGTGACCACTTCCTGCCACTCACTTGGAGGCAGCCAGGCCTCCCGGTCCTGGCAGGGCAATGGCTGCTGCTACCATCTGGCTGGATGCTCTGCTCCCAGCCACTGGCCCAGGCCAAGGGCCCCTGGGTCCCGGGGAGTGCTGAGCTCAGCCCGCCCATTTTGC
>NW_006294400.1:271670-272612 GCF_000327345.1 Myotis davidii | reverse complement strand
GTGTCCAAGGTCACCCAGGGAACCCAGTGGTCTTTTCTGTAGCTCGCTGCCCGGCCAGGAGAGACCCACAGACCTTGGCTTTGACCTTGCAGAAATGGAGAAACTTGGACCTTAGCGACAGGAGGTTGCCAGGCTAAGATGTGGGCAGGCTGCATGAGCTTGAGCATGTTACCTAACCTCTCTGAGCCTCGTGCACTAGTGAGGGTTCAGTGAGGTGCCCACTGTGCAGGGCGTGGCCGGCCGGACTCCTGGGGCGTTTCAGACTCTCTGTAAGCAGGCGCTTCCCGATGAGCAGGGAGCATACACCTGCCCTGAGCAAATGCAACCAGTGAAATCTGCTTTCGTGCAGACAAAGTCCCCGCCCTTCTCACCGTCATGAAGAAACCCTCAGCGTTGTCAAAGGAACCGCTGCAGGTTTAGCTGGGAAAAGTCGGGGGACGTTCTGCTTCGCCCCTGGAAGCCGTGACCTCAGGAGAGGGACTTGGTGGCTCAGCTTGCTCATCTGCAAACTGGGCACAATGGCACCTCCCTCAGGGCTGCCGTGGGCTCGGTGAGGGAACCTCAGGGTACAGGGACCCCAAGCCTTTCAGAACCCCATTGTTTCGCAAACCATTGTGCGGTTGGCCTGGGAGACCTGGTCTTGGTCCTGGGGAGGGATGGGGTCCGGAGCTCCTGGCTGAACCAGGAGGGTCCCTCCAGAAAAACTGGGCACAATGGCACCTCCCTCAGGGCTGCCGTGGGCTCGGTGAGGGAACCTCAGGGTACAGGGACCCCAAGCCTTTCAGAACCCCATTGTTTCGCAAACCATTGTGCGGTTGGCCTGGGAGACCTGGTCTTGGTCCTGGGGAGGGATGGGGTCCGGAGCTCCTGGCTGAACCAGCAGGGTCCCTCCAGAAGCGCTGCCTGCCAGCAGGGTCGCTGCGCCCACCCCTGCCGCCCCAC
>NW_006294400.1:255116-260247 GCF_000327345.1 Myotis davidii | reverse complement strand
GCGCTTCCCAGGCAGCTCTGAAAATTCACTGGCCTGTAATGTGGCAGGGACTTTATTTTAATTGGCAGAAGATAGACCAGTTTCTTAAGGGGTTTTGTGGGGGCTCCACATTTGGGGTTGTTGGTGTGTGTGGCAGGGGGGGAGGCTGTGATCGAGCAAGAATGATACCCCCAGTCCAAGAGGGGACTTTCGGGGACCACAAACCTCTGGCCTTGGGGCTGAGAATCCTCCCTTCAGATGGTGGGAGGACCGTCCTGAGGGGTGAGAGGGGGAGGGGGAAAGAGGAGTGAGGGCAGAGCTGAGGTCCTGCCCACCTGGGGCAAAGCCAGGCGCCTGGGAGGAGATGGCTCTGGGCCACAGGCCTGGGGGTCTGACCGTGGGGATTGGCCGGTGCCGTGATGTGCCGGGTCCTGGGTATAGACCGCGCTGACTCCTCCTGGCCTATGATGCCCTCCCATTGGGGGAGTTAATGGAGTCAGTCGGCACTGATTTCTTAAAAGACCAAGCTCCCGGCCTCGATCTGCAGACTCCCCGAGCTCCCTAGCCTGTGGGCAGCGTCTCTGGCGAGTGACCAGGTGCCAGGTGTGGGGACGGAGGCTGGAGAAGTGCAGGGTTTGCCAAAGCCTCACCGCTGGCCCGTCACCCTAAGGGGGGTTCCATGTGGCCGCCCGGGGAGGCTGCCCCAACCTCCCGGCGAGCCGAGGGGCCGTCCATTTCGGCAGCACCTGCCCGTCTCCTTCAGTGCCCTTGGCAGTGCCAGGTGCCAGGTGCCACCCGCCAGTCCCTGAGCACAGGCACGAGTCTGTGTGTTCAGCTTCATACCCCAGAACCAGGCCAGGCCCAGAAGTCCCTGCCAGGTGACAGGTGCTGAGAGGGCGAGCAGAACCGAACTGGGCCCTGCCCCGGGCCCCCCAAGTGCATGCCAGTGGGAGAGGCTGTGGAGCAAACATCAGCCAGGTAACCAGATAAAGGAACAGATCGCCACAGGGGGCCCAGCGGGGTGGCTCAGTGGGTTGGGCACCGTCCCATGCACCGAAAGGTTGCTGGTTTAATTCCTGGGTTTCAGGGTGGATCCCCAGTGCGGGGCATGTAAGAGGCAGCCCATCGATGTTCCTCTCTCACATGGATGTTTCTCTCTCTCTCCCTCTCTTTCTCTCTCAAATAAATTTTTAAACAGTTTTTAAACAGATCATCACAGAGGGTGCAGAGTGAATGAACCAGGGAGCCGGGCAGGTGGGGAGACCAGGCTGAGACCTGCCTCTGGGGTGTGGGGTGCTGGGTTCTGGGGGGGAGGAGGCTGCGGGAGCGGGAGCTGCTGGGTGAAGGGCATTGTGGGTAGCTTCTCTGTGGGCGGGACAGAGGGAGGAGGGACCAGGACCGGGTGGTGGAGATGGGGGCTGGGGTCGGGGGGTGGCCATGGGACTGAGGGGTGGTCTGAGCGCTGGCGAGGAGGCAGGAGCCGATTTGATGATTACGGCTGTGGAGGTCAAGTCCGGTGGGGAGAGGACCAACCAGATTTCTGGATGGTCCGTGGGTGACAGCGATGGACTTGCCAGCGTGGAGAGTCCAGGGACATCGACCTCAGCTTAGAGCTTGGTGAGTGTCAGGTCCTGAGACAACGTCACAAGAAGGGCCTGCCGCCGCGGCCAGTGTCCAAGGCCCAGGGGAGAGGCTGGGGCACCGTTAGGCCAGGACAGGGACGCGGCTGCCGCTGTGGGCGGGCCCGATCGCCTCTCCCAAAGAAGGAACCAGGCCGTCCGTCCCTTCTAGTGCTCCTGATGCCTCTCAGGTCTGCAGCGTAGAACGTTCTAGAGTCTTGGAGACTTTTCCTCTGGGTTTACAAAGGCCTCACAGTCCCTGTCCTTGCCCACATTCCTTCCCCTGGGTCCCATGGAGCAAAGGGGCTATTTCTCAGGAAGCGGGGGTCCCAGGGTGACAGGTCTGTCCCCACTCGGCTTTAAAAGCACATCATCGCTGCTGCCTCCTGCACATGGCGCTCCGGTCCCCACGCCGGGTCCATCTGTGCGGGATGCTTGGGGTGCAGACTGGGCTCTTGAGTTGTGATCTCGTGGGTGTCGGGCTGGGGGGCGGGTCCCTGATTATTCTCTTAGAAGGAGTGGGTCCTCTGTGTCTGTTTTGTCCCTAGCACTGCGGGCTGGGCAGGCACTCAGCTGGGCTCTGTGGATGGGCCTTGCAAAATGTTGGAGAAAGGGATGTGTGTGTGTGTGTGCGTGTGTGTGCATGTGTGGTGTGTGTGTGTGTGTGTGTGAGAGAGAGAGAGAGAGAGAGAGGAGCGCCTGCCTGAAACCTAATTGTCCGCTGTCTAATCCGTCAGCCGGAGGACAGCTTGCCAGCCCCTCCCGGGCAGGCTGATAAATGCCGCGGAGGCCCCCCTGCACAGAGCTGCCTTAATTGGTATCAGGACGTGCCCGGACTCCATCCTCCAGCCCCTGCCTTCCTCCCCTCCTGCCGCAGCCGGCAGGCCCAGCGGGGCTCATCTGCAGCCGCCACAGCCCCAGGAGGAGGGTGTGGGACCCATCACCACAGCTCCATGTACGTAGCACCTACTGTGTGCCCAGCCCGTGCTGACCTAGCCTTCTGCCCGCCCTGCTCACCCTCACGCAGCCCCTGGAGGTCGGGCAACTGGCCTCCTTGCCCATCTGCACTCTAGGAAGTCTTTCCCGAGCCCCTCACTCGCCTGGACCCCGAAGCTGGGCGCCAGGGACTCTCAGGGAACCAGCCAGACTCACTGGGCAAGACTGCCCCCCCCCCCAGCTCCCCGAGAACTGGCAGAAAGGGGCTTATCTCCAGACCGATGCCCGGGAGGTCTGGAGAGTGGGAGTTGACCCTGTGCCCGCTGTAGGAGGTTCAGAGAGGTTGGGCAACCTGCTTAAGATCACACAGCTAGAGAAGGAGGGACAAGGAGCAAGGCGGCCCTCAAAGCAAACATTCAGTGGGTTCCCAATATCTTGGGTGTGCAGATCGCTGGGGTGCAAGTCGGAAACTCAGATGCCCCGTCAGATTTTGAATGAGGGTCTGGACGCCCTAAGAATCTCCATGGACATCAGCTGTCCAGCCAGCCGGCCGTTCAGGACTCTGAGTGCTGGTCCCCACTGGTGGGAAAAGGTGGGGGAGCGGAGGGTGGGACAGGGATGACATTCATTCCTCCCTCCCTCCCTTCAACCAGCACTGATGAGCGGCCGCCTGGGCCAGGCCACAGGGTCTGCAGGGTCCCGTGCCAAAGGAACACAGGGGCCCTTGTCCAACAAGTAGTAAGAATTCCAAGATGACAAAACAGCATCAGATCAGGCGGGGGCCCGAGAGCCTGCACAGGCCGCTGGTCCCCAAAACCCGCCCTGCCGGTGGGGGCACCAGGAGGGAAGAACGCGGACAGCGCGCCCGGGCCCCAGCCTGCCCCAGCCCCTGTGCTGGGTGGGATTCTGAAACCAGTCAAAGGTCTGAACCCCAAAGTTCTTAGATAAGATGGTGGCGGATTCATTTGGAGACAAAATCAGACAGATGACGGGGAGCACCCTGGTTTATTGTTCCCCTGGATGGGGACGTTTCACTGCGGAGATGCGTGTGTGTGTGTTGGGGGGGGCAGCCTTGCGGGGGTGACCTAACAGACTGCATGCACCAGCTCAAAGCAGCAGCTCGGAGTCCCCAGTTCCTTGGGCCCAAGGGTTCCGGAGAAGGATTTGGGGTGACAGAGGCCCTATGCCTACACCTGTACAGGGCATGCCTCCTCCCCGGTTCCTCCTGCCCCATCCAAGGCTGGGGTGTGGGGTGTTGGGGGGGGCCTGCCGGTGACCCCAGGCCCTGGCTGCCTGCTCCTTGCGAGCGGGGAACGGGGCTCCCTGATCAGGTAGTGGAGGAGGCTGGTGGGTGTCCCTCATCGTTTACTCAGATATTTAATTTCACATGAAATGGGTCGGGGGCCTTGTGAGGGTCAAGCAACAGGGGCGTTTTCTTAAAAAAAGAATAAAACAGCTTTGTTTTAAGTAGCACATATGCTCATCATTATAAAAATTAACATAAAAGGAGAGAGAGCAGTAGCCTGAAACTACCCTCCATAGTAACTATTGCTGCCCTGTCCTGACTGCCCCTCCTCCCGGAAACTTCTAGATGTGTCTCTCGTTTTTTTGTCCAGGATGGGCCTCACCACCCAGGGTCTGGCCACCCGCTTCCCCCATCACTGGACAGTTTGCCACGCCTCCTCCCGCACCTGAGGCATCGTTTTTCAGGGGGACGGGGTTCCGTGGCAAACACCCCCGTTCCCAGCTCCAGTGGTCCCCTTGCTGGGCCCTGGCTCCAGGTTCTCATGAAAGCGCGTCCCCAAGACAGCACCCATGAGCCCACGCTGGCCTGCTTCCCGAGGCCAGTGCGGGGCCCTGGGTCGAGCCGGGGGAGGTCACCTAGCCCGTCGTAGGTGCTGCCAGATTGCCGACACCACAGTCCCCGTGCAGGCCTCTCCCAGTGACAGTCTCTGATCCCCAGGCAGAGGGTCCCGCCAAGGCACCCCAAACTGCCGCCGAAGGGGCAGGAGCCAGCGGGACCCGCGTCTGCTTCCACCTTTGCCCTCCCTTGCGTGGTTGTCTCTCCTGTGGCCTCCACCAGCGCCCAGCTCGGTCTCCAGGCTCCGGGGAGGCCCCTGGCCACCGCCCCCCGCCCCCTGCCAGGCCTCTGGCTCCCTCTCGGCCTGGGGTACAGGCTGGGCTCCGCTGTCGCTCCCCATGGCTCCCCATCGGGGCAGCGTGCTCCTGATTTGCATGTGCTTACGGTGCCTTGATTAACTCCCTTCCCAGCATCTTCTCTGCTCCAGCCTCCAGGGCTCTGATTGCCAAGTGGCCGCAACTTCTTCAAAAACAGGAGAAATTCTCTCTCATGCAAGCGGAGCCCGTGCTTCCGTGCGTGGTGAGACCTGAAAGGGGAGGTTGGGGGTATCTCCCAGGAGCCGTTTCCATGAAAACACTGGAAACTTCTGGAAGGAATTAGGCCATTTTTCTAACTGGCAAACCAGAGCCAGCTTTGAACTCAGCACTGCCTGATGCCAGACCTTTAGCTGACATTCTCCTCGGCTTGCTAGAGGCTGCCTGGGGCCGGGGCAGGAGCTGGGGCAGGGACCGGGCCT
>NW_006294400.1:254703-255048 GCF_000327345.1 Myotis davidii | reverse complement strand
GACACGGGCACGGTGAAGGGGTGGCCGGGACACCCAGCCTGGGCATGTGCAGTTGGTGAAGCCTCATCCCTCCCACCTGAGAACCAGCTGTGTGTTTCCGCATCTGGGGCTGGGACAGGGGCCGCTGGTCTTGCTGGAACAGCCTCAGGACCATCTGGGCGTAAGGCTGGCACCGTGGGCACTGCCCACAGTTGTGCCCCTGCATGTCCCACGTGTGGTCAGCCCTTGCACGCATTCCCGTCTGCATCATTAGAGCAGGCCCGACAGAGCCCGGGAGTTTGGTTGGAAACGCAATCCGGGGGGTCCATGTGGAACAGGATGGTCCCCTGGGCAGCAGGGCACGCG
>NW_006294400.1:251509-254586 GCF_000327345.1 Myotis davidii | reverse complement strand
CCACCCGCCTTCCCCCGCAGGCCTCCTGCTTCTCATTAGGCAGAATCGTGGGAGCTGCCGGCTTAAAATGCTGCGAGTGTAGCACACGGTTCGCCTTTTATCTTCCTGGCTGAGCAGTTTCTCCGACGCGGCTTCTGCCATCGCTCTCTCCTGGGTCCTCTCTCCCGATTGGGGGAGCGGGGGGTGGTGAGGGGCTCAGCAGGGTTTTCTGCGCCTCTCGAAGGCCCCTCGGTGCCTGACTCTCCCAGGAGCTCCTCCTGTCCGGCTGCCTTGGGGCCTCGCTGGTCTGAGTGTGGCTGTGCCCGCCTCGGAGCAGGTGTGCGCACACGGCCCACTGGCCCGAGCCAGACACGCCCAGGGCCCTGGGAACACGGTGTGCTCCGGCCACCTGCCCGGGGAGCTGGAGCCAGCTGCCCCCTCCTCTGGGGACGGCTCCGAGGCTGGGGAGGGGGCAGCAGGAGGCACAGGGCCAGCTGGGAACCAATCCCAGTGCCAGGCCCTTGGGGCGCCAAAGCCAAGCTCTTGGGGTCCGAAGTGCAGGGACCTGGAACAGCAGCCCCTGGGCCATCAGGGCCTGGCAGGGCCTGCCTCCTCTGTGTCCTCTCCCACTGGAGCCCAGGGCAGGGGTGAGTTGAGGGGTTCTTGGGCACATTCCCCAAGCTTTTGGGTCTAAGAGACCAATACAATTTCCAAAGAAAACTTGGGGGACTGACAGGCTGATGCTAATCTTTAAATGTTTTAAAACATGTTTTTTTTTATTGATTTTTTAGGAAGAGAGGAAAGGAGAGGGATAGAAAGAGAGAAACATTGATGAGAGAGAAACATCGATTGGATGGCTCCTGCATGCCCCCGCCCCCCACTGGGGACCGAGCCCACCACCCGGGCATGTGCCTTGGCTGGAAATCAAACCAGTGGCCTCTTGGTTCATGAGTCAACACTCAACCACTGAACCACACCAGCCGGGTTAATTTTTAATTTTGTTAGGAAAGGATGTTAAGGAGAACAAACAAAACAGAAATACGCACGAAAAATCCCAGCATTAACGATCACTTCATTTTATGAAATAATTACATTTTAAAACTCAGTATGAAGGACATGATCTTCAAACGAAGGGATGTCGCCCCCGCCCCCCCAAAAGGAGGGTTTAAAGATGTCATACTGTCTCTTACGCTGTAAGACCTGGCGGGTTTGCCAGCGCCAAGCACCAGGCGCCGGTCCCGGCGGGGCACTTGGGAATGTCTCAGGGTCGTCATATGGCTGCTCCACCTCTGACCATCACATCCACATCCCAGGCAGGAAGAGGAGGGGCAGGGTGAAGTATGCTTTCCTTGACATCTTTGCCTTTTCATTCAAGAAGGGAAACCGTCCCCAGGATCTCCTGCCTTCCTCTCATTGGCCAGAACTGGGTCACATGCCCACCCCTAGCTGCAAGGGAAGCTGAGAAACTGAGTACTTAGATTTTCTGGACTCTGGGGTAGAGGGAGGCCAGAGGAAAGGGTGTTTGGGAGACTGCACACGTAGTTTTCTGGAAAGTCTCAGCTTTCGTTTCATTGCATCCCACCCTTCAGTCTGCGTGGAGCCTGGGGCTCTCACTGACTGTGGTCCCCAGTGCCTCGTACTGTAAGCCGCAGTCTGGGGAGTTCAGCCCCAGTTCAGCCCCCGTCGCCAGCTTCTTCATCCATCCAGATCGGCCCCAGCTTCGGGGACACCAGTGTTGTTCCTGCCCGTTGTTAGGTATCTGGATGGGAGAGCCCCCGATTTTAGAAGCACCCCGGATCAAGTTGCCAGAGAGCATACAGGGCAGCCAGTTCAATGTGAATTTCAGACAAACCGGGAATAATTTTTTGCCAGATGTATTTGCGTGGGACTTTCTGAAGCTAAATTGTCATTCATTGTTCATCCAAAACGTAAATGTAACAGGGTGTCCTGTGCTTTCGTTAGTTAAACCTGGCCATGACCCCCAGTGTCTCGGCCTCTGTAGAGAGGAGGCGGGAGGGAGACTCCGGGGAGGTCTAAACCCCGGGGTGTGGCCTGGGGAATGCAGCCGCTCTGGGTTCCAGAATCGCCATCTCTGGGTGGAGGCCCACCCACCTTGACGCTCCCACCCTCCGCTGGGCCAGATCACCCCGGGGCACAGGAGAGCGCGGAGCTTCTGTGCACGGGGGAGGAACAGGGCGGCCATTGGTACTTGGCGCTGCTTCGCTTTGGAGCCTCATCGACCAGGAAGCGAGCAGATGTACTAGTCCTGCTCGCAAGTTAAACTGCGGTTTTGAGGACTCTATGGGTCAAAATGGCTGAATATCGGCACTTTCACACAGTTCAGCCTAATAATTTTGCACAGAAAGAACAAACGAGATTCTGTGACGTCTCTGCCTTGAGGGGCACAATGAGGAAACGCGGGTTTGAATCCTGACTCTGTCTCTTCCCAGCTAGGAGACCTGGACAGGTCACTCCCCCGCCCCGAGCCTCAGCGTGTCCCATTTGTAAAATGGGTATGTTCGCAGTGAGGAGTCCACAAGGCATGTGTGTGGAGTCTAGCACTGGGCTCTGCAAGCAGGATCAGTGTCTTCATGTCCCTGCTACTCTTCATACACCCCGCCCCCACCTGCCCTGCCTCTCTCCTGGCAGAGACTTGCCTAGGAGGCACAGGCGTCAGTGTGTGTGGAGGGGAGTGCGGGGGTGTCCAACTCTGCAGAGCTGGCCTGGCTTCTCGCACCCCCCCAACCCAATCCCGGCCCGGCTGCCTGGCATTGCCACGCACCCAGGCATAATGCCAGGCCCTCCATTGGTGCCCGCCAGAGGTTGCCCAGGAAGGCTGTGCCCACCTTGCCTGTTGCTGGGAGCTGCTAGCAGGCAGTGGGCCCCCAAGGGAGGCCTTGCTTCACACCCCATGCCCTCAGTCAGCTCCCAGGAATGACCGCCCAGGGGAGTGCAGCCCCCCAGTCGGCACCTGGGCGCCTGGTGGCCCCTCCATCAGTGTCGCCCAGCAGCCTGCTGGGGAGTCGCTCCGGTGTTGACTCTGAGCAGAGGCGCCCCTTGCAGAACCAGGGGAGGTTCTCTGCCCACCCCCACCCCCC
>NW_006294400.1:250454-251249 GCF_000327345.1 Myotis davidii | reverse complement strand
CTCCCCAGCTCTTGTGACCCTGACCGTCCCTCTTCCCGCTGCGATGCTTCTGAGCCCCAGCTTTCCGACCTGTGAATGGGGAGCAGCCCCCTCGCTGAAGATCCAAGGTGCTGCCCCCCAACTCTGCCTGGTGCCCGCGGCTCACAGCACTGGTGGCCACACTGCGGCCCCCCTCTTGTCAGCCCCTCATTTCCAGGGAATACAAATCCATGAGGTGCAACCCCAGGGGCTGCAGAATCTGAGCAGGAGGAAGACCCAGCCGCCAGGAGCTGGGGGTGGGAGCACTTGGCAGCTATGGAGCGGAGGACTCGTGGGGGAAGGCACCCCTGCAAACTGTGAGGACCCCCCGCCCCCCAAGCCTCTCTCCTGGCCCCTCCCCCTCCTCCCGCATTCCCTCCTTTTCCCCTCTTCCTCTCATCCTCCCAGCTTTGGCTGAACAGCAGGCGGAGAGCCAGCTGGGCTGGTGACGGTGCACATGGGCGTGTGTGTGCACTGTGCCGCGTGCATGTGCGTTCGAGGGTGCGTGCACGCGTGTGCCTTTGGGCAAACAGGCATGTGTGTGTGGCGTCCACATGTCTGTGGGATAAATCCCAGCGAGTCGGTGCCATTTATTTTCAGAGGCTGTCAGGGCTGGTTTCAGCATTTAAAAGAAAGGAGGATGAAAACCATTTGCATTTCTCTCCCTCGCGCCAGCCTGCCGGCTCCCGCGCTCTCTCCTCGCTCCCCCTCGCGCTCTGCACCCGCGAAGGTCGGGGCTGGGCGCTGGGGAGGGAGTGCCGGCTGGGGTGGGGCTGC
>NW_006294400.1:249712-250240 GCF_000327345.1 Myotis davidii | reverse complement strand
ATGGGCCCCTGTGATGGAGCATGACGTGGACAAGGTCACAGCTGGCAGGATCCGAACAAGGAGGTGGCCGTGTGCCTGCGGCCCAGCTCTGCGCAGGCCCGAGGACGGGGCTCTGGACAGCGCTGGACAGTGGGCCGGGCGCGGGGCCAGGAGGTCTCCACATTCGGTGGACCTGGGCTCCAACGCTGGCCACGGCGCTTTCCCGCGGGTGACCTTGGCCATGACCTTTCTCTGACTTGCAGATGGAGCCCAGGGTTCCCCCTGTGAGGACCACATCAAAGCCCGCCATGCGCTGGGCACGTGGGGGCGGGGTAGCCCCCCGGATGGTCCTGTGCCCACTGCACCCACCTTGCCTGGTGCTCTGTCGCTTCCTGGGCATGACTTGGCTCCGCGGCTGGACGACTCTGCCCCTGAGGAGACTGCGCCCCAGGACCCTCCCTGAGCTCGTGTTCTGTTGTGAGTGGTGTTTTCATCATGTGGTTCTGTGCCCGCCTGCCCCATGGGCTCCAGGCTTCTCGTGGCCAGGAT
>NW_006294400.1:248679-249529 GCF_000327345.1 Myotis davidii | reverse complement strand
GGCCCCCCCCCCCCCGGGGCTGCCCCTGCTGGGGGGAGAGGAGAGAGCCCCGGCCCTTGGACAGAGCTGACGTGAGGCTGGGAAGTAAGTGCTGATGTCTTCAGAGACTCGAGGGCCCACTCCTTACCCGCACCCCCAACCATAATAAAATATATTTAAAAAAAAAACAAAAAACATTAGTTGTCTTTGTTGTTACGGTGCTTAACAGAGAAGGAAAATAGTAAAATTACCTCCCCACACCGCGCAGCTCTGTTCCCCAGGCCTCAGTGTCAGCGCTCCCTGTGAACTCTCCCCGGCTTTTCTGTCAACACGAGTGTGAGCCCACACTTCGTTTTATAAGGTGTCCGGCCGCCCTCTCAGGGAGCAGCGGGCAGGCCCGGGCTGGCATCAGAGGGGCCGCTGCAGGGAGCAGCGGGCAGCCTGGAAGCTCAGCCCCTTCACAGGGAGAGCTGGCTGGGCCCTGCCGGGACCCTGAGGGCTCGGGCAATGGCCTCAGGAATCCAGGGTCCCGGGGTCCCAGCCCAGCCCCCCGGGGGAAGCCCCCACCTGGCCACCCAGGGGCCTGCGGGGGTTGAGGCCTCTAGGACAGGACGCAGTCAGGCCGGCCAGTCCTCCCTGCCCCTTCCCCCGGAGGTGGGCGTGGTCTGTGCTCCAAAGGCGAAGGGGTGTCAGCAGCAAGCTAGGCCCCTCGCCCTCCGGCACCCTCTGTGGCCCCCACTGCCTGCTCCTCCTTCCCTCCACGCTGCCTCCCGAGCCGGCAGGCGTCCCACCTCAACCCACATGGAGCCTAAGTCAGTGGGGCGGGGGTGGGGGAGCCCAGAGCTCTGCCTGCAGCAACGTGGGGCTTTCA
>NW_006294400.1:247647-248263 GCF_000327345.1 Myotis davidii | reverse complement strand
ATCAGAGTATGTGATCTTAACTACACTAAACTGTAATGCCACTTTGTGTGTGTGTGTATGTGCATGTGTGTGTGTGTGGGAGTGTGTGTGTGGGAGTGTGTGTGGGGGTGTGTGAGTGTGGGGTGTGTGTAGTATGTGAGTGTGGTGTGTGAGTGTGGTGTGTGTGTGTGGTGTGTGAGTGTGATGTGTGTGGTGTGTGAACGTGGGGTATGAGTGTGGGGTGTTTGGTGTGTGAGTGTGGTGTGTGAGCGTGGGGTGTGAGTGTGGGGTGTTTGGTGTGTGTGGTGTGTGTGGTGTGTGAGTGGAGTGTGGTGTGTGTGGTGTATGGGGTGTGAGTGTGGTGTGTGTGGTGTGTGAGTGTGGTGTGTGTGGTGTGTGAGTGTGGTGTGTGTGGGGTGTGAGTGTGGAGTGTGAGTGTGGGGGGGGTGGCTGTGTGTCCTGTGTATATTGGGGTGTCCTCCTCACACCACCCTTTGGGCAGAGCCCTCTGACCCTGCCAGATGCTCCCTCATTACCTCGGGCCCCTACACATGTCCCTCAGCCTGAGAACCACCATTGCACCCACGTCTTCCCTGGGTGGCCTGGGAAGGGCCAAGGACAGCCCTGCCTGGGGAGC
>NW_006294400.1:242958-245573 GCF_000327345.1 Myotis davidii | reverse complement strand
TACACATGCCCCTCAGCCTGAGAACCACCATTGCACCCACGTCTTCCCTGGGTGGCCTGGGAAGGGCCAAGGACAGCCCTGCCTGGGGAGCAGGGGGACCCCGTTTTCTAAGCAGCCCCCTCCTGTGGGCCCACAGAACAGCCCTGGAGAGCAGGGAGACCCCGTTTTCTAAGCAGCCCCCTCCTATGGGCCTGCCTCGCAGCCTACTGGAGTGCAGATCCACGAGGGCCTGTGTTCTGGCCTCACTGCCACCATCCAGCTGGGTTTGGCTCCTGGGTCCTTCGCTGCTGACTGCGCGAAATCACTTTAACCTCTCTGGGCCTCAGTTTCCCCACCTGTAAAACAAGCATAATGAGATCGTACAAATGTTGAGGTTCTTCCTTCCCTCCCTCAAACAAACGAACGAACAAACCAGAGGGTGCTCAGCCCCAGAGGCACTGGGAGCAGGGGCTTCTGCCCAGCACAGACACTCGCAGGGGCTGCTGGGACAGTTCCACCTCCCCCTTCCTCCGAGGGGAGCGCATTTATTTCCATAAACCCCTGCCCTCCCTCAGCCTGCACAGCTCTGGCAGAATTCCTGGACTCACAGGGCCGGGGGCTGAGGCAGAGCTGAGCTGAAAGGTGGGGTGTGAGCTCCCCAAGGCACAGATCTTCCAACAACACCCTGGCAGGGTGTGCAGCTGGCTCGTGGCTCCCCCTCCCCCCAAATGCGCCAGCCCTTCCTCACCAAGCGTTTTCTCCCCCCACGCGGCTGTGAGAAGAGAAGTACCAGGAGCGAGACCTGGCCTGCGTGCAGACACTCAGGGCTTTTCACCGTATGTTCACAGATGACAAGTCTCTCCCCCTCTCGGAGCCTCCGTTTTCTTACCTCTCAAATGGGGCCAGGAAGGGGAATGAGGGAGCTGATGAGGTGAAGTCCCTGGCGCCAAGCCCCACACAGCAAATCTTAACCCGGGTAACAGTGGTGGCGGACGGCGCCATTGTTTCAGGAATTCCCGGCCCCGGGGTCAGCGACTCCGCACCTCCATGGGTCCAGCATACCTGGTACTTGCACACCCCCTGACATCGGCTCGGCCATGTGACTTGCTCTGCCATCTGACTAAGGCGATGTGGGCAGAACTGACCACATACCAGTGCCCAGCAGAAGAGTGAAAAGCTGCCCAGCTCTCTGGCTCTTCTCTCTCTGGTCGCCACATTCTAGACAGAGGCCGCCTTTTCGGCCTGGGTCCCCCAGTGAAGCAGGGTGGCAAGCAAACATGAAAACAAACCTGGGCTCTGGCCATCTGAGACCTAGGGGATGCTTGTTATGTAGCATAACTGAGCAAAATCTGACCAATACAGAAATGAGTACCTAGCAGTAGTGGCTACAATAACAAATACGTAGCATCGGCTCTAGAGGCAGGTACCAGGCCACAAGGAAACGGTTACCTGAAAAGACGGTGACCCACATGATCTCGTGGGAAACATTTGGGACGATTCTTGTCTACGGTAACTTGCAAAGCGGACGCTACACTGCGCTCCTGGCTTTTGCTGAAGGGCGTGGGAAGCGGAAATGTCTGGCATGTCTTGGTTGCTATTCGCTGCATGTTTTGGGCTGAGTCGTGCCCCCGCCCCCCAATTCACATGTTGCAGCCCTCACCTCCCGGACCGCGGAATGGGGCTGTGTTTGGAAATGGGGTCCTTGAAGAGGTAATTAAGATGAAACGAGGTCGCCGGGGCCCCTAATCCAGGGTGACTGGTGCCCTCCTCAGAATGTTCACACAAACCCACAGGCAGGCACCGAGGGAGGCAGCCATCGCCCAGCCCGGCGGGAGGCCTGGGCACGTCCTTCCTGCAAAGGGCCAACCTGCTGGCACCTGGGCGTCCGGCCTCCGGCCTCCGGAACTGGGAACGACACATCCCTTTGTCCTTTGTGACAGCAGCCCGAGCCAACGGGTACACTGCGCTGACGGCCGCAGGTGAGCACCACTGGGAATTAGCCCGTCCGCAACCAGGGACTGAAAGGGAAGGAGGAAATCCAGAAATCTTGGGTTTGCAGGGCTGAAAAATGCAAATAGTTCTCATCTCCCTCCCATGAAAGAGAAACGAAGTGAGACTCTGGGCCCATGGAGGATGCAGGGAGGCCATGAGGAGAAGGCCCCCTGCCCGCCGGCCGGAAGCTAAGCTTGGACACGAACACCCTGTCGCTGTGGTAGCCCCGCCCCAGCAGCTTGTCTCGCAGCAACAAGGGGGAACCCAGGGCCAGTTTGGAACAGCCTGCTCTTTGCATGACAAGTGGGCAAAGCAGACACGGTCCCTGACCCACTGGCAGGCAGTTGATTCTGCAAAATTTGAGTCACAAATGACATTTCAGTAACACTTCTGACATATTGGCGTTTGGCATACATGACATGATCTTGGAGCAGATAGGAATTTTAAATTTAACCATGACTCTGTCCCCAGAAATGTCTGATTGAGGCATCTAATTGTGAGTTTTAAACTTTCCGTAGAGACTCTTCAAAGTGGGTGATCACACATAGCCAACAAAGAGTGGTCTAGACCAGTGGTCGGCAAACTGCGGCTCTTGGGCCCCTTGAGTGTGGCTCTTCCACAAAATACCACGTGCGGGCGCGCAT
>NW_006294400.1:235502-242767 GCF_000327345.1 Myotis davidii | reverse complement strand
GGTTCGATTCCCGGTCAGGTGCAGCTCGATCCGCATTGGGGGCATGCAGGAGGCCGCCGATCAATGCTTCTCTCTCTTAATGTTTCTTTCTCTCTCTCCCTCTCCTTCCTCTCTCTCTAAAATAAAAAAAACAAACCAAACATATATTTTTTAAAAATATATATATATGGCTCTGTGGATAGAGCATCAGCCCTTGTACTGAAGGGTCCTGGGTTTGATTCCGGTCAAGGGCACATACCTCTGTTCCTGACTCCTGGCCCTGGTCCGGGGCATGTGGGAAGTCACATCAGTGTTTCTTTCTGTCTCTCCCTCTCCCTTCCACTCTTTTTATTGAATGTCCTACGGTATTTGGGAGATCTAAAGATAGAAGAGCTCACCACATGATAATAGAGTACACAGCTAAAAAAAGTATGGGAAGGATATTTACAATAACCTTAGGAGATTCACTTTACCTGAGTGTGCCAATCATGTTTCATGCATTCCCTTTTTTAAAATATATTTTATTAATTTTTTACAGAGAGGAAAGGAGAGGGGTAGAGAGTTAGAAACATCGATGAGAGAGAAACATCGATCAGCTGCCTCCTGCACATCCCCTACTGGGGATGTGCCCGCAACCCAGGTACATGCCCTTGACCGGAATCGAACCTGGGACCCTTCAGTCTGCAGGCCGATGTTCTATCCCCTGAGCCAAACCGGTTAGGGCTTCCACTCTTTTTAAAAAACAAATGGAAAATATATCCTTGGATGAGGATTAAAAATAATAATTTAAAAATAGGGCCTTTCCTTCGCCTGGGAGAAGGTAGCCCTCACGGTGTCCACCTGGGGGGACGCAGGATTGCTGTGCTTGAGGCCTCCATTCCTCCCCTTCTAAAGAGAGTAGGTCATCGTGTTCCTGTTCCACCACCGGGGACTGGGTGCCAGGTCCGCCACACAAAATACCCCGGGCCTCGTGGCTGCAACCACAGATACCTATTGTCTCACAGGCTGGAAGTCCAAGATCGAGGTGTCGGCAGGGCTGGTTTTTTCTGAGGCCTCTCTCCCGGGCTTGCAGACGGCAGCCTTCTTGCTGTGTCCTCCCATGGTCTCCTCTCTGTGTGCCCACACGCACGTGTCTGGTGTCTTCTATATGTCCCCCGTCTGATGGGGAACCCGTCACGCCGGATTAGGGCCCGCCTCCATGGTCTCATCTGAACTGAATTACCTCTTGTAAAGCCTTCTCTCCAAATACTTTTACCTTTTGAGGTGCTGGGGTTAGGTCTTCGCCGTACAAACTGGGGGATGGCACACAAAATGCAACCAATCTCAGGGGTGTCTCGGTCTCAGGGACGGAGCGGGGAGTGGGATGCACTGACCTGGGTCCTTCCCCCCACCTTCTCCTCTCTTACCCTCAGAGGAGAATGTGGTGCTTGTGTGTGTGTAAGAGAACATTTATTGGATAAATTGCTGAGGTAGGAGAAGGGCCCGTGGAGCTGGGGGTGAGGAAGCTAATGGTAACGTGCCTGGAGGGTGCGGGGGGAGAGGGGGGAGGACAGACACGGGGCATGCTCCTGGGCGGGGGAGCACACTGGGTCCTCCATCCTGAGGGTCTTAAGGGCGGAGATTTTAGGGGAGGCCCCAGGGAAAGATCTTAATAGAACGTGCAGTCGCTTTCCAGGTGTGTCCACTCAGGGCCGTGGTCACCACGGGCTGATTATCCAGGGCAGGGAGCCGTTATTCGATGCAGCTGGTCGTGACCTCAGCCGTGGCTGGTTTTGTGGCTCCTCTGGGCCTGGAGCTGAGACACAACTGAGGCCTAGAGGTTATCTCTGGGGAGGAAAGGTCAGGGGTCCAAACGGCGTGACCAGTGATGTGCTGGGGGAGGAGGTCACCTGGGGGCGAGGTCCCGCCCTGCAGGCGACTGGCCCTGGCTAGGCCCTGGGCTTTCCATCCTGGCGACCTTGTCCATCGTCCTCGCTCTCTCAGGTCTAACTGCCTACAGCACCCTCCCCTCCAGGATCTTGGCTCTGAAATCTTTCGGAGAAAAGGGGCGCAGAGTCTATGCTGCTTCCTGCCGAAAGGGGCGACGGTCTCCTTCAGAGCCCCGAGATCCTTGCTCTCTGTCAGGGGACGATGAGGCCGGGCACAGAGGAGGTGGCGATGGTGTCTAGAGGCGGTATTCCCTGGATACGTACGAGTGGGGCTTGTCACCAGCGATGAAACAACCCAAGTCCTCGCACCGAGTGTGTTGTCGGCGGCAGGAACGGCATCAGGGGCCTGACGGGTGGGGTCAGACCGAACCTGGGTTTAGCAACCTCCGTACTTGGGTCCTGGCTAGGGAAGAATTCAGAGCAAGACCCACACTGTAGGAGAACATTGACTGGGTAAGTTATGGAGGCAGAAGAGGTAATTCCTGGAAGAAATGGGCTTAAGAAACAAGCTACGGAGGTAAAGAAAGCGCCCTAGGAGCTTGGAAGTGAGGAAGCGAATGGTAATAAACGTAGTGTTTTTAATGCAGAATAGGGACAATCATAGTGACCTTGACATTTACTGAGAGGTTGCAATGCCCAGCCACTGTCCTGAGAGCCTTCCACAAGTGAACTCATTGACTCTCCCCAGGAACCTGGTGAGCGCAGGGGCCACCACTCTTCCCATTTTACTGACGGGAAAACCGAGGCACGGGGCAGGTTAAGGCTCTGCGTCTCAAGCTGTCTGTGCTGAAGGCACTTTTGGAGAGAACGTTTCCAATCTGTCAGCAATGATGCTTTTGCCACAGACACAGTCACAGTTGCATGTCGATTGCCAAGTGGAAACGAACGCGTCTAATTGCTCTCGGTTTCCATGCCTCTCTCGTCATGTCAACAAACAGTGCGTGGACCAGCCCCAGGGGGCGGCCCCCACTCTGGGAAGCACGGGGCCAGGGGACTGGCCAGAGGCCACAGGGCAGGAGAGCGACGGGGCCAGGGTTTGGACTCGGAGATGGGGGTCTCGACCACTCCCTCCACTGGGGGGAGGGGCAGAGAAAGTTGGCGCCCGGATGGTCCAGGATCACGTCTGGGAAGTAAGGGTGACAGGAAAGTCCCACAGACGCATCAAAGGGTTCAGGACTGAGGCAGGTGCGAACATCCAGCTTCCATTGAGAGAACGGGGTGACAGGACAGGGGCTGTGAGAGCCAGTGTCGGCGTGACTGACACCCCTTCGAGGTTCTTGGGGAGACCAGTAAATTCAGAAAACTCATCTAAATTACTTCTGAGTGCTGGTTATCTAGTCTCTCGGTGGTGGGGGTGGGGGAGGGGACAGGTGAGCCTCCGGGAATGTGGATCCTTGGCTTTATGTGGGTTACAGCTGCATTGCCCAGGTCTCTATACCTCTCTTTGCAAGAACTTAAAGCGCCACCAAATGGGTCCCTACTGAGGGCCCCAGCTATCGTTTTAGAATGAATGGATAATGAACCAACAGGTAAATGATCAGACACAAAGTCGTTCTCATATGTCTGTTGTGCGTAAGACTCAGGGCAAAGGTCGCATTTGGGAGCCCCGGGGGGCGGGGGGGAGAGGGGTCCACCCAGATGCCCACAGTGACAGCGTGAAGCGTGGCTTTATTTCCTTCATTGAGCTCCCCTGTATTTTCTACAATAACAATAGTGTGTTTTAATTTTGTATTAAAAATGAGCTTATTTGGGCTCTAGCCGGTTTGGCTCAGTGACTAGGCCTCCGGACGGAAGGGTCCTGGGTGCAATTCCAGCCAACGGCACGTACCTCAGCTGCAGGCTGGACCCCTGGCCCTGGTTGGGGTGCATGCGGAAGGCAACCAATCGGTGTCTCTCTCACATCAATGTTTCTCTCTCTGTCTCTCCCCCTCCTTTCCACTCCCTAAAAATCAATGGAAAACTATCCTCAGGTGAGGATTAACCAAAACAAAGAAGAAGAAAAAAAGAAAAAGATGAGATTATTTGGGAGGAAATGAACAATCCCTACTGTAAGTTTGCCTCCAGTTCAGTCGGAGAGAAGATGCTTGGCTCAGGGAGAGACAGGACACGGGCAAACAGAAGATGCCCGACACATGTTTGGGTTAAATCTCAGTCCCGCCCCAAGAGGGGGAGGAGGAGGGGGAGGGGGTCCTTTCTGAAGAGGCCCCTTGTCTTTATTTCTTCATCACTTGCCCCTGCCCACCGTCCTTGTCTGCGGGCTCCCGTGGGCCAGGCCGGGCCGGGCTGGGTCTGTCCGACGCTGGGTCTGTAACGGCCGCGGTGGGCCCGTGTGGACGGCAGTTCCGTTTCTGCCCAGGTGGCTGACATCTCCTTCCAGCTCTCTGAACGCCCTGTCTGTTCAGTTTCCAGGGGAACCAGGGATGGCGACAGACAGACAGGGCAGCCCGGGGACCCCGGAGGACCAAGTTCAATGAGGCGGCCGTGGCCGTGGCCGAGCTGTGCAGGCAGCGTGGCCTGTCCCCTCCCACTCCCCTCACTTCCCGTCACCTGGCCGGTCCCTCGGGCAGAGCGCTGGTCCTGGGGCCACCGCGCCAGCTCTTCCCTCCTTCCCCCGCAGCTCCCGGCTGTCTCTCCTCCTTCTAGCCGCCTCAGCTCCCGCTCAAGGTCATGGAACAAACAGATAAACCCTTTCCCTGGAGCCTGCCACGGGAGGACGCCTCCAGCTAGAATCAATTCGGAGTCAGGGCCAGGGCTCTCCTTCCCGTGAATGTGAGGACAGAAAGAACATTCTTGTCGCCATAAAATCAGCAAAAATGTTTTGTAGGCAGAGAAGGGGCACAAATGACACCTGGAAACGCTCAGATCTGGGCAGGGCGGGTCCAGGGTAAACGCAGATATTCCTGCAGCTCTCGGCCATCTTTTCTTTCACCCGAGGGCCAGCCGGGGCGTTGGCTGTGGGATCTTAGGGGTCAAGTGCAGGGACAAGTGGGGAGTTGGCCGGCCCGGTGGCTGGAGCCAGGACCGGGGCTTAGAAGACCCGGCATGGACAGCAGTGTACGTGGCGGATCACACATCTCAGAAGGAGGGACCTGGAGCCCAGAGAAGTCAGCATTAGCCCCTTGGGAAGGGCCTTGTAGACAATGACGGGTTTAGGACTCAATCCGAAGGGCACTAGGGAGCCATGAGAGGTTTAAGCGGGAGAGTAGAGTGGTCAGGCGTATATTTTGGGAAGGTCTCGCTGCACCGTGCACGTGGCCTGGATGGAGAGCAAGCCTGGAGGCCGGAGAGAGCGAGGCGGCTGCTCCTCTGACCCAGGCTGTGGCTGAGCAGGTGCAGGTGTCAGCAGTGGGCGTGACAGGTGTGGGTGTTTGACTGAACGTGGCGGGGGGGGGCACCAGGGAGAGAGGGAGGGGTTGAGAAGGGTCCCCCGGTTTCAGGGCAGGGTGATGGGGTGTATGGAAGACGTCCCCCCAAGAGGAAGAAAGAAAGAATTTGGAGGAAGGATATATATTTTATTTTTTATTGATTTCAGAGAGGAAGGGAGAGGGAGAGAGAGATAGAAACATCAATGATGAGAGAGAATCATTGATCAGCTTCATCCTGCACGCCCCCTACTGGGGATCGAACCCACAACCCAGGCATGTGCCCTTGACCAGAATTGAACCCAGGCCCCCTCAGTCCACAGGCCGACGCTCTATCCACTGAGCCAAACCAGCTAGGGCGGATACATATATTTTTAACAATCACATAAGGAAGCATTTATTTGAGGCTGAACATGAAATCATACAAATAACATTTGTATAAACACCAATCCACACTGATAGCCAAAGACAAGTCAAAAAAAAGACCAGCATTCGGGGCTGTCCAGGGGGACACAGAGGTGTCTTGTTCACGAGAAAGCCTAGGTCAGCAGCAGGCCAGTGTTCAGGGCCGTCCTCCAAGAAGGGGCACTTTAGCCACCTCCCCGTTTTCCCCAAGGTCCTCCTTTAGGACGGCTGGAGCGGCTCTGGCGGTCGCCACGCCCCCGCCGTGAGCTCCCCGCTGGCCACTGTAGCCTGTGTATCTGGTCCACATCCAGTTCCCACAGGTCCACCCTGTAGAATCGCAGCCACCGTGCCCACTGCTGTTTTGATCGCCAGCATAGGCACATCGTGAATTTCATACGCTTAATCCTAATGCTTACCGGTATTACATCCTTGGTGCCAGCTTTGGCCGTGACCTCCGCCCACGACCCCTGGTACCACCCGGCCCACCAGCTGCGGCCTCTGCTCCTTCCAGCTGCTGGTGCTGCCTCCCCCTCCCAGTGCTTGGCAACTTCGAGTTCCCACTCCCCAGAGCCAGGGTGCCGCTACCTGCTTCTAACCGTGTCTGTCCGGCCCCTCAGCTGCACATGGGATCAAACAGAACCCCTCCTTTCACTTGCTTTTGCATCCCGGGGAAGTCCACTATTTCAGTCCCTCTCCGAAGGCTCCGAAACATTCCTTCATGGGTCCTTCGGAAGAACCGGCGCTCGATCGCCCACAGAGACCTGGCTGCGGGTTCCTTCCGGGGGGTGGGGAGTGGGGGGTTGAGGAGCTGGCACACAGTCTGAGTCGCCGTGGCAGCGGCCAAGGATACGTATTTTTTTATCATGAGTATTTTCTGAGCCTTGGCCAAGTACCATGGACAGGACACCGGAAGGCTGAGGCCCAGCCCTGACCCAGAGGAGCTGGAACTGGCTGTGGGGGTGTCACGGTGAGTGGCTGGGAGTCAGAGGAGGGCGAGGTGGGGGAGGGCTGAGGGGCGCCAGGGCCTTATTCGGACGGGTCAGTGGTAAAAGCGGCAGGACCAATACTTGGCCTGTGTTTCTTCTACCTCTCTTCCCACCATCCGGTGAGCCTGGCTCTGTGCCCGGCCAGGTGTCCCAGCCTCGGCCCTGGCCCTGCTCCCACTCCTGCCCGAGTCGGTCTCTCCCGGCTGGCTCCCGGGTAAGCGCCTCTCTCTGAAGCTACAACCAGCCTGATGTTCGATGTTCGCTCCGAGGTCCCCGTCTCTTCAGGGGTGTCGCTCCCTCCACAGTTTAGTGGATCCCTGGACCCCTCCTACCCATTCTTCGTGTCTCTGCTTAGAAAGTTATCCTCCTGGGGCCTTTCTTGGCCCCCCAAAAGTGGGCTGGTGCCTCTTCTGTGCTGAAGAAATATTCTTTGGATAAATGCCGGGGGCGGTGGGGGGGGATGGATGGGCATTCGGATGGGTGGTGGGTAATGGATGAGTGAAGGGGATAACTGGTTAACTAGAGAGATGGATGGTGAGCAGAGGGTGGAGTGGTTAGGTAGCAGGGAGGACAGATGAATGGGTAGGTGGGGAAGTGGGGGAGGG
>NW_006294400.1:234675-235371 GCF_000327345.1 Myotis davidii | reverse complement strand
GGGGGGGGGGGTCTATCAATTTGCCACCCAGTTTGTGTTCCTTCGGTTCCAAACCCTTATCCACATGAGCAGCGTCTTTGAAAAGCACGAGTCCAAACCCCCTTCATCTTCCGGTGACCGGATCCCTTTTAATTCTGCGGCCGGGCCTGCAGCTCCCCAAATCGAGGCACACATTCGGTCAGGCCTTTCTTGCTTGTATCCAAGCTCATGCCTCCAGTAGACATTTTACAGTAACCCCTCTGCGAGTTCCTCTGTGTGGCTGGTTTTTTTGCCCGGCCAGGTGTCCCAGCCTCGGCCCTGGCCCTGCTCCCACTCCTGCCCGAGTCGGTCTCTCCCGGCTGGCTCCCGGGTAAGCGCCTCTCTCTGAAGCTACAACCAGCTCCTTCGCTGATGTTCGCTCCGAGGTCCCCGTCTCTTCAGGGGTGTCGCTCCCTCCACAGTTTAGTGGATCCCTGGACCCCTCCTACCCATTCTTCGTGTCTCTGCTTAGAAAGTTATCCTCCTGGGGCCTTTCTTGGCCCCCCAAAAGTGGGCTGGTGCCTCTTCTGTGCTGAAGAAATATTCTTTGGATAAATGCCGGGGGCGGTGGGGGGGGATGGATGGGCATTCGGATGGGTGGTGGGTAATGGATGAGTGAAGGGGATAACTGGTTAACTAGAGAGATGGATGGTGAGCAGAGGGTGGAGTGGTTAGGTA
>NW_006294400.1:233622-234520 GCF_000327345.1 Myotis davidii | reverse complement strand
TAAGAAAGGGAAAGGAGACAAGGTTGGCTCGGCGATGTCGGAGTTTGTGCAAGGCCGCGAGTGTGCAAGGCAGAGGGGGGGCGGGAATCCTTCTCTCCAAAATCCCTCCTTAACCCCTCCCCCGCCCCCCCTACTCAGAGCACTCCCCTCCCTCCACTGGGAGGGACCCAGCTCTGGGCACTGCAGCCAGAGGCGCCACTGGCATCGAGGTAATTCTGCCTTACCTCTTTTCCATAACTCTTCACCCTAAGATTTTTTTTTTTCTTTTTGCCAATTGGTCTGATTATTGACAAAGACCTGGAGTTTGGGGTGAACTAAGAGATTTAGGGTCTCTCCATACCCATTCTCCGCCCACTTCCTTCAGCGCCTTCTGCCTCCTTCTTCCTCCCCGACATCCTCCCAGCAGGAGCCGGTGCCCAGCTACCCAGCCTGGTGGGGCTGAAAGCCCAGCCTTACCCAGGGAAGGCTGCCCAAGTTTTCAGCTCGGGTTTGATCGCCTGCCAGTATCTCCCAAATGTCAGCTGCAGCGTTAGCATCTTTAAGAGACGCCCGAGGCGATCTTTAAGCAGGAAGCTGGGCCCCATGCTGATGAGAGAAGCCTGCTGGAGCTGACAGCTCTGCCGGCTGCCTCCCAGCCGGGCTCTGGGAGTCCGTGGCCCCCACTCTTTGGGCCTGGACAGCACCTGGGTTTATGTTCAGCCTGACTGAAGCAGGGTGTTCCCTGGAGTTGAGGGATCCCCACAGTCTTCCCTACCAGCGAGCCCCAGCGGGCAGGGAGGGGCCTCTTGTCACTGCTCTACCCTGGTGCCCAGCGCAGGGCCTGGCCAGAGGAGGGTGAGTAGATACTTGGTAACCGAACGAACGCATGTGCCTCCTAAGCTGCCTGCAAGAGGCTCGC
>NW_006294400.1:229297-233201 GCF_000327345.1 Myotis davidii | reverse complement strand
GAGGGTCTGAGCAGAATCTAAGGACCTTTCTGGAAGGTTTGAGTCCTGAGAGAAGGTCTGCCTCAAAGGCCGAGCCCTGCTAAGCCCTTCAAAACTCCCCATGGAGTTGGTGCAGGGCCGCTGCCTTTTCTAGCGTTTCCCTCCTTCCCTCCCACCCTCAGGGCAGGGGCAATAGTTCCCACTCTCAGTTGCCCAGTGTCACACAGCAGGTGGAAGCAGGAGCAGAAGCCGCTCAGGTCCTGCTCCAGACCCTCCTACCTGTCCTTGGTCCCTGGACCGGTGGGTCTCAGCTGGTACCATGGCAGCCCCTGGTGTCCAGAGCGCGGCCCCAGTCCCCTGGCGGGCAGTGTCCTTTGCACAGGGGGAGGTGATGAAAGGGACCTTCGTACCCGCGGCTTGGTCTTCCTGCGCACTTTCTGAAGCCTCTCTCCTGTGACTGAAATGCCCAAGTGGGGAGGTGAGGTGACTCGGGAGAGAAAAGGAGAAGTAGCACCCACAGTCTGCTTCCCTCCGGAGCGGAGCAGCGGGGACGGGGGCAGCCGACCCCTCACACGGGCGTTAGTCTTGATGGGACCAGTTGGACCAGAGTGCTGAGCTGGGGGCGGGGACTTGGTAACTTCCACGGAGTTCAGAGTCAGCACCCAGCTCACAGGAGCACGTTTCAGAACTAACAGGTGTGGGAGCAAGGCTCAGAATGTTTATAGAATAAAAGTTAAATGAATGGATAGGTGGATGGTAGGTCAGAGGTAGATGGATGGATGGATACATGAGTAGGTGGGTGGTTTTTGGGTGGGTGATGGCTAGATGAGTGGATGAATACATAGATGAGTGGATGGATGGATTGATAGATGGATGGTTGATAGATGAGTGGGTGGGTAAATGAATGAGGAGGTAGATGTGTGGACGGGAAGATGATGAATGGATAGGTGGATGGTAGGTCAGAGGTAGGTGGATGGATGGATACATGAGTAGGTGGGTGGTGTTTGGGTGGGTAATGGCTAGATGAGTGGATGAATACAGGTAGATGGATGGATGGATACATGAGTAGGTGGGTGGTTTTTGGGTGGGTGATGGCTAGATGAGTGGATGAATACATAGATGAGTGGATGGGTGGATTGATAGATGGATGGTTGATAGATGAGTGGGTGGGTAAATGAATGAGGAGGTAGATGTGTGGACGGGAAGATGGATGGGTGAATGAGTGAGTGGATAGGTAGATGAATGGGTGGATGGAAGAGTGGGTGAATGAGCAGGTGGTGAATGGATGAGCGGACAGAGGTGTAGATGGGAAGATAGGTGAATGGGTTCATGGATGGGTGGGTGGATAAGTGGAATGGTGGATGGACAGATGGGTATGGGGAGACGGATGGGTGAGTGGGTAGGTGGGTGATTGGGTAGGTGGATATGTGGGTGGTGGCTGGGTAGATGGGAAGATGGATGAGTGAGTGGGTAGGTGGGTGAGTGGGTAGGTGGGTGTGTGGATGGTGGCTGGGTGGATGCAGAGGTAGAATGGCTGATGGAGGGATGGGAGGACAGGTGGATGGGGTCAGTGGGTGGGCAGAGGTAGCAGTGGCATATAGCGAAGAGCACACTGGTTGGGGGTCAGAGAATCTTGCCTTTACCGATTTTAACCCGAATGCCCTGTGGGACTTGTAAGTCATCTGCCGTCTTAAAAGGAAGGTCAGCTTCTTTATCTGTCTAATGGGGCACAGTAGTCCCTGCTCCCCACTATCCGGTGATCAGAAAGATCCCTGGGCTGCACGTGCCCCCGGTACCATGGTCTCTCCAGCCCTACTGACCAGCCTCCCCGGCCCATGTGACTCTCCTGTGAGGAGCTTCCGCTTGCCCTGCTCCCGGGGACCCTGTGAGCAGCGTCCATCAGCTTTTCCCGGTAGAGGCCCAGGGAGTGCGGTGCCCAGCCTGGCCGCCGTGGATGACGCCCAGGTCCCCGAGGCCGGCTAATACAGGCGGAGAGGCCATCTCCGAGGTCTAGAGGCAGGTCCTGCTCCCAGCTCTGCGCTCAGTGTGGGACCGGAGGAAGTCACGGCATCTCTGAGCCTCACTTTCCCTGAAAACTGGGGTAAGAGCAGCACCCACCTCCCAGGCGCCCGGGAGGCTCTGTGATGGAACATGTGTGGGTGCTTGACCAGCGTGGGCCCCGGGATGGCCCAGGGAGGCACTGCCACCCTTGCTGTCACCTCCGTGGTGAACCAAGAGCTGCCTGCAGGTTGCGTGGAACCATGACCCTGTGGGAGGAGGCCAGGTGCACGCAGGGATCCGGGACGGGGAAGTTCAGGGAGTCACGAACCAAGGGTACCCGCGGCCAGGGCGGCCGGCTCTGATGCCAACTCTATGCGGTCGCTTTGTGGCTTCACGTGCATCTGGTCCAGCGCAGACCTGGGCCTGGCCGCGCTCCCTGTACCAGCTGCTGACCCTGGGCCCGCCCCCAGCTCCGAGCCTGGTTTCTTCATCTGTAAAAGCTGGGGCCTCAGATGAGCTGTGTGCTTGGCGCCCGCCAGGCGGGTGGGCCGCACCCTCCCCACTGAAGGTCCAGGCAGGGTCTGGAGGGGACTGTGAGAAGCTGGGATAAAAGTGCAGACGCCCCCAAACCCAAAGGTGGCTACCACCTGCCCTGAGCAAGCCCATCCCGCCTGCCACTCCTCCCTGCAGCCCCTGCACATCCTGGGCATCGTGGGGTCCTGGTTATGAGCTTGGGTGAGGGGGGGGGAGGTTATGGCCTTGAGAGACTGCTCCTTGGTCCCGCCCCCATGGGGCTCCCAACACCTTGCCTTGAAGACCCAAGGGCCCCCCACAGAATCCATGGGTGGGGCAGCCCAAGTGCCTGGGTTGTTGGGTCAGGAGCCCCCGCAGACCCACGTGACCAGGGCTTAGTGCGGTGCTAGGTGGAGAGGATTAGGGACTGGGGCAGCTACAAGGCAAGGTCCCTCTGGCCCTGGGTTCCCTCCTCCCTTCCCCCCTCGGCTGGAGCCTCCCTTGGAAATGCACCCCCACCATCTGCCGACCCTCCCCCCTCTGTGGGCGGTGGGAGGGGCTGTGACTGGGGCGACCCTCCCCCCTCTGTGGGCGGTGGGAGGGGCTGTGACTGGGGCGGGGGAGGTTGGCTTGCCTTGTAAACAGGAGGCTGGGGGTTCCCAGGGCTAGGTGGGGGATGGGCCTGGTGCTCGCTCTGGGGGAGGAGCCTGTGCGTGGGAGGCCAGGATGCCAGGTACCCGGAGGGCTGCGTACCCTCCCGCGGGGGTGCCCTCCTCCCTAGGTCTCCCTCTGTGGCTGTCTCCCATCTGCACCCACCTCTTCCCCCCCACACACACCCTGGCCTCCTTGCTTCTCCTGCGCTTCCAGAATTTCAAATCAATGCCCGGGTGTGAGCGGCTCCAAGGACCTTCTAGCAAGGGAGGCCTCCCGGGGCAGCATACACCTGACCCCGGGCATCTCTGCTTTATGAGCAGGGGACCGGGGCGAGAGCCGGGCGGTGGGAGAGCTGGGACTGGACCAGGACTCACCCCTGACCTGGTCTGGCCTGGTCCTGGGTGCACTTTGTCTCCCCGGCAAAAGCAGCTGGGCGCGGGCGGAAGGAGGGTGTCACAGGTCAGGGCCTGAGTCCTGACACTAAACGAGCTTCCTGGCCTCACTTTTCCATCTGGGGAATGGGGGGATGGAGACAGCTCAGAGAGACGCAAACAAGGCCAGACGGCTTGGCAGGGCGGCCCCGGAGGGCTGGGCGGAGGGCTGGGCGCAGGTGGAGGGGGTGCAGGGCAGGGGTCTGTCCTGGTCACATCCCTGCCCCCAGCGCTGAGCCTCCTCCCTCCCGCGGCTCAGGGCTGCCCGCCTTCTGACTGCCAGCTCCTCCCCGCAGAGCCCCGGACCCCAGCTGCAGCGTTTCCAC
>NW_006294400.1:228632-229197 GCF_000327345.1 Myotis davidii | reverse complement strand
CCCCTCCGCTCTCCCTCTCTCCATCCTCTCCTCCTCCCTCTCCTCTCTCCTCTCCCCGCCTCCTCTCCCCTCCCTCCCTCCTCTCTCCTCCTCCCTCCTCCCTCCATCCTCCATCCTCCCACCTCCCCCCTCTCTCCGGGGGAAGAAAGGTCACCGTGCAGCTGATTACTCAGAGCTCAGTTGCTGTAGCAACCGGCGGGGGAAGGGAGAGGCGAGTCATTTTTAATGAAGAATTCCTGCTCCCCTCTCGCACCCTCCCGCCTCCTGCCTCCCCTCCCTGGGGTCTGGAAAGGGAGCCCCCCGTCCCTCCCCCTCCCCCAGGCTGGGCGGCTTCTCCCTCTCTGGGTCTCCGTCTCTCTCTGTCTCTCCCCGTTTGCCAGGGGTCTGATGGCGTCTTTCTTCCTCCTCCGGCCTCCAGGGCACACGGACACACTCTCACCTCTCACAGGCCGGCAGGAGCCCAGAACACCCGCAGCCCCAGCCCCTCCGCAAGCCTTGGCGCTGGCCTGGGAGACCCCACCCAGCCAGAGCCCGGGGTCCACCCCGTCAGATCAGAGGCTGAACC
>NW_006294400.1:225479-228307 GCF_000327345.1 Myotis davidii | reverse complement strand
TACACTGCCATGGGCCCCGCGCGCACTGCTATGGGCCCGCGCACACTGCCATGGGCCCCGCGCACACTGCTATGGGCCCGCGCACACTGCTATTGGCTTTGCACACACTGCTATGGGCCCCACGCACGCTGGCACTGGCCCCGCACTCACTGCTATGGGCCCCACGCACACTGGCACCGGCCCTGCACTCACCCGTGCCAACCCTGCCCTCTGCAGCTGTAGGGCCCCTTGGGAAGCAGCACCGGGCTCAGGGAGGAAGGGGGACTGCTGGCTGATGCATTGGGGTTGGGAGGTGCCTGCTCCTTGGGGTGGGTGCTGCCCAGCCCCAGGCTGGATGTTGGCTCCTCCTGCCAGTGGCCCAGGCAGCGTTGGCTGGGACACCACAGGGCCATCAGTGAGGGACACACAGGGCCAGCAGTGAGGGCGCGGGGCTCGGTGGTGAGGGGGACACGGGGCTCGGTGGTGAGGGGGACACGGGACCAGCAGTGAGGGCGCGGGGCTCGGTGGTGAGGGGGACACAGGGCCAGCAGTGAGGGCGCGGGGTTCGGTGGTGAGGGGCCTGGGGCGCCCTCCACTGCTGGTGGGAGTCAGTGGTTCTGCTGTTTTGAAGAACACTGGCAGCTTTGAAAGAAGTGGACCATACACTGAGGGTTGGCCGGCCGCTCCCTCCTCGACATTTATAAGTGAAACCCGGGCTCCAGCCCTGTTCCCGACGTCCCTGGCGGCTTTCTCTGCAACAGGCAGAACCCAAACAGCCCAGGTCCCCCCGCAGGCCGGGTGCACCCTGCACTGGGTGCGCTCACAGTGAGGAGAATGAACTACGGACACAGCCGCTCGGGAATCTCAAGGTCACGGTGCTGGGTGAGAGGAGCCGGGGCCAAGAATGCACACTGTGTGATTCCATTTATAGAACATTCTAGAAGTGCAAGCTAACCTATAGCGGCAGAGAGCAGCTCAGCGGTTGGCTGGGGAGGTGGGGGGCCAGGGGGTCTCACAAAGGGGAGCAGGGAAACTTCTGGAGGGTGGTGGCTCATCCGCTGTCTGGTGGCAGGGATGGTTTCATGGGGGTGAACCTGTGCCACAGCTCACCAGATTGTGCCATTTAAAGGGGCGCGGTCACCGGGTGTCCGTTCTACCTCGATATGTGGAGAAGATAGTGGTTCTGACACTCACTGGCTGAGTGACCCTGGTGGGTCACCTCCCTTCCCCAGGCCTCACTCAGGAACTGGGGCCAATACAGCTGCGACCTCACCGGAGGGTTGTGCGGCTTCACTGATAGAAGGTAAATCACTCAGCTCCACCCCGAGCGAGCCGTGGTGCCCATCGGGGGCAGAGAACAGGACCGCGGGGCCTGCCTTGCTGGACTGTTTCAGTTGTCCTCACTCACACCTGCCCCTTGAGAAGGGGAGCCCCTGGCCCAGGCCAGTCCCCACTCCCTGGGTAACCAAGGGAGGAACAAGGCCTAACGTCATCCTCCTGGGTATATACTCTGGGGCGACAGATACATACCCGGACAATTATAACGTGAGGAAGAGAGGTGCGAGCACGTGCAAAGGCCCTGGGGCTGGCGGGAGCAGGGATCTCCCGGACTCCACAGGGAGGGTCTCTGCAAGAAGGCTCAGAAGGCCCCATCATGTGACATCTTGCAGGCCCTGCTGAGGGTCACTCCACCCCAAGGAGCCTCAGTTTCCTCATCTGTGAGATGGGGATGATTGAGGTACAGAAGGAGCTCAAGCGAGCGCGGCTCGCAGCACAGGGCACGGACTGTCCCCATCATTCCTGTTGTCCACGGGCCACGGATCAAGGGCTCTCATGGCCTGTGCTGGAGCCCTGTAGATGGGGAGGGGGGTGGTCACATTTGCTGCGACAGTCACTCCAGGGGCCCCCTTCATCCTCCCCTGCACATGCAGCCAGGATGCCTGAGCTGGACCTGGTTCCGTCCTTCACCCAGCAATCCTCTGACCCTGCCCTTGAAACTTCTAGAAGCATATAGCTTACCAAGACTGAACCAGGAAGAGATAAAATAGCCTGATGACTAGCAATGCAATGGAAGCAGTAATCTAAAACTCCCAACAAACAAAAGTCCAGGACCAGCCGGCTTCGCGGTGGGTTCTACTGAACACGTGAAGAAGAATGACGGCCTACCCTCTGACATGGTCCAAAAGCTCAAAGAGGAAGAACGCTCCCTCCCACGGCCACCCCCAGCCCAGCCTGGCAGCCTCCAGCCACACCTGCCTCTCCCGGCCTCCCTGCCTCCACCCGCCCCTCCCCTCAGTGCTGCCCGGGGAGCCCTGGAAGACCAGACTGGCTGTGTCCCCCCGGAGACTTCCCCCTGCACGCAGAAGGGCCTTGGACCCCATGCGCCTACAGCCCCTGCAGAAGTCACCACCCTCCCTCTCCCAGGGCTCACCGCTCCTCCTCCAGGCCCTGCACTTGCTGTTCTGATACTTGGAAGCCCCTTTCCCCAGCACTCCTGGGGGCTTTTTATTGACCCTTCAGGTCTCAGCTCAGATTTCACCTCCTCAGGGAGGCCCCAGTGCACACCCCATTCACTCCTCTGCCTTCCCCCACCCCACAGCCTTCATCGCTTATTTAACCTGAGCTGCCTCATTCACCTTGTGTGTTCGCTGCGCTTCAGGAGCTCCCTGAGGACAGAGGCTGGGCCTCTCTTGCTTACCTGAGTGTTCTGTTGCCCACATTGTGCCCACGTGACTCAGCGAGTGAATGGGTGAGTGAGTGGATGGATGGATGGATGGGTGGATGGGTGGGTGGATGGGTGAGTGGATGGGTGGATGGGTGGATGGGTGGATGGGTGGATAGGTGGGTGG
>NW_006294400.1:218694-225328 GCF_000327345.1 Myotis davidii | reverse complement strand
TCTTCTCCAGAGCAGCATCCTCTGAGCACATCGTACAAGAAGCCCCCACCATTCTCCATCACTTTATACTCCTTATCACAAGATGGGATCGTACTGTTTATTGTCTGGCTTTCTCTTCTATCCTTAAGGGCAGGGACTTTGAAGCCTTCTTCACCATGGAGTGACCAGCTCCTGACACAGTACCTAAAACATCGTGGGAACTTGGTAAGTGGGTGGGCGGATGGATGGATGGATGGGTGGACGGACGGACGGTTGGCTACCTCTGTGTTTGGGAGGAAAAGATCCCCAGGACCGCAGAACAGAGGATCTCTTTGGATCCTCCCAGAGCAGCATCCCAAGAGAAGCCCACTTCGACCCCAGCTCCGTGGGGTCAGAGGCCAGGCCCAGCCCATTGGGTTGCCAACGCTCAGAGTCTCTTGACAAGAGGAAGCAGAGGACAGAAGGGCAGGAAATGGCTGGGGCGGGCAGTCACACCCAGGCCGGGGTGAGAGGAAAAGGACACAGATGGACCAGCCACGGGGGTGGGGGTGACAGGATGACAGGATGCGGCAGAGGGCTCAGCACTTCCTTTGCACGGAGGATGGACTTGACAGTTTTACCCTCTGTCCCCGGTGCAGGACCCTCCTTTCTGCCCCCAACCACCTGGGCCCAGCACCCAGAGGACACTCACAAAATGTGTGTTGGTTCACTGTGGGCATGAATGAATGAATGAATGAATGAATGCTTTCATCAGCCATTCCTGACCTGTCCAACAGTCAAGAAGAGTGACCAGTCCAGGGGATTTTGACATAAAAGTGCAGAGCAAAGCTTCCTTGCTGTTTCAAGGAGAATATTAACAATAACCATGGCTATTATTACAGCTGGCATTACTGAGCAATCACTACATGCCCGGTGCTCAATAGCTCTGCATCGTTCCCCCGTTATCTGAGCGACTCCTTGCCACTCTCTACGAAGGTGCTGACAGCTTCATTTTACAGATGAGAAAACTGAGGCTCAAGAAGAGCCTTGCTCCTGGTCACCCAGCGAGCTGGTGACAGAGTTGAGATTCCAATCACAGCCTTTCCAGTCTGTAAACTCTGCTGTTCGATGCACATGGTCAGGCTGATGGCAAGATGTCTTATCACGCATCCATCCATCCATTCATTGACCCATTCCTTCCTGCCACAGCAATGACAAGAACCCGCCCTGGGCTGGGCACTAGCAACCACCATGCATGAGAGCAGCGCAGCCCCTGTGACCCGGGACTCCTCATCGGGAGGGCAGCGCTCCACCCAATAATCAATTCCTCCTGGCAAGTGCTGGGAAGGACGGAGCTGGGGGCACCGCTAGCATATGCCGGGGACCTGAGGAAAGGCTCCATGTGCAGACCGCACGGTGGGAGGCAGCGCCGCCGGCAGGGGGCCGTGGACGGGAGGCAGACAGTCCAGGACTGCAGAATGAACGAAAGCAAATAAGTCAGCCCGGCCGGTGTGGCCCAGTGGCTGAGCATTGATCTATGAACCAGGAGGTCACGGTTCGATTCCCGGTCAGGGCACATGCCCGGGTTGCGGGCTCGATCCCCAGTGTGGGGTGTGCAGGAGGCAGCCGATCAAAGGTTTTCTCTCATCATTGATGTTTCTGTCTTTCTCTCCCTTCCTCTCTGAAATCAATAAAAACATATTTTAAAAAGAAAAGAAAAGAGTCATAATCCGGATCTGATCTCCCCGAGGCCTTCCCCTCCATAGGCACCTTGCGCGGACGATTATTTACACTTCACCATACAGGGAGGCACAGGTGCCCTTGGCAGCCCGTTACTAGTCTAATTGGGGAGAGCGGCTCGCCCAGCTGCGGAGAGGCAGAGCCAGGGCCTGTCTGATGTGGGGTCTCGGCTCCTGACCCTGAACCCCGTGTCTGCAGAAGAGACCCTCCTACTCAGTGGCTGGGTCTGAGCTGGACGCGCGGGGACATGGTACCCACGGGAGGTCACGTTCCTCCTCCCGTGTCACCCACCAGCTCTCCTGGGGCCGGAAAGGGCTTTGGATCCTGAGGGAATATCTAGGAAGGGAACATGTCTGAGCTCTAATCGGCCGGAGCTGCATGAGGAGGAGCAAAAACACCCACAAAGACGGCTTCCGACCAGCATCTGGGAGCCCGAGCGGGGCAAGGTGGGCCTGGCCTCCTGCGTGAGGGGGGGGGGGGGGGAGTTTTGGGGGAGGGGGGGGGGGCCGCAGGGGCTGCCATGCTCCATGGAGGCAGCAGCGGGGTGGGGCTGCAAGGCCCCGGATGTCACCCTCTTCTCCTTATAGGCCCCAACCCCAAAGACAAGGCTGCTTTCCTGATTTCTCTCTGAAGGCAGAGCAGGGCCCCGAGATCCTCCTTAGCCCGGGGTGTGGGCCCCCAGAGGCTGGGCTGGGGGTTGCGTCTCTCCATGCTTCCCCTTACCACCTACAGGACAAAGGGCATGGGATGGAGGCCCCCACAAAGCAGCCAGGTAGCCCCAGCTGGTCCCTGCATCCCTTGGGAACGTGTAAGGGACTCACTCACCTGTGGTACCAAGGATGGCAGCGCCCTGGGCTGGCGCCTCCCCAGAGGAACTCCCCAAAGGCTTCCTGGCAGAGGTGCTGGCTGTTGCCCAGTAAGCATCCTGCCGTCTCCCCTTTAGCAACAGAACTAAACTCCCTTCCTGAGTTTTAATAAGGCGCACCTCTGCTAGGCTAAATACTACATTTCCCAGTCTCCCTTGCAGCTAGCGTGTCCATGTGATCAGTTCTGACCAATGGGACACGAGAGAGGCGACCCATGCATTTTCCATGAAAAGGAAGCACTGGTTTCCACCTCCTTGTCCCCCAAAGCACATGGGGAAGGACGGGCAGGGGGAGGTGGTGTCCATCGACCTTGTGGATGGCGGCAGTCCCTCACGGGATGGGAGAGGCACAAGGAGCCCAGGCCCCGGATTCGCTCCCAAAGCAGAGCCCCCTAGACTGAAACATGAAGGCGACCGGCCAGCCCGCCTCTCTCTGACTGCTGTTCCCTGGGATCTGCTGGAGAAGCCGGGCTGTGTCCTAAGGAGACACTGGGCTCCGACAGGGACGTCGGTGGTTAGCTCGGAAGTGGAGAAGTCAAGGCCTGAACCCAGGTCTGGGAGCAGTTGACCCAGAGCCAGGGCTGCACACCTTGTGCACACTCAGCAGATGCTCAGTATGGGACCTGGGGGCAGGTGGATGAATAAATGAACGGCAGCCCAGGGCTTTCTAGGGAAGATCTCACCCTGGAAAAGCTGATTGCTTCTGGGCCCTACATGCCACTTGCTTTTCCTGTAGGAGGACTCAGGAGACCCAGCGGCCATTGAACCTGCTGATGACCCTGAGCCCTCATTTCCCCTCTGTGTTTCCCTGGGGTCCCTCTCCCCATCCCCATCCCCATTCCAGGCTCTGCTGCCCGGTACCCGTGGGTCCCCGGCCACTGCCCCGTGGTGGAGGGCAGCATGCTTCTCTGTGGGCCTCTGCCAGCATCTCCCAGCTCCTTCTTGAGCCTGGCTCCGAGTCCTAGGGCTTTGCCTGTCAGCTCTCTGAGCCTCAGTGTCCTTATCTGTGAAATGGGAATAGCAGTCCAAGTAAGGATATTTCTCATGGGACTGTCATGTTAATTGCATACATTTATATATATAAAGCGACTAGAATAGAGCCTGTCTCAGGAAGTGTTTAGTTCATTCTATGGGAATTATGGTTATTGATTGTCAGTTACCAGTAATATTATTATTAATCATAATAATGAAGGGATAATGGGCATTTACAGATGACGACAAGAGAAAGAAACACATTTGAATGTCAAGAAATGGCAGTTCTGATGAAAGACCGAGGACTGGGGGGGCTTGGTCAGGTGCCCCGGGCGCCTCTCCAGGGTCTGTGGGTTCCCGGTCTGGGCGGCTTCACCTGTTAATTTTTCCCATTGTCCCCACTTGGGCTGGCTGGCCAGCAGTTAGAAGTCTCAGCATTGAAAAAGCTCTCAAAGTTGCCTCAGCCAATCCTTTTCCTTAGTCACAGGCCTGTACGCGTGCACACACACACACACACACACACACACACACACACACTCTGCCTGTCCTTGAACCCCTCCCCACGTGGGGCGATCACTGCCTACTATGCCGTCCTATTAGATGGTTTATCTTACTGATCTCTCTGGGTGGCCTCCCCTGGTTTTGCCTTCTGGGTCGGTCCTCCCAGAACAAGTCCGCACTCTCTGTCTCAGCTGCCCCTCTGCACCAAGAGCAGTGGCACTAACTCCCCTCCTCCCCACCTGATGCCTCCCCCTGCCTCGATCCCCCTCCTGGAAGAGGAAAGCATGAGGCTGCGTGTGCACAGAGCTCGGGCTCAGGAAAAGCACGTGACCCACCCTGCAGATCAGCCCAGGGAGCCCATGGGCCTGCAGTGCCGCCCGCCCCCCACCAGCCCTGGCTCTCTGCTCTTGCCGGCCCCTTCCCTTCTGTAGCAGAACTGTGGCCAGAGGAAAGGCCAAGATTTGCCGGAAGCAAATACATCAAGCCCTGCTACCAAACACATCATTGGCAGCTGACTCCAAAGATACGGGGGAGAAGGGGCCTCTTGATGAGATCTCTTTGGGGTCTGCTGCCTAACTTTGTTGCACAGCTTCGCTTGAAGACCCTGTGGGGACTGTAGTGTCTTTGGTTTCTCCAAGCCCTGCACAAGCTGGTGTATCAGCTCGCGCCTCTGGATGTGCTCACACGAGCCTCGCCACGCACCCTCCTCAGGTCAGTGGAGCTGCAGACCGAGTTCCTCTTGCAGCCTCCTCATTCCCAGCGCCACGTCCCGCTGCAAGTCCCTTTGCCTCTGCAGGCCTCAGTTTCTCCATCTGTAAAATGGGGACAATAATCATCTCTACTTCTCAGGGGTTTTGTGAGTGTACCAAGCCTCAGATCCAGTTCCAGGCACACAGTAGGTGTTTAATCAGTGTTAGACATGATTGGCTCTCAGCTGGAAGATGAACTTGGTGCACTGGGAATATCTGCCAGAATTGGGGGATTATTTGTGAGAAGGGCTTGGTCTAGACACAGTTCTGTCTCCTGGGTCAGCGAGTCTCCAGTTTCGTGAGCTTGAGATGTATCCACGGGAGTTATCTTTGAGGCCAAATGAATCTCTCCAAACCCCTCCAAATGCAGAGAGCCCGAGTCAGTGGATCTGGAGAGCCCCAGGAACCTGCAGTTTAACAACCTCTACTGAGCCCCACCGCACCCTGAGAATAGGTGTTGCGGCTCAATGCGCTGACTGCTCTGTGCCCGCCCTGTGCTGAGTGCTGGAAGGCTGTGCCATAGAAGACAGAACTGCGCCGCCCCAGGCAGCTCACCACCTAACGGGTGTTCCCTCCAGGTCAGGAGAAGCTTGCGATCTGGAATGAGCAAGGACAGCTGTGGGAATTAATAGGTCAGAAGAGACCTTCTTCCTGGTTCTGTGTGGTTGTTGCCGCAAACAGAGGGCTGGAGCGTTGGGGCAGGAAGGCCTTGGGAGGGAGGGCACAGGCTGGGCTGGAGTTAAAGGCTGGAGCCCTGGAGGGACAGGTGCGAGGTGGTGAGGAGATGAGGATGCCGTTCCAGGCGCTGCCTGTGGAGCGGATCTGGGCTCTGCCCAGCGCTGCCCTTTCTGGCTGTGTCCGGTGGCTTCCCTTTCCTAAGCTCTGCCTCCCCCTCTCCGAAGGTCACCCCCCTACAGGGGTGATTGACCAAAAGCTAAGGAAGCCTTAGCTCCAGGGACTCGCAGCAAGGCCCCGGGCTTAACTGTGTATCCCTAACTTTGCATTTTTTTTCGTACGGAGGGTCCCCAAGATTGTAAGAGCTTCAGCCCCACCCCAAAACCTGGATCTGCCCAGGCCCACTAACACAGCTGTTGCAAGACTTGGTGAGAAGACAGGAAACCTGCGTCTGAAAACAGAAGCCTCCTGAGCTCCGAGCCTGGGAAGAACAGCACACCTGGACGGTGGCGAAGTCTGTCTCCGGAGAGCCGGAGAGCCGGAGAGCCGGAGAGCCGGAGAGCCGGAGAGCCGGAGAGCCGGAGAGCAGAGCCCACTCCTGTTCTGACAGCCGCTGTCCCCAGGACCTCAGCCCCGACAGGAAGCAGGGAGGAGCAGGCTGAAAGGAGAATGGAGGATGTGGGGGAAGGAAAGCAGCAGCAGAGAGCCTGGGAGGACGGAGGGAAGGCAGGAAGCAGGCGATGAGCTGGAGCCTCAGGCAGGCTCCTCTGGCTGCCATATGTACTACCCTCTGAAGGGCCAGGCTGGTGAGAAGCCAGCCAGAAATAAGGGCCCAGGGCAGAGACCTTGGGGTTGACTTGGCTTTGATAATGACCTTCAAATGTCTATATCCGGGGAGGATACAGGTTATCCAGGACCCACAGTTGAAAGGGGGGGTGGGGGGATACTGGGGCCTGGGCATGTTCCCCTCAAGGTGAGGAGAGGACATACCCTCAAGCCCCACTCTGTGCCAGGTCCATCTCACTCAGTCCTCACATCCACCTCCGTCCAGTCCTCACTCGGCTGGTCTCCATGCTGCAGAGGAGGACGTGGCAGCTCAGAGAGGGCTAGGCCGTGGCCCAGGGGCACACAGCAGGGGAGAATGCAACCGGGACTGGGCCACAGCTAACGCACA
>NW_006294400.1:217003-217851 GCF_000327345.1 Myotis davidii | reverse complement strand
GCAAAGGAGAGGGGGAGCGCGGCCTGGGGTGGCCCCCTCTCCCCGCGCTGTTCCCCGGGTGATCACTGAATTCTCAGCCGCCCTGGAGGGTAGGGGTCCCCGTGCCCACTTAACAGGGGGGTGGGGGTCGGTGTCTGAGCCCCGCCAGGGTCACCGCTGCGGGTCGCTGGGCTTCGCGCCCAGGGTGTCGGATCCCCTCCATCCCTTTGCCCAAGACTCTCGCCATGCACCCCTCTCCCCAGCGGTCCCTGTGGGCCTGGTGACGGCCCTGGGAGCGCAGAGCCGGGCACACAGCAGGGCACCTGAGCCACTGGCTGCATTGGACAGGGCGCTTTGCCAGGCGCTGCAGGAGGGCAGCGAGCCTGCCTGCCCGCCTGACCGCGCAGATCCAGACACCCCCACCCCAGAGCCGGGCAGGGGCGGGGAGGGGGGGCCAGTAGTAGAGAGAACTTTCCAAACCCCTTGAGCGGGACCAGTGTACCCCAGGAGGACACTTCTAGATGCTAACAGAGACCCCAGTTCTAAGCAGGCCTTCCCCTGGACTGCATAATTTGGGGTCAGGCTATGGTTGATTTCTGTGTACCTCAGTTTCCTTTTGCGGCCCACCACCGGCCCCTCCCAGCCCTGCCTGCTCCTGGCTGTGTGGCCTGGGTGGCTGCCTTCAGCACGCAGCGGTGGGATGGGTGAGTAACAGTGCCAGCCTGGCCTGGGTGCTGGAAGGTGGAGGCCATGCTAGTCTTGACCCAGCACAGGGCCGGCACACACTGAGCACTGAGGCCACCATGTTGGAGCCGGTTGTTTGTTATTTCTGAGGGATCAGGAGGCCCAGCAGGGGCCCTGCCTGGGCA
>NW_006294400.1:212677-216947 GCF_000327345.1 Myotis davidii | reverse complement strand
ACAGGAGTGGCAAGAAATAAGTCAATGGGGGAACAGGTGCTGAGCAGAAATTTCCAGTCTCCCTGGCAAAGCCGGGAAGACTTTGGGTGCGGCTCAGAGATGAAGTTGGGCAGGCTCTGCGGGCCAGGACTGGGGAGGCGCCCCAGGTGTTGTGGGGGACAAGGAGGCACTCCAGGCCTGGGGGAGCCCCTAGCCTCCAGCTCCAGCCCCAGAGAGGTTCCAGCACAGCCCTGTCCCTGGTGGTCAGGGGAGGGCTGTGGCTGAAGCATTGCTGGCCCCTGGAAGATGAGATCAGGGTGACGTTGTGGGGGCTGTTTGCTTTAGTGACTGCCCCAGCTGTGGGGGTCGCCAGGCCCTCCAGGGGCCCACTTAGCTGATTCCTTGGCCATGGGGGATGGAGGGGGGGCGGAGGCTCCCAGTTAGGAGGGAGGGTTGCACTGGGCTGTGGAGTCCCTGTCCTGAGTGGCCTGGAGACCTGGCCGGCAGGCTGACCCCTGCTTCAATGGGGGGCTGTGACCCTGGGGGGACCTCTGGCTCTTGTGCTCTGTCTGCAGAATTGGCCTGTGGCCCTCACTCACAGGAGCACTGGAGGGGGAGGGGCCGGGTCGAGCCCCTGCACTGCTCCAAACTGGACAGGTGACCCGGGCGAGTCTGAGGCCGAAAACACGGAGCAGCAGCACTAATGAGGGCACAGAACACGGCCGCCTCTGCGGCAGGCGGTGCTGGGGTTCCACATCCACGTCTCTCCCTGTTGCTCTTGAGGTTTTGTTTCTTTTCCAGATGAAGTAACGGGGGCTCAGAGAGTTCAATTCACTTCCTTGAGGACACACAGCTAGGAAATGAGAGTCAGGATTCAAACCCTGATCGGCTGGCTTAGAGCCTGAAACCCTAAAGAAAAAGCAAGTTGAATGCTTTTAAAAATAAAACTCTTCTGCCCTAACCGGTTTGGCTCAGTGGTTAGAGCGTCGGCCTGCGGATTGAAAGGTCCCAGGTTCGATTCTGGCCAAGGGCATGTACCTTGGTTGCGGGCACCTCCCCAGTAGGAGGTATGCAGGAGGCGGCTCTCTCATCGATGTTTCTAACTCTATCCCTCTCCCTTCCTCTCTATAAAAAATCAATAAAATATATTAAATAAATAAATAAAGCACTTCAAACACCTACTATGTGTGAGACATCAAGGCAGGTGGCAACAAAATCAGGACACAGGGCCAGCCCTTCGAGACGCTCCTAACTGACAACACAAGACGGCAGGGAGACCTTCGTGAAAGTTAGATGTGAAAAGTGCCATGTAAAACGTTAGCAGGGACAGGGGGGCACCAGGAGAGGGGGGTGCAGGGTGGGGAACAGGGCAGGCAGGAGCTGCGAGGGGAGGCACACGGGGAACAGGGAAGGCTGGTCCTGAGCAATGACGAGGGAGTTCAGTGGAGGGCACAGGCCACGCCTGGAGGCTGGCACAGCCAGGCAAAGCCATGGTGGCAGGAGAGGATGTCGCATGCTCGGGCCTTGGAGGACGATGGGGGGAGAGGCAGCAGTGGCGGTGCCAGGCTGGGCTGGGCTGCCAAGGCCGCAGAACGCTACCTTTGCGCTACAGAAATGGGGAGCCGTCGCTGGCCTTTGAGCAGAGGTTACATCATCCTATCCTACGGGAGGTTTAGAAACCCAGTTCTCTGAGCAGAGAAATGGCCTGAAAACACACGCAAAATACAAACACAAACACAAAAACCACAACTGGATGGACAGGGCCGGGAAGCGCTGCGTGAACTTTTATAGTGTTTTCTTAAAAAAAAAAAAAAGAATATAGACAGATAGATAGATAGATAGATAGATAGATATGGCCTTAGACATTAAAAAAAAGGAAAGGAAATTTTCCAAGGAAAGTGGGGAGCGGGAGGCAGAGAGCTGTGGGAGGCTGTGGCAGGAAGCAGCCAAGATGGTGGGCCCGGTGCCCCTCTGGCTGCTGGCTCTCCCGCTGTTTGAGTGATGGGCGACCTCGCGGCCAGTGGGGCTGTGGGGTCTTTGAGATCCTCCTCTTACCTCCAGCCTTAGCGGTCTGGCAGGTGACAGATTCCGCCTGTCTCTACTCCTCCTACGAAGTCTGTCCTCCCCACACTCCTCCCCACGGGCTCGGCTGCGGGACACAGGCCGATCTTCAAATCCCATCTGGGCTAAGCCTGTCTGGGAACAGTCGTCCCACGTGTCTGGGAACAGCCTCCCTATGTCCTTGAGGACAGACTGCTGTCCTACGTGGGGCGCCAGGCACTGTACTAGGCGCTTTATGGACAGTGTCTCCATCTGAATATAATCCAGAAAAAAAAAAAAAGTGTTGGCTCCAGCATTTGACAAGTGGAGGATGGGGGCGCAGTGGCCTCCCCAAGCGTTTACCCTAAGGGGGCAGTGGGATTTTTGCCGAAGGTGCGCGCACCTGGGAGTCCTGACGTAGAGGCTGCACTGCCTCAGGCCCTGCAGGGGAAATGTCTGCCCGTGTCCCTCTGGCCCCTGGAGGAGGGGCTGCAGTCCCCCCTCTGCCTGGATCCTCTCCTCCCTTCTCCCACCATCCACACAAACTCCCGCCGGACGGGGGACGCCCAGTGAAACCACTACTTCCTCTGCAGAGAGTCCCGGACTGCAACTCCCATCACCTTATCCGAGTTCCTGTGGAGCGGCCCTGGGAGGGGAAGAGAGGCTGGAGGAGGGGGCATGGCTGGGACATGAGAGGAGGGAACCATCGGCTTGTTCTGGGCAGGCCTGGGGCAGGATGGACGTGAGAGGGAGGATGGCCTGGCTCAACCCAGGGAGAGATGGATCGACCAGCCCTTGGGATTACTTGGCTTAGGCGCTGGAGGAGGACGAGTTCTAGCAGGAGAGAGAAGCGAAGATCCAGGCTGCCCAGCACAGCCTGGCTGGTTCCCCCAGTCCGAAGGGGGCACCGCTCTTTTCTGCCCCTCTTCACCCCCAGCACCTACTGGACAGGCACACAGAGATGAAAAGAACCCTTTAGAACCCCGGTGGAGATGCCCAGAATTGGGAAGAGTGGCGTGGGCTCCTAGTAAACTCAGAATCCCCAGTGCCAAGAACAGTGACTGGTACATAAGCCTGTGCCGGGGGAACAAATTGCACGAATGAGGCATCGCCTGCCCCCAGCCCCCAGCCTGGGAGGGGGACCAGGAGCCTTGAAGGCGCCTGCTCCTTTGTGCAGTGAGACCTCCAGCCTCCCGTGGACGCCCCCTCCCCACGACGTGCAGGCTGGCGGTGACAGGCTTTGGGGGTGGGGAGGCAAGAGGCCCAGCAAGCAGCTCCACTTGGGAGGGAAATGCCCCCTCTGGTGCCTGGGCACGGGCACTGCCTGGAGCCCTGAGGAACTTTCAGGGACCCCCAGATCACCCCACTGTGGACACACACACACAATCCCACAGCGGGAAGCACGGCTCCACCCCTCACTAACTGGACCAGTTGCCTCACTTTCCCCGTCTGTAAAGGGGACTGATAGCACCACCTGCTGCACCGGGTTGCTGGGAAGGTCGCAGGCCAGGCACCAGCTCAGCATGTCCTCCCTGCCACTGTAGGTAACAGCACAGGAGGACGCGGAGGGGTGGACCGCCCATCAGCCAGCCGGGCTTGGGGGCCACTGTGCCATTGGCTTAGGGGTGCCACTGCCTTACTGGATGACTGCGCAAGGCCCAGCCTCTCTCCAGACCTGTCTCCATTTGCAGAATCAGGCCCTGCTAACGGGGACAGTCTTGGCCCTTCGCCAAGCCCAGGCCAGATCTGCACACAGTTCCTGGGACTGCCTGGACACACAGGCACCACACCCATACACACAGACCCACACTCACACAGGGACATGTGTGCACACCGCACACGACACAGGGACACACACATGTCCACACAAACAGACCCGCACAGGCAAATATTCACAGATACAGACACACACACACACACACACACACACACACGGGTTTGTTTGCACACAGGCCACAGGCACATCCCACGCTCACACTCAGCGCCCTCCTGTGTCCCAGTCCCCCAGCTCGCCTCGTCCTGGCCCGCGCACCCACCCGGCTCACACTCCTGCTCACACCCCTGAACCCGGAGCCGCTGTGCACCAACTGTTGGCGCGGGCGGGGCGGGGAGCAGGAGGGAAAAATCCACGACTCAGCCCGGGAAGAGGGTGGTGCAGGGTGGGGGTGCGCGGGCGAGGGAAGTGACAGCCCGCGGTCCCCTCGAGTCCCGGCTCATGAATATTAATGCGGCGGTAATTAACATGCAGGGA
>NW_006294400.1:208119-212473 GCF_000327345.1 Myotis davidii | reverse complement strand
GCTGGGGACCGGACGTCGCTCCAGGGGGCTGGGGAGGCGACCGCAGTGCAGGGCACACCCTGGGTTCCAGGTCGGAATCCCGGTCACCTGATGAGGAGGGGCCCACCCGGGGCAAATCCTTTAAGCTCTCAGGACTTCAGTGTCCGCATCTGCACTGAGCAGAACAACTGCCCAGGCTCCCTACGGCCCAGGGTTCTCAACCCTTGGGTCGCGACCCCTTGGGGGTCAAACGACCCTTTCACAGGGGTCGCCTAAGACCATCGGAAAACACATATATAATTACATATTGCTTTGTGATTAATCACTATGCTTTAATTATGTTCAATTTGTAACCATGGAATTGGGGGTCACCACAACATGAACTGTGTTAAAGGGTCGCGGCATTAGGAAGGTTGAGAACCACTGAAGCGAACTGTGCAGCGACTGAACCAAGGCCCAGAGCCGGGGCCACACAGCAGGTGGGCACTAGAGCTGGGCCCCCAGTTCCCCGTTCTTTCTGGGGGCCACGCCCTGTTACCCCTCAGGAGCCAGGTCACCTTGAGGGCATATGCTGAGAAACCCTCCACAGGCCCCTCAAGGGAGTGAAGTGCTGGGAGCGGGAGCAGGACGCCTGGGCTGGAGCCCTGGCCGGGCCATAGGTATCCGGCCAGCTTTCCCATCTCTAAAACAGGAGCGAAATCCAGTATAATACCCTCGTGGACTCTGTGAGGGGAGAGGATCAGAGGAGAAAAGACGCGTTGCAGTGTGAAGGCTACTGGGCAACTGCTGTCACATTGGCCGTGGTCACCTGCGTTCAAATTCTGACTCCCACTCACCCCCACCTCTGCCCGCCGCCCTCCCCTTCCCCTCCTGTGCTAACAGCTGAGCACTGCGCCAGGCCTGCCAACTCCAGAGCCTCTGGTCTGAGAGCTAGAAAACTTGTTAGCAAATGCTGCCCAGCCCTTCACCAGAGCAGCCCAGAGAGAGTCCGCCAACAACATCTGCAGTTCCCAGCCTCTTTCCTGGGCCTTTGGCACATAATCTTGGAACCGTTTTGTAGACGGGAAACTAAGAACCTACTGCTCTCAGGGGCTGAGCAGGGACTAGGCTCAGGTCTGGAGTCCCAGGCGGCATCTGGCCCTGGTCAGGGACCACCCCTCCCCTGGTTAGTGCGGCTCAACCCCTTTCAGTTCCTCTGCAGCCCTGCCCACGGACCCTGCAGCCAACAGAGAAGGGCCTGCCCTGCCGCCCCCACATCCCTGCCTCCCCCTCCCTCTGCCTGTCTTCCGGCACCCTTTTAAGTACTCCAGTGCGCCAGGCCGCCTCTTTGCAAGGGCTGTTCCCCCCCCTGACCAGAGCACTGTCTCTCCTCTCCCATTTCCTGGTTAACATCTCCTCCATCTCTCCTAGCGCTTCCCCTGGGGACTGTCCCAGTTACCACCACCACACACACACACACACACCAGTGCTCACTCCCACATCACACAGATCACACCACACACACACACACCAGCACTCACTCCACATCACACAGATCACACCACACACACACAGACACACGCACACACACACACACACCAGCACTCCCCACATCACACAGATCACACCACACATACACACACACAAACACACCCACCCCAGCACTCACTCCCCACATCACACAGATCACACCACACCACACACACACACCAGCACTCCCCACATCACACAGATCACACCACACATACACACACACAAACACACACACCTCAGCACTCACTCCCACATCACACAGATCACACCACACACACACACACACACACACACACACCAGCACTCACTCCCCACATCACACAGATCACACCACACATACACACACACAAACACACACACCTCAGCACTCACTCCCACATCACACAGATCACACCACACACACACACACACACACACACACACCAGCACTCACTCCCCACATCACACAGATCACACCACACACACACACACACATACACACACATGCATGCTCATGTACTCCGTATGCCATAGGCTGCAGGCACACATACCCCACATATATCACATTCACCATTCAAAATACACATCTTACATTCCCTGACCACACAATACACACACATACATTCACACAGAGACCATACAGCACACGTCAAAGCTACATTAGTGCCCCTCCTCCGGGCTCACTGCCTCTCATCTTGCCCCAACCCACATCGTGGTATTTGGAACTGCCGGGGTCCAGATCTGATCTGCTGCTTGCCAGCTGTGAGCTGAGTCCCAGAACTCTCCTGTGCCTCGGTGTCCTCATTCGGTAGAAAGAAGAGAATGATAGTTCCTACTTCAAAGGCAGTTGTGAGAAATGAGTGACTCCACACATATGCTTAGAAAGGGGGCCCTTGAACGGTGAGCATGCAACCAACGGGGACTGTCCTCTGTCGCCAGGCGCCCGTCTGTCCAGGGGACCTTCAGTGCCAACACTGAAGATGGAGCAGCAAATAAGACGGACGGCCTGCCCTCTGCACTCACAGTCCAGGTGGGAGACACATCTGGAACAGGTAACCCCAGAGCTAGTCAGCTCATTAGGGTGCCACACTGTTACCCTCCCTGTGCCAGGACACCTTTTGGGCATATATGGAGAAAACCCACCACAGGTTTCTGCTGGCTCAGGGGTTCAGGGAGGGTGCCCCAGGGTGGGGACACTTAGGCTGAGACTGGCAAGACGGGGAGCAGAAAGCACTGTTGTAGGCAGAGGGCATAACATGCAGGCAGACCTGGGAGCGGACAGAACATGCTGCCCAGACCGGAGAGGAGGTACAGGTGACCAGAGCGCAGAACCAAAGGGGATGAGGGGGCGGAGAGGCTGAGGGGAGCCAGGCATCGGAGCTGGGAATGAAACATGGAGTTGGAGAGCCGGGGATGGTTAGAGGGAAGGCAGCGGTCAGTGTGCATTTACAAAGGTCTGTCTGGCCAGCAGGTAGCGCACATTGGACAGAGAAATGGGGAGAGAGTGGGGCCTGGGAGCCCAATCTGGACAGTGGCACGGGCAGGGGGCAGGGGGTGAAGGGAGCTGACTTCTTTAGGTGGGTCACTCCTCAGGTCTTGGTCAGTACTGGGCTGGGGTTGGGAAGGAGGAGTGGGGGATGGCACCTAGGATCAGGCCGGGGTTGGAGTTCCGGGCTGGTTGTGATGATGGGAGCAAGTTCAAGGAGGAAGGGGGATCTTATCTTGCATCCAGCTGAGTCCGCCCCCTGCCCCCCTCCCAGCTGCACAGCACCAGGGACCTCGGCAGCGGCCTTGGACCTGAGTCCTAGGCTTTAGCGGGCACACTCTGGCCCTCTCGCACCGTGTCCTGCCTCATGAGGGCGGGAATCCTTGGATTAAGGAGACATGCCCAACTAGATCTGTGATCTGCACAACCGGGCCCCTGGAAGCCCCTGCTCGATGGCCCATCCGTTTCCTGGGTCCTTCCTCCTGCAGGTGGTCTGAGCTGCCCGTTTGTTCGGGCGCCCCTGAGCCCCAGGCTGGCCGAGGAGTGGCTGCTGGCAGGGGCGTGGAGTGCCCACACCTGAACTGCAAGCCGCTCTGGGGAAAGGACGGGAGCTGGGGCGGAGAGAAAACGGCTGCCAAGCGGGCAGGGTCACCGTGCTCCCGCTGCCGCCTCCAGCACCGAGCCCAGACTTCTAAGCACAACCCCAGCCGCCAGGTGTATCTGTCCTCAGGAAGGCGAATTTGTCCTGACGGAGGTCAGAACACACTTTACTTAGCCGTTTGTTGGTTTGATTTAGGACTTTCAAATCCTCAGACATGAGGCGTGTGAGCCTCTGCTTGTGCTCCTGCCCCCAAGGGCTACCCCAGGAGCTTTCCAGAGCCGCACCTCAGCTTCCCCTGGCTGACCCTTGACTAGCCGTTGACCCCAGGGGACCCTGCAGGCTCCCTTCCGAGCTTCCGGACCCCACTATGTGCCCTCACGTGTCTGTCCGGTCCCTCGGTCCTTGTCTGCCTCCCCCTTTGAAGGTTCAACTGCAGCTCCTCCTCCTCCAGGAAGCCCTCCCTCCCTTCAGGCCCTGGCTCTCCAGCTAGTCGCAGGCGTCACTGGGTCGCAGTGGTGCATGGTGGTCTGATTGGCACGGGACCGGAAGCTCCTAGAAGCAGCCGCCGGCGGCGGCAGAAGCAGGATCTTGCATTGAGCAGGGTCCAGGCTCAGAACCCACATAGACTTGGGGTTACATCCCAGCTCGGTGGCTTCCTGGCTGTGTGACCCTGGGAGGCGGCTTCGCTGCTCTGAGGGACCTCCTCTCTGAAAACCCAGAATCATAACGGTGCCTCTCGGCGTGGACCGGGAGCCCACGTGTGCGGGCGCTTGGCGAGTGCGGGGAAGGAGTCGGGG
>NW_006294400.1:207606-207974 GCF_000327345.1 Myotis davidii | reverse complement strand
GCCGGCCGCGCGGAGTGGGCGGAGCCGGGGGGACTTGCGGTGCTCGCGGCCCTTCTCCCCCTCCTCCTCCCCCACCTACTCCTCACCTTCGACCTTGATGTCCCCCACACCCCGCAGCCCCCCGGGAGGGACCTAGGGCCTCGTCCTTTCCTTTTCCTTTCTAAGGTCTCCTCTTACGTCTGCGGCAGGAACCCGGAGACAAGCTGCCTCCTCTGGCCTCAGTTTCCCTGTTTGCAAGATGGGCGACGATGATCACTGAAGGCCAGACCAGCGTGGGCGTCCTTGGGTCCCAGGACAGTTTGGGTCCCTCCCTGCCCTTGGCCTACACGTTTACGGGGCGGCCCTGGCCCTCCTGGGGGCGCCCCCGG
>NW_006294400.1:202482-207148 GCF_000327345.1 Myotis davidii | reverse complement strand
TTCTCAGGGGCTCCCAGTGTGGGGAGGGCGCTCAGCAGGCCTGCTGCTTCCCAGAAAGTTGATTATTTTTAACCCAGAAGAAGAAAGGAAGGAGGCGAGGGAGAAGGACTCGGGGAGAGAGGAGAGGAGGAGAGGAGAAGGGAGGCAAGGAGAGCAGAGAAGGGGGAGAGGGAGGTCTCTGGGAGGGGCCTGGATGGGAGGGGGCGCTGCCACCCTCCTCGCCCCTCCCTGCATCCTCTGTGAAGCTCTCCTGCAGGACCACCTCCGGCTGCCCACCCGCCTTCCTGTGCTGGGGCTGAGAACGGCCCTGCTGGGCACCAGCAGCCCAGGGCTCTGGCCGGCACTGGGGCTTGAAGAGTGGGGTTAGGGAGGGGGGGCGGGGGGGTTGTGTGAGCACAAGGCAGCTACAGCCCTGCCCTAGCGTGCTGTCCAGCCAGCAGCCTGTGCACAGACACAGCCTTGCCTGTGTGGGGACGCCTGGGGGAGGAGTGAGGCAGGCGGTCCTGAGCCCTATGGCCTCCTAGGGATGGGGCCTCCTTTCTCCTGCCTTAGGGTGGAGTGGGGCTGAAAACCAAGCCTGGAGAGGGGGCCTGAGGGAGGGTGCTGGGGACACAGTGACAAACAAGAGCCGGCCCACATGGGGCTCACAGTCCTGCACAAGCTTCATGAATAATGCATCAAATCATGACAAGTGGGCATCCGGCTGGGAGGGGACCGTGCAGGGCTGGAAAGGCTCCCAGGGGCCGGACCTCCGCAGGGTTATGGGAGGGGGGCCTGAGGACCAGGACAGCTAATGAGGGCAGAGGGGCTGGGATGGCGTGGATGGGGTCCTGAGAGCCTGAGAGAGGATCAGAGAGAGGGTGGGTGTGGCCCAGGACTGTGGCCCTTGCCCTGGAGGCAGCTGGGGCTTTGGAAGAGTTTCCGGAGCAGAGAGAGGAGACCAGGTCTGCAAAGCTCACTCAGGATGGGAGGGGACAGGAGTGGATGCAGGGAGGTGGTCCCCAGGTCTTGGGAGAGAGAAGGCAGCCTGGCTCCAGCTGTGGCCTCTGAGATAGAGGGAGGCCGGCCTGGCCCCGTTGCGGGAGGTACAGAGGACAGGAGCTTGTGTGCCATGGTGTGCGGGGAGGGGCGGGGGGGAGGGGGGAGTTGTTGAAGGAGGCTGAGGAGGTATCGGGGAGGTGCTAGGCTCTGGCTTGCCCAACAAGGGATCCTGGCACCACTCCCTGCCCAGGGCAGCGAAGGGGAGCAGGCTGAGAGGCCAGGCATTTGTGTTGGGACATTGGGGGGACGGGGGCACAGGCAGAGGGAACAGCTTGAGCAAGGCACAGAGAGGAGAAGGGCAAAAGGAACCCAGCTGTGGTACCATGGAATCTTCCAGAAAGAGGGGCTGAGTCTGGGTCACTGCTGAGCTGCAGGTGTGGGCACCGAGGGTACTCCCCAGCACCGGACACAGCTCAGCAAATGGGTGGCTGGGCCAGGGGTAGGGGTGGCGCTGGGTCCTGGCAGCCGGTGCCCACACCCCAAAGCTAGAGAGGGCATGTGTGTGACTGGGGTGTCGGGCCCAGCTGGGGGCAGCCTGCGGGTGTGAGTGTGTGACAGTGAGTGTGTGTCCCTTGTACAGAGTGTCCTGCCCTTCACTTGAGGCAGGACCCAGGGTCACACCCAACCCCTCCAGGACCAGTAACAGCCTGGCCGGGCCCAACGAGAGGATGTGGTTGGATGTGGCCACGGCCCCGGCCATTGCTCTGCCTTCCAGCACCACGGTTTTCACCCCCCACCCTGTAGCTCCGGAGCCAATCTGACCCTGCCCCGAGGAGCCAGGGGCGGTGCCGGGTTACTGGCCGGAGGGCAATGTCTGTACCGATAACTACTGCAGGGCACAGAGAGGCCTGGTCACAGCATTCCGGGGCCAGCACGCCCACTTCCCTCTCAGGGCCGGGATGGGAGGGCTGGTCTGCTCAGCCCAGAGCTGCCCGTCATCCCAGGGCTCAGTGGCTCGGCAGAGGCCCGGTCCCAGACAGCACTGGGGTAGTGGCCTGGCCCCCGCGGCTCTGACCCCACCTGCAGGCTCGTGGATTACCTGGGCCTATGGTTTGCGCATCAGTCCTGCCACCTACCACTAGCCCTCCCATTCCCGGATCAGGTGCACATCTGAAAGTCATGGCTAAGATTCACACACGGACCTGAGTCCAAACCCATTGCCGACTGGCCGCGAGCTCTGGCCTGTGTGTGCCCCAGTCTCTTCATCTGAGACAGAAAGGCAGGCGGACAAGCCCTGAGCGAGGGAAGTGGCCTGTCCCTTGGGGCCCTGCAGGATGGCGAGGGCATGGGCTCCAGGACTGGAGAGCAGTCGGCTTACCACCCCCTCTGCACAGGCCAGCGGGTGCTATTGTGCCCATTTTGTAGATGAGAAAACCAAGGCTCAGAAAAATGGATAACTGGCCGGCGCCACACAGCAGCGGGAGGGAGGACTGGGCTTCCGAGTCCCTGGCTGCTCTCTCCTGGTGCCCGCGGCCACAACCCTCTAAACCATGAACCGCGAGTGCAAAAGGCATACCCCCGCAGGACACCCTACTCTCCCGCCCCCAAACCCACACGTGACCCTGGCCTGGTGGGGCATCTCTGTGGAGCACAAAGGGGGGTCGCCAGGCAGAGAAAGAGCCCCCCAGGCGAGGAGCCGGCTCCACGGGCGCTTTTCTCCTGCTTTCTTCCTCGCTCAGCTCTTTGTTAAGCTCCCTTTCAGCTGAGCCGGCAGAGCCTGGGTGTTCTGCGCTGACAATAATTGCTGCGTCTAGACAGTGTCTGGTATGAGCCTCCCTCTCCGGTGCTCGCAGGCCTCCCTGGCTCCCTTTCCCAGCCCTGCGGCCTGCCCCACACCCTCCCTTTCCCACAGCCCTTCCCCTCTGGGCTGCCTGTCCCCGGTCCTGCCTCCCTCCTGCAAGGACCCTCACTTCTCTCTCCATCTCCTTCTCCCACCCTCAGGCGCACATTCACCCTGTCCATCCCCAAGGCCTGAAATGCAGGGGACAGAGGTGTCTGCATTTGGCTCTGGCTGGGAGACGTTTGGGGAGACTGAGCCCAGCAACACCCCCCCCACCCCCGCCCCGGAATCCCAGGGGCTGGGGACTGCTCACCTCACTGGACTCTGGGCCGAGCTGGGAGGCTCTGGGATTTAAGACCCAGAGAAACCAGCCCCGGAGGGACCTAGGGTTGGCTCAAGGAAGAACTTTCTGGTGACAAAGACCATCAGACATGGATGGAGCAGTTTCAGGAGATACAGGGGTGGGAGGTCAATGTTCACAAGTTCTAAAGCCCATTCCTGCCCTGACTCACATCAGCAATTCTGGAAGATTCCCCAGAAGCTCCGGTCTCCTCGCTGGTGTCAGGATTGAGGCCCTTGGAGTGATCCTAAGACAGTAATGATACCATCCAGCCCTTTTCCAGCTCCAACCACTGCAAATCGTCCACATATCCACTTATTTAATACTCGCAACAGCCCTGGGAGCGGGGGAGGCAGGGCAGGAGAGAGAGAGAGAGAGAGAGAGAGCCTATGATTTGTCCCATTTTACAGATGAGGAAACTGAGGCCAAGAGAGGTTAAGGTACTTGCCTAAAGTCAAAGCCAGTAAGTGGAGGAGCCTGGATTTGAAGCCACAGAGGCTGGCTCTGGAACCCCACCAACCACCAGTAATAGGCACAGCTAAATGCTTACTGAGTGGCTGGGGCTGAGAGGAGCCCTTGGCATGAACCATTCCTTTGTCCTCACAGCACTGCTGGAAAGGACCGGGGGCTGCGCCCATTGTACAGGTTAGAAGAGAACAGCCAGAGGCGGACCCAACTCCGCGTCATGGGCTTGGCGCGGAGCGGCAGCTCAATAAACGCTGCTATTCCACTTCCCACTCCCCCCTGGGCTTCCCTGAGCCCTTCCTGGGCACACAGCCCCGGCCAGGCTGAGAGAGACAGAAGCCAACGTGCGTTCTGTCCATGAGACCGCGGCCTGGAGTGGATGGGCCCGTCAGCCAGTGTCCATCTGGAGGGGCTTCTGCTGAGGCCAGGGACCCAGGGCCTGGGAGTCGAGGGAGGGGCCTGCATCCAGGAAGTCTTTCTGCAGGAGGAGGAGCCAGCCCTGCCCTGGAGGATGAGGAAGAGCCAGCGGGGCCACGTGTGGACCAGCCGTACAGGTGAGGGAGCCGGTGTGCTCCTGCAGGAAGCGGGCCTTCAGAGGCTGGCACAGGCGGCTCAGGGAGGAGGAGGACCGAGGGAGAATCATCTGGAACCTTTGCAGGATGGCCTAGAAAGCAAACCTGGAGGCCAGGAGGCTGGGAGGAGGCCCCTGCGAGTGGCTCCTCCTTCCCAGCAGAGTCGTCCTCCCCTCCGGCCACTCCTCCCGCTGCAGAGCCATTTTGATTCTTCGCCTCCTCCCTGCTCCTGGGCTGCCAAGAACCCCTCACGTCCAGTCAGAGATGGAAGGGGGATGCTCGCCATTCATTCACCACCCGGCCATCGAGGCAACTGTCAGCAGCGTAAGCCCCTGGGCATCTCTCAGCCGCCAAGGCCGGTCCGGCAGACCCATGGGTGAGCCCTGTGCCCGCCACCGCGGCCTGCCTCGGGGCCCTGCGGCCAGGGGCCTGTGTCGCGGCTCCCCAGGCCTTGACTTGGAATGCCCA
>NW_006294400.1:185279-202447 GCF_000327345.1 Myotis davidii | reverse complement strand
GCGGGGGGAGGGGGGCTGAGGGCCAGCAGAGACAGCACCTCCTGTCTGTGGGCAGTGAATGCTGTCCTGGGAGGCTCCGGGCCGGTGAAGGAGGGAAACAAGAGCAGCCGGTGGCACAGGCCAGTGGACGATCCGCAGCAGGAACGGTGAAGACCCGCACACAAGCTCCCCATCCCTGACCCCAAATCCCTGGCCGGCAGACAGTTCCCGCACTCGGAACGTTTCCAGTTGTGGAAAGACACATGCCACACATTTCCTAGTCCCCCACTGACGCATGGGGCAGCCCCTGTAGTCAGACATAAACTGTCTGCAGCAACGCATATGGACAAAGAGCCTATCTAATAATAGACAAACATGGTAATTGACCGTACCTTCGCTACGCCTCCCATGGGCTAATCAGCGTGATATGCAAATTAACCACCAACAAAGATGGCAGCTAATTTGCATACTGCAGGCAGGGCGGGACAGCACCATCTCGCCTTCCCCGCCGCCATCTGGGCCTGCTATTTGCGACCTGGGGCAGCGGGCGTCTGTGTGCAACCTGACCCGGGGTGGCCGGGCGGGGCAGCAGCAATCAGCTGACCCACCCAACCATGGTCCGGGCATCCCGTGTGCGACCCGCCCTGGGGCAGCGCCGCAACGCCCGATCGGCCCTGCCGTGTGCACAACCCGGGGAGGCAGGGCAGGCACCGAGGGATTGGGCCTGCCACCTGCCATCCAGGGAGCGGGCCTAAGCCAGCAGGTGGTTATCTCCCAAGGGGTCCCAGACTGTGAGAAAGTACAAGTGGGGCTGAGGGACACCCCACCACCACCCCCTTCCCTGCCAGTGCACAAATTTTTGTGCACTGGGCCTCTAGTTATAAATAAACCCGGACTCAATTTTCTCCTCTCAAAAATGAGGCGGCTCAGCCCTCGCTGGTTTGGCTCAGTGGCTAGAGCGTTGGCCTGTGGACTAAAGGGTCCTGAGTTCAGTTCTGGTCAAGGGCATATGCCCATGTTGCAGGCTCGATCGCCAGTGTGGGGTGTGCAGGAGGCAGCTGATCAATGGTTCTCTCTCATCACTGATGTTTCCACCTCCCTCTCCCTTCCTCTCTGAAATAAAAATATATTTAAAGTAAAAAGAAAGAAAGAAAAGGAGGCAGCTCACAGGGTTGCCCTGAGAATTTGGTGCCTCCCATGACACCAGCCGGCCTGCGGTGCCTCAGACACAGGCTCACGTCCTGTCCCAAGCCCTCTGCACTTGTTGCTCCTTTCTAGAACATTCCTTCCCCAGACATCTCGTGAGATGCCTTTCAGGGCCCTGTGGCTCTGCTCAAATGCCACCTCCTTAGCGAGGCTTGTCCTGACGGTCCTTTCTCTTCCCACCACCCCCTTTCTCTTCCTTCATGGCCCCCACCAGCTGAAATAGAACGTCCTCAGTTGCTCATTGAGTGGCTGCCTGCTCTCCCACAGTAGAACCTGAGCTCCACGCGGGCAGGACGCTGTCCCACTGCCGCCCAAGCGTTCAGCACCTGGGACAGTGCCCGCAGGGCGGGGTGGGGGGCGGGCGCTCCGATTTCTGCTGAACGAATAACTGTCCATTAAATGTGCCTGGACCATCGAAAAGGCTCAGGAAAGCCCACCTGGTACCATCACCATCACTGTTGTTACGACGCTGCTGCTCCATCCTCCTCCTCCTCCTCCTCCTCCTCCTCATCATCATCATCATCATGTGTCTGAGTTGACCCCAGACCTTGGTCCTCCAGCCTGTGAAACGGGCATTGTGGGCACAGAGAAATCAGCCACTGCAGACCGGTCAGGGCCCTGCAGGAGACAAAGGACGCTGCCACCCCACCGGGGAGCCGGCGCCTCGCCGCAGAGCGGCCGGGAGAAGCCGGGAATGCCAGCCCGGGAACGGCTGCCAGAAGGCCATACATAATTCATTGCCAAATGGGGCCTCGGGCGGTGTGCACGCTGGGGGCTCGCTCTGCGCCTGGCACTTACCGACTGCTCCTCGCACATTGCCTCACTGCATCTTCACGGATCTGCAGGGTGCGATCCTTCCCCTCCCCCTTCTACCCCGGGGAGCCTGAGGTCCGGGCCGGGGCCACCTTGCTCTCAGGGCCAAGCAGGGCCTCAAGCCAGCGGACGTGGACCCAGCGGCCCCCAGTCCCTTCTCACTGTGGAGGGATGAGACAGCCCTGGGGAGGGGCTGGGAGGGACAGAGGGGATCGCACACACACAGAGGGCAGGCAGAGGGCAGGCTGGGTCACAGGGGCTGAGGAAGGCTCAAGGCCGTTGCATCCTGGCCCCAGCCCACCACCCCACCAGAGCCCTCCTCCCTGCTGCGGGAGGGAGCGGTGGTCGCCCAGAGTGCTGACTCTGGAGTGTCAGGGGCTCAGTTTGCTCAGCTGTAAAATGGGAATAACAGCCTCCCCTCCCCTGCCTGGGGCTCTGAGATCGTGCATACAAAAGGTGACACACTCGCTGTTCTGTTTAGATAACACTTTTGAAATAACATGTTAGCGGTGGAGGACAGATTAGGGGCAGCGGGGAGAGGGGGTGTGGCCATAGGAGAACAGGAGGCGGGACCTGGTGGCGAGGGGGTGTTCTGGATTCTGACTGAGGTGCAGGAAGAGCAAACCTGGGATAAGAGTGTACAGAGCTGAACGCACACACCGAAGAGTCTCCGTCAGCCTGGGAGAGCTGCGGGAGGCCAAAGGTCCGGGGTGTGTCACTGCCACCCCCCACTCCCCCCACCCCCGCGTGATGCTGTCCTGTGGTTCTGCTAGGCATCCCATGGGGACTCGATAAGGCACCTGGGAGCCCTCTGTGTTAGTCTCACAGCTACACGTCAGTCCACAGTGAGCATAACAGCACGTCGCTTAGAAATGTCGTCTTCCTCTGCCCTTCGCTACATGGGACCTTGGGCCCTCCCGGCCTTTCAGCACCAACACAGTGAGGAGGTGACACCAGCTCAGGTGGGGAAGTCACTCAGCAACCTCTGCTGAGCACCCGCAAAGGCCAAGCCCTGCGTGGACACCCGAGGAAGAACGGTGGGGAGGAGGCGTCCCTGCCTTCACGGAACTGGCGGACTGGGAGGGGAAATGCCGCGTTTAAACTAAACCCTGCAGCCTGGCCGGTGTGGCTCAGGGGTTAGAGCATCTGCCTTCGCTCTGGAGGGTCGCATGGGTTCCATTCCGGTCAGGGCAGCTGAGATTATGCAAAGGAGGACAGTGCCCACGGCCGGGAGCAGCAAGAACTGGGGGCCCAGAGACGATGGGCTGTGAGAGGCCTTGGTTCCGACAGAGGCAAGAGCTTCAGTGCCTGACCCCGGAGCAGGCAGAGGTGCCCGCTGAGCCCAGGAGGCCGAAGTGCAGGCAGTGGGGCCTCTGAGATGCCTCACGCAGGGCACTGCCAGGCCGGCGTCGTGTTTTGAGAACCTCGTGCTTACCAAGAGGAGGAGGGGGTCTCGGGGGCCCTCACGTTGCCTGGGGTGATTTTCACTGTGGTGCTACCTACGCACGTGCAAACACGAAATGAGCCACAAACTCTTTGGGGCTCTTATACCATAAACCCAGGACAAATGGATCAATCAAATCCCAAATCAATTCAAATCGGATCACTTCGATGCGACATATTGTCTGTAAACCCTGTCACCGGCTACGGTGCAAATGTGGCCCGATCACTGCAGCTTTGAGCGCACGGGGCAGAGCAGACTGGCCTTATAATCACGGAGAAAAGGGCAGGCAACTCAAGAGAAAAATGACAGAAAATACTGGGGTGAAAGGATGTCACCGGAGGACACCCCCAGACGACCAGCAAACCGGTGGGACGGTGCTCAAGCTTTGCGACTCAGCCCCAGGAGAGCTACCGTGAGGACTGGCCACTGCACGTGCTGCGGCGGGAATGGACACTGTCCAACCCCCGGGGGAAGTGTGCGGGGATCCACTCACTCTGAGCGGCCCGGCCCTCGGACCCAGCACTTCAGACCTAGGCACGAACACGACAGCAGCGAATCCGTGTTTTCACCGAAGGATGTGACCTGCACGTTCACGATGCGTCGGAGCCGGACTGAGATGGACACACGAGCGGCAGCCTCTCCACGCAGCGGCCCACCGGGCAGCCCTAAGGACGGACCATCTGCAGCCACACCCAACAACGCAGACAAGACTCACACAGCATGTGCCAGAGACGTCATTTCCATAAAGGACCCAAACAGGCAAGAACAGCCTCTGGGTTAGGAACCGAGCCAGAGTTACCCCCCGTGGGAGGAGGGTTAGATATGGGGGTCGGGAGGAGGGGGGACCGAGGGACTGGACAGTTGGGAAGTCGCTAGAAACAGCACTTTGGTCCTCAAGGCTCTGAATTTAACTGAGAGGCCAGATGTGGGCGAGAGGAAGGACCCGCGGGGGTGCAGGTCAGAGTCCCCTGGCCCCCCTTTCCTTATGCACACAGATCACCAACTAGCAAGGGGTAACCTAGTGCTAGAGCCCACCCAGGGCTGACGGAGCCCAGTGCAACCTGTCCTCTCCCGGCCCACAGCCCTGCCTCATTGTCCTTCTCCCACAACCTGCTGACCAAAGGCTGGGGGCCCTGGCTTGACCCGAGAGGGTAGATGCCAGGGGTAAGAAAGGAGCGGACCTTTCCGACCAGAGCCAAAGTTCCCCTGGGGGAAGAGACCGCGCCAGCAGCCCTAGGGCAGGCCGCTGGGAAGAAGGGGGTGGGGGTGGGGGGCAGCATGAGGCAGCCACACTGGCCACAAGCTGCTGACCCAGCCGCCTCAGGAACACTCAGCTGCAGTCCCAGCTTCGAGGACGCATTTATTTGTGCCTTAATCTTCCCTTCCCTTCTGCTTTGGAGCCGGTAAGGGAGGAGGGTTGCTCCCTGCTCCCCCAAAGTAGACAAATAATCCACATTGCTCAACAAAGGCCAGGTGGATGAATGCTCCTCCAGGCCAGCTGTTGTGCGGACGGCCGACGGGTCCTCCCGACAGGAAGTTCACGGAGAGCTTCCAGGAAAGCGGGACTCACAAGTTCAGATTTTTCACTAAAGAAGCAGCCGTGGTGGGCCAGGCCCTGTGCTCAGAGCTTTGACACACACGTTCATTTCATTCTTCCGCTTACAGACCAAGAACTCAGACATGACTTTTTCTTGTCTTTCTTTTTCAGGCTATACTTTTTAAAAAAATTTAAATCTTTATTGTTGAATGTTTTTCAAATTGCATCTGACAATACTGCCTTTCCGTTGGAGTGTCTGGTCCTTTTAATGTATTTGTTGCTGTGGAGGACCTTACATCTATGGTCTTGCTGTTTGCCATCTATTGTCCCCTCTCTTCTTTGAGCCTTTGTTCCTCCTTCATTGCCTTCCGTTGGGTTAATCAAGCATTTAAAACTTTCCATTCTCTGTTTGCTTTTAGCTATACCTCTTTAGAGTTTTTGGTTGCTCTCATAGGGCTTACCATATGCATTCTTAAGCTATCACAGTGTACCTTCCAATAAACGCACCACGTCAAGGATTCTGCAAGAACATTACAAAAACAGAATTCCATTTCATCCCCACTGTCCTTTGGGCTAATTTGGTCACATATTTTACTTTTATATGTGTTATAGAAGGCACTGCTATTTTTGTTTTAAGAAGGCGATTCATTTTTTACAGAAAAGCAAAATAATCTTTTGTATCTATTCACATATTTGCCATTATCAGTGCTATTTCCCCCCCTATAAGTCTGAAATTCTATCTGGTATCATTTCCCTTAAGCCTAGCAACAAATTACCTGTTTTATTTATTGGAGAATGTTTTTATTTTTCCACTTGGAAAGGCATTTTTACTGATAACATTCTCCGTGAACAGATTCCTTTTCACCACTTTTAAGGTGTTGTTCCATTGTCCTCTGACTTGCATTGTTTCCATAAGAAGTCTGTTGTCCTTTGCATCACTGTTTTTCTATATATAATTGTTTTGGGGGTTTTCCCAGCTGCTTCTCAGATTATCTCTTGATCTTTGGTTTTCAGCAGTCAGACCATCATGTGCTTATTAAGTACGTTTTTCTTTGTATTTATCTTGATTAAGGGTCACTGAGCTTCCTTGATTATTATTTTTTCAATCAAATTTGGAACATTCTCAGCCACTATTTCATCAAATGTATTTTTTGGCCCCATATCTTTCTTTCCTCCTCTGTGATTCCAATTACATGTGTGTAAAGACTGCTTAATCTTGTCCTATAGGTTACTCAGGCTACGTTTATTTTTTCAATCATTTTTCTTTTTGTGCTTCAGAGTGGATAATTTCTTTAAAGTCACTGGTCCTTTTTTATTGGGTCTAATCCCATCCAATGAATGATTTCAGGTAGTGTATTTTTCAGTTTAGATTTTGATCTGATTTAAATATATATATGTGTGTGTGTGTGTGTGTGTGTGTGTGTGTGTGTGTGTATGTATATGTGTGTGTATATGTGTGTGTGTGTGTGTGTGTGTGTGTGTGTGTGTGATTTTAGAGGAGAAGGAAGAGGGACAGAGATAGAAACATCAGTGATGAGAGAGAATCATTGACTGGATGCTTCCTGAAATGCAGGCATGTGCCCTGACCAGGATTCAAACCTCTTGGTTCATAGGTTGATGCTCAACCACTGAACCACACCAACCAGGCATAATCTGATTTTTTTTAAGTTTCTTCATCTCCTCTTGTTATGGTTGAAATATGTCCACCCAGAAAAATGTGTTGAAGTCCTAACCCCCTGTACCTCAGAATATGACCTCATTTGGAAATAGGATCATTACAGATGCAATTAGTTAAGATGAGGTCATACTAAAGCAAGGTGGGTCCTTAATCCAATAGGACTGGTGTCCTGATAAGAAGGGGAGAGAGACACAGAGAGAACAACATGTGGAGATGGAGGCGGAGACTGGCGTGATGCACACACAAGCCAGGGATGCCGAGGATTGCCAGACATCGCCAGGAACTAGGAGAGAGGCACAGAACAGATTTTTCCTCTGCACTTTCAAAAAAACTAACCCTGCCAACACCTGGACTTCAGAATTGCAGCCTCTGGAACCGCAGGAGAGTAAGTTTCTGTTGTACAGTTTGTGGTACTTTGTTCTGGCAGCCCTAGAACACTAACGTACTCCTAACATGTCCCATGTCTCTATTCATTATAATTGTCTTTTCCTATAGAGCCTTTAACGAACTTACCATAGTGACTTAAAAATCTGTCTACTAATTCCAACATCTGGGTTCTCTCTGAACCTGTTTTACTGACTTAAAAAAAAAAAAGTCTTGTCTATGTGTCACATTCTTCTTCCCGTATCTAGTAATTTTTAATTTTATGCTTGACATCTTGATGATACAATGGAGAGATTCTGAGTTGCGTCATCTTCCCCTGAAGAATTTCGCATGTTACTCTTCTGTTTAATTGTTGGCCACGCACCTTAATCTTGCGGAGGCTTGGTCTTAGGCTTTGTTCTGGAAGGTTTCTTTCCATCCTCACTCCTAAGTCCTGGTCTCCTGGAATCTCCAGGAAGAACCTGATACGTTCACCAAACCACTCTAACCGGGTGAGACTTAAACAAGAAAATCTGTCTCCCCCGCGTCAGGCAGCTGCAGAAGTCTCCGCTCAGCATTTCTGGCCTCCCAGCTGTGTTTTGCCTGGGCTTCTTGGAGTCAAGCCCCACACAGAGTCAGCCAGGGATTGGAGGGGAGGTTTCTCCCTCTGTAGCTCTCTTGTCTGGGATTCTTCTCTCTCGATTTCCATCTGTCTGGAGGCCCCGAGCTCCAATTTCCTCCTCGTCAGCCTCTCAGGCTTCTACGTTCTGCTGGAGTCCTAACCCCCTTGCACTACATCAACCGGAGAGCGCATGCCTTCAGGGGGGAAGCCAGCTCAGCAAGTCTCTCGTCAGTATGGCTTGTTTCAAGGGTCACGTCCTCTCCAGTTTCTGCTTGATTTTAGTCCCTCTCCAGTCATTCCAAACAATTCTGTCTTACATATTTTGCTCAGGCTTTATAATTGTTGCCAGCAGAAAGTTAATCTGACATGAGCCGCCCCTCCACTATCAGCAAGTCTGCACTTTGTAAATCACTCCTCAGACTTATAAGGTAGTGCTCAGGTTAGGTCTAGTTTTAGGCTTGACGTTGGAAGTAATATGGTGTAGTGGAAAGTGGAAGTCCCTTTGCTGGGGTCTGGAGCCAGCCATCTCTGATGTTGAGCCTTGACCCTGGTACTTTGCTGTATGACCTTGAACAAAGTCCTTCATCTCACCGAGCCTCAGCGGCCTCTCTTGTATGGCAGGAATAACAGCCTCTGTCTTGCAGGATGAGAAATGGCAGTGGCCCGAGCGGAAGCCCAGCACCAGGCCTGCACAAAGGTGCTCGGTAAATGGGCGTTGTTGTTAGCAGAGAACTACAGGTTCCTACAAGTAAAGATCCTCCCAGGAGGTGATGGCCAGCTAGACCCAAAGTTGGTCTTCAGTAAGTCCCCATCCCACTCTGTTAATACATCTTAAGATACAAGCTGAGCCCTAGCTGGTTTGGCTCAATGGATAGAGTGTTGGCCTGCGGACTGAAGGGTCCCAGGTTCGATTCCGGCCAAGGGCACATGCCTGGGTTGCAGGCTCGATCCCCAGTGGGGGGTGTGCAGGAGGCAGCTAATCAATGATTCTCTGATGTTTCTATCTCCCTCTCCCTTCCTGTCTCAAATCAATAAAATATATATATATATATTTTTTAAAGATACAAGCATATCCACAAGTTTAGTTATGACAGACATGTGAGCTGGCATCTGCTGAGTGCGGGGAGGAGCGGGGGTGGGCGGGGGGACCCTAGATCCTCTAGGATGGCCCAGCTTGTGCCTCCTGGGCAGCATGAAGTCCCCAGTCAGAGGGCCAATGAGGACTCCTGCCAGCTCAAGTCTGAGCTAAGTCAGATCTCAATGGAACAGGATGGGCTGTGTTGGTGACACTCACTCACTAAGATTAAACGGCAGCCCAGGGGTGGAGAAGTCAATACGTGTAGAGTTTATGGGGACGGTACCCTTTTGCGCAGCAGAGGCCGCGGACAGCAGCCAAAACAAGCACCTTCACAGACAGGCTCAGGGTCGCCAGGCAAGCTGTGGGAGTCAGGCTGCCTCCTGGCCCAGTCTGTGGCCGTGGGCCAGTCCTGCCCCCCTCTGACTGCCTTCCGCACATCCGCACAGAGAGGCGAAGGACTCTCTAGACCCGGAGTCAGAAATCGGGAGCCCTGAACCCTAGCCATGGTCCTGCCTCCAACATGGCAAGAGAGGTTGGGCACCTCACTTAAAAAAAGCTCTCTCCCTGCCTCAGTTTCCCCATCTGCAACACAGGGTGCACATGCCCAATATTCCCTTCTGTACAAGGCAGGCATGGATCCCTTAAAAACAGCAAAGTACTCTGAAAGCCAGCATAGCAAACGCATATTACACCCCAACATCTATAGTTTTGCACCTTGCTGGGTAGACTCAACTGCCTTGCATTGCAAGGACAAGGAGGGGAAATGGAGCCAGCCACCCCCCATGGGAAAAAAGTGAGAGCTTTCAAAGAGAGACAAGTAACTTGCAATTTAAATGCATAGGAGACCAGGCTGTGCCACCGCATATGCAGATAGATGCAAATGATATGCAAATGGCCCAGAGCAAGCCCGGGTTTGCCAATGTCCTCTGCCAAGCAGCCAGCTATGAGGTTCAGCCAGGTCTGGTCTGTGCCAGAAGCTCACATCTGGGGCCCAGAGACCTGGGGGTGAATGTTCAATTGCACCTCCTTCAGGAAGGTGTCCAAGACGCCCCTCCTCCCTCGGGCTTGGCGCTGCCTCCGGACCATGGCCTCCCGAGGGCAGGGGCTCCCTCCCATTCCCACTGCACCCCCAGCACTGGCACCCAGCCTGGCACCAACACGGCCCTGAGGGGCTGCAGGCTGAGTGCAGGCAGGGAGGTGGGATGGGCGTTCATTTCCAAGTCCTGGACCCCACGAAGAGGCTGAGCCTTCCTCAGGGCTTGTAGTTGTGACATTCAGCATCAATACCTTGTTACCAATGAAGGGTAAAGGGCTGACGCTTGCAATCGACTTTCCTCATTTATTAATTAGGAAGGTTCCACTCGGTTGATACAATGACATCCTCGCCCCCCTCTCTCCGCGTCCTTCCTGGGCGGGCCAGGGCCTGACCCAGAGGCAGTGTCCCATAACCACTGGTGGATGAATGAGTGAGTGGGTGAGTGCGCGAAGGAACAAATGAGGCTGCAGCTCGCTTTCCAGAATTGCCCGTAAGCCATAGCCCATCCTGTCGATGCCACAGCCCTTAAGTTCAGCTACTGATCTTCGTCCCTTCGTAGCAATGATGCGTTCCCTTTGGTGTCTGTAAACATCAGGGGTGTAAGAGACCCCGGTGCCACGGTCCGCTTCCTGTCCCGCCTCTGACAGGGCCGACCCGCACTGACCAGGTGCCACCCCTAGCAGGTGTGTTTCCGCCCCGGGGTTTCCCAAGGACTCCTGAAGCCACTGGCGCAGCTCAGGCGTGTGGGGAGGAAAGGGTCTGGAACAACCTTAGGCCAGGAGCCGGCCAGGAGCCGGCCAGGAGCCGGCCAGGAGCCGGAGAGGTCCTCTCCCCTGCCTTCTGGGAGGCATTCTGTATATCCTAGCGTTCTCCATGGCCTGCGGCACCCCCCCCGCCCCCCCTGGAAGGACACCCACTGTTCCCCCCCTCCTTCCTTGCTCTCCTGCCGCCCGGGGTCACCCTAAGACCTAGCCCGGGCTCTGCTTTCTAGGGATCCCATAAGAGGTCGGGCAGTTCTCAAAATCAGCCTGTGCCATGGCATCGTGTCTCATAAACATGATACACCTGCAAACGCAGACAATAGACGGAGAAAGGCTGTCTTCACAGCCAAGCGAGTATTTCGTTGATCAGCAGCGGTAAGTGGTATGGACCAAGCCCTCCTTCCTTCCTTCATTCATTCTTCATTCATTCATTCATTCAGCACAGACGCTTGGCCTCCTGCTCTGTGCAGGAGACGGCAGCCCAGCTCCCGCCCGGCGCTGCTCACCGCCCAGCAGCATGTGACAGGCTATGCACGGGCAACGGGAGGGTCCTCTTCAGATCCTCCACACTACCCTGTGCCCCTGTGGGCACAGCTGAGTCATTCACAGATGAAGAAACTGGGGCTGGGAGTGAGGGACTTGCCCAAGGGACGGTCGGACAGCCTCGAAGTGATGCAGCTGACACCTGACCCGGCGTCTGACCGTCTGACCGTCTGACCGGAGCCTGCAGAGCTGTTGCCTGGCCGGGCGGCGGCCTGGTGGTGGCCGCTGGCGGTACATGGAAGCGAGTCTGCTGAGAGACCTGGCTCACACTCTGGACCAGGGCTGCCCAGTGGTAATAGGACTCGAGCCACAAATGCGAGCCACATAGGACATTTTACATCTTCTGGTAGCTTCCTGGAGGCAATGTTAAGGAATATAAACCTGGTGGGATTCACTCTAATAATATCGGCATTTAATCGAGTGTAGCCACAGTATTATCACGACGTCATAACCATTTAAAATCACTAAGGAGATATTTACCTTTTCCCTGCCCAGTCTTGGCGATCTGGCGTGTATTTCACACTTGGCTCCTCTGCATTCAGACTAGCCTCGCCTCAAGTGCCTGCTCAGGGGGACACATGGCCAGTGGCCACTGTGCGGGACAGTGCAGCCCCCACGCTCGCCCCCACCCCCTGACCTCGGCCAAGGTCCCTCCCCGGTGCCTCTCCTTCAGAGAGATAGGAGGGAAAGTACTTTGTAAACTCGCCCTGAGCCATCCACTGTGACCTTCATTTCACCCCTCAGCCCAGGCAGACGAAGCTGCTGGCAGCCATAACTCTGGGGAGCACCCACCTAGTTCCCCTTGGGAAAGACATCGCTCCCAAACTTGGGCCCTTGGAACCCCACCCACCAGGGAGATGGAGTGGGGCGGGGGGGCTGTGGAGGAGCCTGGACCAAGTCACTCCTCTCCCCCCCACTCCCCTGCCTCAGTGCTGCTCTAGGGAGAGCTAATTAGAGTCCATTTTAACCCACATGGCCTGCCACCTCCCGATGAAAATGCCCCGGGTCCGCCCTGCTCCTCCAGAGGGCTGGGCTGTCACGGGGGAGGGAGGTGAAGGTTGTGCTCAGGGAACAGGGGGAACAGCTGCTTTGATTCTGTAAACCCCATCAGAGCCGGGCTGTGGGAGTGCTGGCTGTGGGCTCCCGCCTTAGACACACATGTATCGAGCGCCCTGCCCTGGTGTTTGTGCCCTGACTGCCCTTACCAGGAGGGTGCTGGGCTGCAGAGAGGACGGAAAGCACTGGGTCACGCCCTGGGAGGGAGGGCAAGTCCGATGGAGGAGGCCCAACCAAGAGCAAACAGCCAGGCAAGCTCCAGACTGTGGCGGCAGAGGGCCGGGGCGGCACCCGCCTGGGCAGGGGGTGGGAGCTGCAGGTTCACAGAAGGGTGAGAGGGAGCCTGTGGTCAGGTGTGTGGCTGGAGGGCAGGGTGCCCAGGAGGGCTGGCTGGGCATCAGACGGTACCCAGCATCCCCCCCGGGAGGTTGGGTCCAGGCCAGGATGGGTCCTGAGTGTTCTCTGGGACTCCCTGCTCCAGAGGGCAGGGCGGCCAGAGGAACCGGCTGGCTGTGCCGTGGCCCTTGGCAAGACTGCGGATTAGGTGGAAAATGGCAATGCCGTCTGGTACCCAATACTCCCCGAGCCTGCACTGCGGCGGGGGGTGAGAAACACACAAAGAACCCAGGACTCCCATTTCCGGCGGTATTGTCAGTTCCCCGGCAGAAAACCCAGCTGCTACAAAATTCTGCTTGGAAATGGTGGCTAAAACATAACCAACATCCGTTTAAATGCATGGCTGAGCTTGCAAGAAAGGAGGGGGGCTCCCCAGGGATAACAACACAGCAGGAGCTGAAAACCAGAGCAGGAATCGGAGGCCAGTGCCTGGCTGTGCTGGGCGGGCCTGGGCAGGGCGCTGTGGGTCTCGGCGGCCTGGGGATTGGACTTTACAGCCCCCGTGGGGACCAGAAATAAGGCTGGGACTCCACCAAGCCAGGAATTACAAATGAGGCCCGTCTCCAAGCCACACTCTCCAGACTCATATTCTCAGGGAAAAGGTGGAGGAGGATAAAAAACAAACACCCACCCGCTCAGACAGCACCCTCGGATGCTCACCTGCAGGCCTGGGAATGGGGGGGACATGGGGCGCTCTGGGAATTGGTACCACAGACGCAGCCTCCGGGGGTTTGGGATTTACATTTACACGACCTGCTCCCTGGTGTGCCCTGGAGGCTCTGAAAGCGAGAACTTAACACAAAAAGGGGTACCCGGCTGGAAATGCCACCGGGCACTGGGCAGAAGCAAATGCAAACACTCACTCGAGGGCCAGGACCTGCCCCCTGTGTCCAGGGTTCCCACGGACACAGGTCTCCGCAGATGCACTCACAGAGACAAAATCACAAAACAAAAGTCGTGGAGAGGAGCGTCTGTGGCAAAACCAACAGTAGGATTGGAGTCGTCCCCTCCCCCCGGAACTTCAAATGACAGAGACCACGAAGTGGCTGTGATCAAAATGGCTAAGAAGTTTGGGGAGCTATCAAAAAGAACTAAATAAAATGAAAAAAGGACAGTCAGGGCTTCTGGCTAGAGACAGCAAATGAGCCGCGGGTATTTATCCCTGCTCCCTCCTGAAACTCCTTTCAAGTGGTCGAAAAGAAATTTCTAAAATACTGCAATGGCAGCACAGCCGGTGTGGCTCAGTGGTTGAGCGGGGACCCATGAACCAAGAGGTCACTGGTTCAATTGCCAGTCAGGGCACATGCCCAGGTTGTGGGCTCGATCCCCAGTGTGGGGCGTGCAGGAGGCAGCCAATTGATGTTTCTCTCTCTGTAGCCTTCTCCCTTCCTCTTTCTCTAAAATCAGTAAAAACATATTTTTAAAAATTAAGGGAACCAGTTAAACAACAGAAGTATAGCTATCGTTTCCAAATTATCAAAGAAAAAAGGAGAATAAAGAAAACTATAAATTTAATAGGTGACAGAACATGAGGAATACTTTTTAAAGGTAGGGAAAATAGAACAGTAAAATTAAATGGTAGAAGTAAGTCTAAATATATCAACAATCGTCACAAATTTAAATTAATTTTATTTGTCTCTTAATATACAGAGTATGTCATATTAGATCAAAACAAAATACAATATCATGCTGGTTAGGAAACCACTCCAGAGCAGAAGAAAGGCTGAAAATAAAATAATGGGAAAATACAGTATATACTAGGCAAATGCTAACCAAAAGAAAGCTGATATAGTAATATTAATATTGGACAAAACACACCTAAGACCCAGAAGCATTAATAGGGATAAAGAGGGACACTACAGGATGATTAAAGTAACAATCCACCCACAAGATCCAACAGTTATGAGTGTTTTCTATCTAACTACATAGCCTTGAAATAAGTAAAGCAAAAATTGGAAGAACTACTTCAAAAAACTGAGAAATCCACAAAAGGAATGGGGGATTTTAAGACTCCCCAGAAGCTAATAGATCAAGCAGAGAAAATTTAAACAAGCTATAAAAGATTTGAAGGCAGAATTAACAAATCTGATGTGGTGAGTCCATAGAGAATCCTGCACGAACGTATGTACCTATACCAACAAACTACACACGTTCTAGGCCAGTGATGGCGAACCTATGACACGGGTGTCAGAGGTGACACACGAACTCATTTTTTTTTGGTTGATTTTTCTTTGTTAAGTGGCATTTAAATATATAAAATAAGTATCAAAAATATAAGTCTTTGTTTTGCTATGGTTGCGAATACCAAAAAATTTCTAGATGTGACACAGTACCAGAGTTAAGTTAGGGTTTTTCAAAATGCTGGCACGCCGAGCTCAAAAGGTTCGCCATCACTGATTTAGGCTAACTTGCTCTCCCCCCCCCCCCCCACCGCCCCCATATGTTGAAGCCCTAATCCTCAGGACCTCAAAATGTGACTGCATTTGGAAATAAGGCCTTTAAAGAGGGGGTTCAGTTAAACAAGGCTATGACCATGGGCCCTGCTCTGATCTGATTGATGTCGGACACGCAGAGGCGTCTGGACACAGCACAGAGGGGAGGAGAGGTCGGTGAGCACACGGCCAGAAGGGCTGACTCCTCGATCTTGCGCGTCCGGCCTCTGGAACTGTGAGAACATTTTTCTGCCCTGCACGCCGCCCAGGCGGCCATATTTTGTGATGGTGGCCCTGGCAGACTAATTATGGTGCACGATTGCCAAGCACACACAAACATTTATGAAAACTGACCTCGCCTTGGGTCACACACAAAAGCCTAAACACATTCTGGGGTGATGTAAAGCAGACCACACTCTCCACCCACAGCGCGGCAACACCAGACGCCGCCGCAGCGACAGAGGCAGGTTAAAGGAGCAACAACAGCTGCATCTGTGAGAACTAAAAAGCATGCCTCTAGTGAGCTCACAGATGCTACAGGCAATCGGGATAGGAACATTTCTTTCCTCTTCCCCGTGTTTCCTTCTCGTAGGGAGGGAGCCCATCAGTGTGACACCCCCACCCAGAGTCCCTGCCCCAGGGAGGGAGAGTGACTTGGCTGATGGGTCAATGTGGGGAGAATAAAATGGGCTTGCTGGGCTTACCAACGTCCTTTCTCTTCTTTTTTTTTTAAAAAATGTGTTTTTATTGATTTTTTTAGATGGAAAGAAGAGGAAGAGATAGAAACATTGGTGAGAGAGAATCCTTGATCAGCTGCCTTCTGCACACCCCCCACTGGGGAATGAGCCCACAGTCTGGGCACGTGCCCTGACCGGAATCGAACCAGCAACTTCTTGGTGCATAGGTCGACGCTCAATCCGCTGAGCCACACCAGCCAGGCTCTTTTCGCTTCTTGGGAGTGACCTACCTACAGGCTATGGTCATTCTCTGTCCCCCACCACCACCCCCAGCATCACAGACTATAGGTTAAGACTGCACGTTCAGTATTGGGAAACCCATTTAGCTGTCACATCTACTCTCGCTTTCCAACTAGCCAATTTGGCTCAGGGATAGAGCATTAGCCTGTGGACTGAAGGGTCCCAGGTTTGAGTCCAGTCAAAGGCACATGCCCGGGTTGCGGGCTCGAACCCCAAAAGAGGGCATACAGAAAGTAGCCAGGGACTAGACCTGAAAAACCTTTGCCCACAAAGGTGTAAACAGTGGATAGTTGCTTAGAGCAGCAGTCCACAGGTTCGTGGGGAGGAACCCCAAGGTATCGATAGTGGTTCCTTGGCCTGGCCTGCGTGGCTCAGTGGTTGGGCGTTGACCTATGAATCAGGAGGTCATGGTTCGATTCCTGGTCAGGGCACAGGCCTGGATTGTGGGCTTGATCCCCAGTGAGGGGCATGCAGGAGGCACACAATGATTCTCTCTCATCTTTGATGTTTCTATCCCTCTCCCTCTCCCTTCCTCTCTGACATCAATAAAAATATATTTTAAAAAAGTAAAAGATAAAAATCAATGGGAAAATATCCTCAGGTGAGGAATATATAGATATATATATATGATTTCTCCCCCTCCCCAACCCTTCCGCTCTTTGTCTTATCTCTCAGTTCAGAACCCAGGAGAGAAAAGAATATAAAATGAAATTTGTAGAAGGCATTCATAAAGAAATATATAGTTTAAGTGCATTTACTCAAGAACTACTTAAACATGCATGAGTACAGCTTCCCGCTAACTAAATAAGTGAAGAGAAGCAAACAATGAAAACAAGAGTGTGAACGAAAAGGAGAGCCAGTCACAAAAACGACCAACACAGCCAAGGCTGGTTCTTGGACAAGACGCTCACAGAGACGGATGCCTCGCAAATGAATCAAGGAAAGAAGGACGAAGGCCAAATATCTAACGAGGAAGAAACCAGAGCCACAGTAGCAGTGTAAGACTCATAATACTGCCCTGGCCGGTGTGGCTCAGTGGATGGAGCGTCGGCCTGCAGACTGAAGAGTTCCAGGTTCGATTCCGGTCAAGGGCATGTACCGTATTTGCCGGCGTATAAGACGATTTTTTGGCCCTGAAAAATATGCCTCCAAGTGGGGGGTCGTCTTATACGCCAGGTACACTTCAGATAGACTGCCCATAGTGCTTGCCCCGTGCCATAGTGGCCTCCCGATGCCAGCCCCCTTCA
>NW_006294400.1:183078-184826 GCF_000327345.1 Myotis davidii | reverse complement strand
ATTGATGATATATTAGAGAATTGTACACCTGAAACCTATATAATTATATTACCAAATGTCAAACCAGTAAGTTCAATACATTTTTTAATTAAAAAAAGAAAAAAAAAGCCGAAACCGGTTTGGCTCAGTGGATAGAGCGTCGGCCTGCAGACTGAAAGGTCCCAGCTTCGATTCCCCGGCAAATACGGTACCTTGGTTGCGGGCACATCCCCCGTGGGGGGTTGTGCAGGAGGCAGCTGATTGATGTTTCTCTCTCATCAATGTTTCTGGCTCTCTGTCCCTCCCCCTTCCTCTCAGTAAAAAAATCAATAAAATGTTTTTTTTTAAAAAGAATCATAATACTATGAGCAACTTTATGCTGCTATATATGAAAACATACAATAGAGAATTTCTAGAAAAATATAGATGATTAAAGTTTACTCAAGAAGGAGAAAAAAGCTAAATAAATCAATAACCATTAAAGAAAATAAATCAGTATTTTAAAAACCTTTGGCCACGCCTGGTCTATCTTAGCAAGCTCTCAGCATGAGAATCAACAGGGCAGAGACTGGACAAGACCTGAGGCCCACGCAGAGCCTTAGCGCGGCTGTCCGAGCGGACACTGTGCCCAGCAGGTACGAACGTCGATAGAAAAGAACACAATGGGGCTCTGGTCATGCCCGGGCTCCAGCGACTGTGGCTTTTTTCCGGACCTCATAGTCACAACATGTCCCACTGAGTGAGAGCCACCCGGCGCGGTGCCAAGATCCACCGGTGCTGTCCCCTTAAATCCACAGGCCAAGCCCCAGAAGGGGACTCTGACTGCCATTCTATCCCCATCTGACAGCTGGGCAAACTGAGGGTCAGAGAGGAACCTGCCTAAGGACACACACAGCCAGGAAGGAGAAGCAGAATTTAAACCCAGATCTACTGGGCTCCAAGGGTCAGCTCTTCACCTGTCACTGGGCAGCCTCCACTCCCGGCGCCTGGGCCCCAGCCCCGGAGGGCAGCGCTGCTTCTGGCTCCGCCCAGGCTTCGTCCAGGGCCCAGGGCCAGGCCCAGAATCTGGCTGACATCTAGTAGGCAAGGAACGAACACAGCGCTCACTGCCATGCTCAGTCCAATGGCGGTGGGGGGTGGGGGGAGAGAAGGATTTACAAGATAGACAGTCAGAAGCCCTTCAATCTTCAGCCCCAACCAGACAGGGGGGACCCCAGGTGCTGGAGTTTTGACATCGCACCACGCCCCACTGCTGGACAGGACCCAGGGTGTAAACTGGGAGCAGAGGCGGTAATGGGGCGCCGCAGATGGCCTGGGCGCAGGGGAGTGACACCGCGCAAAGCAGCGGAAGAACACCGCTCACACCACGTAATTGGGGGCCAGAGGCAACAGCCAGTCCTTGGGGGGCCGTTCCCGGCGAGCCTTGCGGGAAGGCTGGAACGGACTCAGCCCCTTCCCAAGTCAGCGCGAACTTGACCTATCCGGTCACCCTCCCTGGAGGGCTCGGCTCAGCCACACACCAGCCTCCTTGGAGAGAGGAGGACGAGCCGGGACCCCAGGGATTGGGGAAGCGGGGCCCTTTCACCTGCTTCTGAGGCAGAGCGGGGAGCTGCGGAGGCGAGGGAGCCCCCAGAGAACCTACTCGGGTGCGCAGAAGAGGCGCTCGGGCTGGACACACGGGCTGGGTGCGAGGCTGGGTGCGAGGGTTAGAGCGCACAAGCTAGGACGCTGCAGCTGGGGTGCAGGGGCTGGGCGCACAGTCTAGTTGC
>NW_006294400.1:176114-182488 GCF_000327345.1 Myotis davidii | reverse complement strand
TCATCAGCCGCTGACAGGGAACCCGGTGCCCAGGCGGCCGCAGGCCCGTTCCCTCCGCGCCTCTGCGCCCTCGCAGCGCTCGCTCTTTGTTCCCAGCCGCCCCGCTTCCCTCGGAGCTGAGCCCCTCCATCACGCCTGCTCCGATTCTCGCCTCTCCTCCTTCCCCTCCCCGCCCTCCTGCCAGATGGCCTTACGCTCGCTTCCTTTCCTTCCCCTGGAGACCAGAGAGTAAGAGAAAAGAGGCTCAGTCACCCCATTTTACACCAGACTGTCGGGGGGCTGCACGGTGTACCTCTTGCAACATCTTCCCCACAGCCTCCCAGGCAGCTCTGGACACCCCCCTCCCCCAGGCCCTAGAAAGACCTTCAGCGGAGCTTCATAGATGACCTGGGGGGAGGGTGGGCGTCCATGAGACCCCGGAAACTATAAGGCACACTTTGGGCGCATTTGTCCACGGACAGATCCAAAGGTTTCATCAGTTTTTCAAAGTCAGGGATTCAGTAGAAATCACAGCCCTAGAGACGCTTCCCATGCGTCTTATTAACTGATCTATTCAACGAAGATGCATGGAGACCTACTAGGTGCCAGGTGCGTGCTAAGTCCAGGGGAGGAGGCAGGCTTGACCTCTAGCTGGGGATCATCACATCAGACAAACAACCAGGTCAATACCTGCGAGAGGTGTGAGCTAATGACAGACTGATGAGTCCAACCTGGGCTGGGGCGTCTCTGAGGACTGCCCAGGCACCCTGTGCCGTGATCAGCCTGCACCCCAGCCTCCTGCTCCCCGCCATTCCTGCCCTTCCCCTTCTGCTCCTACAACCACGGTAATCAGCCCCCAAAGCTGCCTGGGGAGGGCCCCACCATAGCCCCACTCTGTGCTCTCTCCAAGGCAACAAGGTTCAGAGAGTGACTGACCCCAAGGTCAGCGCTCAATGCAGACAGGTTCACGCGGTGAGTCTGGGTGTGGTTTGCAGCAAGCACACTGGCTGGCACTCACCGAGCGGTCGCAGGCCCTGGGCCACGGGCTGGGGATGGACCCCGGGGAGGCTCCTTCCATTCCTGGAGCTGGCAGTCTGGTGGAGAAGAAACAACAAAGAAGGGAATGAATGAACTGAGCGTTGCCTGAGACAAGGGCTCAGGAGGACACAGGCAAGGCGATGAGCTACCAGCCCGTGGGCCGGGCGGAGAGGTGGTTCTTTAGGAACCCAATGCTCCCTCTATCCGGCTCAGATGGTTAACTTTTCTGAATCACTGATTTCTTTGAAAAAACTCACGAAACCTTTGGTCCCGTCCCCAGACTAAACACTCCCTCTATCCGGCTGGGTCCACCTCCCCCCCGGCTCCCACAGCACCCAGCACGGGGTGAGGCATGGAGTGGGCGCTCCACGAAAGCTTGTTAAGTGACTGCCAAGTGGCGTCCCATTTCTCTGAGCTCAGAGAATCCTGAGAGAGAAGCATCGTTAAATAAACAAATCTTCAGACCAGGGTTCCTCAGAGGAGTGTCTGGACCCTCTACATTGGAATCACTAGGGGGACAGGAGGGTGGGGGGGATGAATAATTGCCCGTAAGGATATCCAGGTTGGAATCCCTGAAACCTGTGAGTGTTACCTTAGATGGCAAAGGGATGCTGCAGCTTGAGGAAAGTAAGGATGTTGAGATGGGAGAGGATCCTGGGTTACCTGGGTGGGCCCTGATGTAATCGGGAGTGTCCTGTAGGAGGGAGGCAGAGGGAGTCTGATACAGAGGAGGAAAGGGGCTGTGAAGACAGAGGCAGAGATCAGAGTGATGGGGCCACAAGCCAACGGATGCAGCGCCCCGGAAGCTGGAAGTTGCAAGAAATGCATTCTCCCCAGCAGCCTGCAGAGGGCGCCGATCCTGCCCACACCTTCATTTCAGCCCTGTAAGTCTCATTTTGGACTTCAGTCTCCAGAACTGAGAGAGAATAAATCCCTTGTTGCTTTAAGCCACCCAGTTTGTCGCCACTGTCTCAGCAACTCGAGGAAACAAAGACAGGATTGTTATTAGAATGCAGGTTGCAGGGCTCCATCCGCCAACTGTCCAGGCTAGAAGCCCTGGTCTCTGAAGCCAGCTCTCCTCCCCGGCCTCGCCCAGCCGGACCGCTGCACAGTGAGTGTGAGAAGCTCTGCCCTGGAACAGAAATGTGATTCGGGTCTGGGGGCCTGGCACCCAAGACACAGGGACAGGATAAGACGGCTGCACATGGTAAAAAAAAAGTGCGACCAACATAAACCAAAGACGACACCAGGCAGGGCCGGTGCAGAGTTAGACCAGGTGGTGGTCAGGGAGGGCGGGTTCCTCTGGGAAAGTGACATTTCAGCTGCAGTCGCAGCGATGAGAAGGCGCCCGTCTCGCAGGGCACGGAGCACAGCGCCTGGGCAGGGGGCAGCACGTGCAAAGGCCCTGTGTCTGTAGCTCCAGCGGAGAATCCAGGAAGAAATAAAGGTGTCACATCAAATCCCACCCTCTCCACAAAGACAGGTGCCCGGGTGTTCAGAGCAGCTCCGCCCACAGCGTCTGAGAGCAGACAGGCCTGCTGGCCACTGACAGGAGCGGGGACACGAAAGAAACACGCTGAGCCGTGAAAAAGGACAGCGAGTGACACTCAATGGCAGGGACGGATGGATGCGGAGGGAGACCCCGGGCACCAAGCCCGCATCTGCCTGAGGACAGAACCGCCTGGGTGGGGCCAGGCTCGGCCCCTCTGGGGAGGGGCAGGAGCGGCCGGAGGAAGCTTGCTGGAGTGACAGCAATGCCCGGTCTGGTCTCTTGCTCAGGTGGCAGTCACACGGCGACACACACGTAAGAGATCCCAGAGTCGTACACGGAAGACGAGGGCATCTGATATCATGTAACATACACCTCGAGGCAGTACCGGAAATGGGGTAAGTACAGCTCGGCCTGTTCGCAAAGAAAGAACCCACCTCGCCCAGCGCCCAGCGCCCTTCACAAACAGGAGCCACCCTCAGCTCAGTCCGAGGTCAGGCCCAGGCACAAAGCCAGAGGCCCCTCCCCCGCTGGGAAGAAACAACACAGATTCCCCCTCCCTCCCCCATCCTCTGCTCAACAGGCTGTGTCCTTCTCCCCGTCCTCTCCCTCCCCAGGGCCTGGAGGGGGTCCCAGGGTGGGACGGGGTGTTCCGCCCCCGCCCCCACCCCTGCCCCTCCGCCGGCCACCAGGCTGTAACCGGAGCCTGCAGTTCGAGGCCGGCTCCAGGCAGGACCCCTCTGGTTCTGGAATGCAGCCTGGGCGTGGGGGTGGAGCCAGGAAGGGGGAACAAAGGGCGAACCGGCTTTGAAATTCTGCTTCCTGCCCCCACCCCCAGCCCCGGGGCTGAGCAAACACACCCCCTCCCCTGGGCTGGGCCTTTGTTGGGAGGGCCCAGCAGGGCCAGCTGGGGCCACTGAAGTTCCGCCTCTGCCAGCCGGGGCTGGGGTTCAGTTTCCACCCTCAAGGCCACCTTCTCCCCAACCTGATGCTGACCCTGACGTTGGGCCCACCTGTCGGAATGCAGCTCGGGCCCTGGCCAGCGGGCCCAGCTGGTTGATGCCAGGGTCGCAGACTCCATCCCCCATGGCGGCCATGCAGGAGGCAACCGACCATCAATGTTTCTTTCTCTCTCTCTCTCTCTCTCTCTCTCTCTCTCTCTCTCTCCCCACCCCGCTCCCTTCCTTTCTCTCTAAAAAATCAATAACAACATTTTTTTGCTGCATTTGGGCCCCACCGGTTGTGTTGAGGCAGCCCAGGAGGCCAAGACTGAATCCTGAGGTGCCATGGCCTTGGGGGAACCTGGGCCTGCTCACTCCTCCCTTGCCCTGCCCCCAGGGGGGCTGTGTTTAGTGTCAATGACAAGAGCCACCTTAGCCCAGAGCCTTCCGACAGCTCCCCTGGAGGAGGATGGGATGAGGCCAGGAGAGCAGGATGGGATGAGGCTCTGTGCACGGCTGGGCGCTCACTATCCCAGTGCACACCTACGGTGCTGGGGAGCCAGGGGGCGGGTCCCTGGCAGGGCACCTCCCCAGGAGAGGCAGAGGCAGGGCCTTCAGGAGGGAGCCAGCAAGCGGGTATGACAGTGCGGGACCAGCAGCACACGTGCAGTGACACTCACAGTGACGCGCGCATGAGCGTGCACATGGGGACACACACAAGCACCCCAGAGAGCTTCCAAGCTGGTCCCAACAAATGAACCCCAGTGACCCCCCCTCCCCCATTCCCAAGGCGCACACCATGCTCCACCCACCGCCCCAGGGTGCTCTCCCTTTCTTCCCCCCTCTTCCCTGAGAACCCACCGCCTTCCACCCCCTCCTCGCCCTCCCTCTGTCCTCCTGTCCTCCTGTGGCTGCATCCCCTCTCCTCCAACTTCCAACTGGACCCCGGGCCTGGCACACAGGCCCCCCGGGCCCCTCCATCCCCTGGTGCCAGGGAAAAGACCATCTGCCCTGGAGCATCTCTGTCCACAGAGCCTCCCCCCCACCCCACAGGACCTCCACCTCAGCTGTGCACCCTCTGGACCCCAAGAAGGAAGAGGCCCCTTCCTCACCCATCAGTCCACCCATCAGCATTGCCTGAGGGCCGGGTGCGGGGGTGGGGCGGCAGAACCACTGGAGAAATCTCCAACTCGGACTCCTTGGGGTAGAAAAGCAGGGATAGACGCTGGTTTGATGGCGCCATCCAGAAGGCAGGAATCCCCGCCCCCGCTCCCCCACAGCAAATGTGGGGTGTGGTCCAGCCACCTGAGACCCGCAGGTCTATTCTGGGACCTCACCCTCTCCAGCCACTTCATCACTGTCACCCGGCTGGCCTGGGGTCTCCTCTGTGCTCCCCAGACCCTGGGCTGCCCCTGCCAAGCACTGACCACCAGCGGACATGCAAGGGTTCTGCTCACTGACAGGCAGAGAAGTAATTTCTCGAGTGAATGAATGAATGAATTCGTGAGTGAATGAATGAATGATGAATGAATGAATGAATGAGCTTTTCCATCATCTGGTCACTCACCGGCTTCCCTGCCCTTGCAGGTCACGCCCACCTTTGGGGGGAGAATCTGCCCCTCCCCGGCCTGTGCTGGTCATTAACTTAGCGCCTGGGCTCCCCTGGCTAATGAATAATGAAGCTGGACAGGGGCTGACCTCGGGCTGACCTTGAGCCTCCCCTGCAAGCCCCCTCCCTCCTCAGCTGTGTGACCACCTCAGAGTAACCCTCCCCCTCCTCCCTGTGGTGGGTCCTGCATCCTGGGGATTCTGACGCAGCTCTCTCTCTGCCCGACCCAGGGGCCCGACCCAGGGGCCCGACCCACATCCCCTGCCAAAGCCCAGAACCGCAGGGCTGAGAGCTGTCACAGGGGCCCGGGCCTGGGCTTTGCCACTGATACGCTGAGCGAGCTGGGGTCCAGCTCTCCCCACACTGGGCCTCAGTTTCCCCATCAGTCAGACAAGGGCGGTCAGCATCCCTGGGACTCGGCCCATGGTGCTGTGGAAATGGGTGAGTGTCATGACTTCAGAGCCGGATGAGGTCCCGGAGAACTTCACCCTGTGCTATGACGGCCTCAAAATCTCACGGCGAGTTGGGGAGGGCTGGCGGGAGGCTACCAGTCTCTTGAGCCACAGTCCCAGCCCTGCCCCTTCATGCCAGCCCTCCGTCCTCTCCAGCATTCTCTTATCATTCATTCATTCGTTCACTCATTCAGTGGGTATGATAGGCAGGGCTCAGCACAAGGGGCCAGGGTTTTGCCCTCATGGAGACTCATCTAGGGGACACAGCCATCCCAGGCAGCTACAAACCAGGACAATCTACAATAAGGGGCAGGTTCCCTTACCTGGTGGGCACCCTGGGCAGGTGTCAGCTGGGCTGAGGCCTGGAGGAGGAGGAGAAGAGAGGGAGGGGCAGGAGCTCCTGGCAGGAGAAACAGCATGAGCGAAGGCCCCACGGGGAGAAAGACCCCGTGGGAAAATGACAAGCAGCTGTTGGATTGGCTGTATGAAGACCCGATGAGCCACAGGTGGGAGTTTACAAGGACCTCAGACAAGGGGAGCGAGTGGTTTTGCAGCTGGAAAGATGGCTCTGGCTGCTGCTCAGGGAACATGATTTGAATGGAGCAGGGACATAGCCCTGGGAGGCCATGGGTCACCCAGGCGAGAAGTAATGGGGTCTGAATTGGTGGCAGGGATGGGAGAGAAGCTGGTAGATTCAAGAGTTATTAGGATGCATAATCATCAAAACTTAGTGACTGTCCAGCCGGTGTGGCTCTGTAGGTGAGCCGTCAACCTATAAACCAGGAGGTCATGGTTCAATTCCCGGTCAGGGCACATGCCTGGGTTGCAGGCTCGATCCCCAGTGGGGGGCGTGCAGGAGGCGGCCA
>NW_006294400.1:173109-175768 GCF_000327345.1 Myotis davidii | reverse complement strand
GAGAGGAAGGAAGAGGGATAGAGAGTTAGAAACATCAATGAGAGACAAACATTGATCATCCGCCTCCTGCACACTCCCTACTGGGCCCAGGCACATGCCCTTGACCGGAATCGAACCTGGGACCCTTTAGTCCGCAGGCTGACGCTCTATCCACTGAGCCAAACCGGTTTTGGCACCACCGATGTTTCTATCTCTCTCTCCCTCTCCCTTCCTCTCTGAAATCAATACAAATATATATGTTTTTTAAAAACTTGGTGACTGACTTCAGCTTCTGGCTAAGACAGAATAACAGGCCAGATTTACCATCCCACTTGGAACAACCAGATATTTCAGGAAAAAAATCCACGGAACAGTGGTTTGCAAGAGAGAACCATCTGGAAGAATTAGGGCTGGAAACTGTGCCTGTTCCTACCAGCCAGACTGGAAAACTCATTCCCAGGACAGGGGGACAGGACGCAGGAGGTCCCTGCCTCAGAGGTGGGGGCAATGAACCTTGGACTGAGCATTGCTAAAAACCCACCCAACATATCACAGAACAAGACCCAAAAGGATCCATTGGTTCCCAAGCAGCTTAACTGCTTCCCAGAATAAAGCTCCAGCAGATTTATAAGAACACAAAAATATCAAAAATTCACAATGTCTGCCATCCACCGAAAAATTACCAGTCATGCAAAGAAGCAGGAACGCTCAACACAGAAAGAAAAGAATGATTCCTTTCCGTGGAAACTGATACCAATGTTAGAATCAGCAGAGGATTCTAAGACAGTTTTCATAACTGTATTCCATATTTTCAGGATGTAAGAGATAAGAGGATATAAAAAAAAATCCAAACTGAACTTTTAAGAGTTGAAAATTATCATGTCTGAGATTAAAAAAAAAAACAAAACACTGAATGGGATTCATAGCAGATTAGACAAGGCTGAAGAAAGGATTCGTGAACTTGAAGGTCCAGCAATAACTATCCAAAATGAAACAAAAACAGTTGGTTAGAGAGTCATCCCGATACACCAAGATTCCGGGTTCCATCCCCAGTCAGGCCACGTACAAGAACCAGCCAGTGAATGCGTAAATAAGTGGAACAACAAATGGATGTTTTTCTCTCCCCCTGCTCCTAAAATCAATCAATAAATAAAAATTTAAAAAAAAATTTTAAAGGAAGGAGCACCAGTGAGCTGTCAGATAGTTCCCAGCAGCATCCTATGTGGGTAACGGGAGCCCCACAGGAAAGGAGGGAGGGAACAGAAAAACTAGTGAGAAAACTAAGGGCTGACCATTTTCAAACTTCATGAAACCTGTGTCCAAGAAGCTCAGTGGACAGGAGCACAGGTGCTTAGGGACAGCTGGCTGTGGAGGGTGAGGGAGAAGCAGCAAGGGAGATGTCCCAGGAGACCTGGCTGGAGACCATTCTCTGAGGGTAGGCCTGGGGAGGGGGGCAGGTGTGGACTGTGGGGACACCATGGAGGTGTCCAAGGGCAGCAAAAGTGAGGGGTCTCTGGCCCTGGCTGGTTCCGCTCAGTCGATAGAGCGTCAGCCTGTGGACTGAAGGGTCCCAGGTTCAATTCCGGTCAAGGGCACATGCCTGGGTTGCAGGCTCAATCCCCAGTGGGGTGTGCAGGAGGCAGCCGATCCATGATTCTCATCATTGATGTTTCTGTCTCTTTTTCCCTCCCCCTTCCTCTCTGAAATCAATAAAAAATACATTTAAAAAAAAAACAAAGTGAGAGGTCTGGCATTCAAAGGACAATGGACTGGAGGCCATGGATGAGGTGGGCACAGGGGAGAGCTGAGGGCCAGGGACAGACCCAGGCAAAGCCAGAGAGCCAGGGAGCCTGAGGAGGGACACACAGGAGGTGGGCAGGGGAACAGAAGGAGTGCGGCGTCTGGGTGGAGAGGCTGTGATGAGAAACTGGTCTAACGCGGCAATGCTGTCACTCAGCGGGGAAGTCTGGTGAGAAAGACTGGACCCGAGCGCAAGGCTGTCTCAGGATGTTGTGCAGAAAGTGCTAGACATGAGGAGCCCTGGGGAGGGGGGACCTACGGGGACAAAGGGCCTGGAGAGGGTGGCGAGGTCAGGACCTTCCCAGGCGAGTGAGGGCTGGAGGGATGCGCTGGTGGGATGGCTGAGTCTCAGGGCAGCGATGACCAGGTCAGGGTGGACCACCTGCAGGGGCCAAGCCCAGGTCCCTGAGGATGACAGGACGGAGGAAAGAGGTCGGTCAGCATGTTGGCCAGGGGGTCCCGGGGTGCCCAGAGGGGCTCTCTAAATAGGAGAGGCGGACCCTTGGAGGCCCCGAAGTCCTGGACAGAAAAGTTGTGCCAGGGGTGAGTAGGTGACCCCAGGAACGGGGGTGCCAGAACCACAAGAGAACCCCCAGCACAGAGGGGTTGAGGGAGCTGGTGGGGGTCAGGGAGAGGCAAGTCGTGGTGGATGGGAGGGCATCACAGGCTGGTGAGGAATCACGGGGAACGACAGACAGACCGAGGGACAAAGAGACAAAGAGGGTGGCTTTCCCGCACTCTGGGCTCCCTGCTACCACCCAGGGGGCAGCAGGGGAAGAGGTGCTTCTGCACCCTGCCTTCCCAGGTAGCCCTAGGCGAGCCTGGCCCGGTCCCCGCCTGGGCTGAAGCCGGGGCTGCAGGAAGGAGAGAGAGTGGAGAG
>NW_006294400.1:165101-171841 GCF_000327345.1 Myotis davidii | reverse complement strand
CAGAGAGGCGGGCGGGCGGGCGCAGGTGTGGGCCGTGGTGGCCGCGGCAGGCGGCGGCATGCCCCGTAAGCTCAGGGGCTCAGGAGATCCTCCCTTGGCAAGGGGCCCGGGGAGGCTCTGCCTGCTCAGCAAGGCCACCTGCTCTCCCACCCCATCCCCCCAGCCAGCCTGGAGGCCTGGGGGGCGTGGAGGAGGGCCCTGTCCCTGGATCCCAGCTGGGAGCAGGGGGCAGCTGGCCGGCTTCTGCCTCCCTCTACAGAGAAGCGGCAGCCGAGCCGCCTGTCTCTGTCCCCTGCTGGGACATGGGAGCACCCTCCTCCCCAGGCGGCCTGCTGTGCTCCCTGAGTGAGGGCTTGCACACACGGGCACCCGCATGTGTGCTCAGAGTGTGTGTGGAGTCAAACACAGGCACAGGCACAAGCAGCCTCAGAAACGGGCATGCCCTGGGAATGCGCCGACGTGCATGTGTGCAAGGAGTCAGACACGGCAGGCGCACACACAGAGGTGTGTCCGTTCCACATGCGCACTCACACCCATGCGTGCCAGCGTGCACACACTGTGACCCAGAATGCAATTACATACCAGGTGTACACGCACACACGGCATTTCATACACACCCACGCAGCTCTGTGCACCCAGAGATGCCTGTTCCATGTGCTGCTAACATTCACGGAGACGCCACCCCACGCAGGTGTGCCCTGAAAACCAAGCACAAGCAGATCTACAGAGGCCCACGCGAGGGGCACCTACAATGCGCACAAAAAGGCACCAAAGATGCACGTGCATATGAATGTGTACAATTATTCATGCATGTACAGAGCTACTCATACTCATACATGTATGTGCAGACTCAGCAATACATACACCCGTGCCATGTACACAGTGCACACATACAAAGATGTGTGTGCAGATACACACGTCCTCACTGGGACCTGCGTGCCTACAGTAGTCTAACTGAAGGCTGTTCTAGCTCTCGGGCACCACCTCTGGAGTCCCACTTGGGGAGCCATGAAAGCCATGGAGGGGAGCACAGAGACCCCAAGATTCACATTGGCCCGCCTTTTTAAAAAATATATATATATATTTTTATTGATTTCAGAGAGGAAGGGAGAGGAGAGAGAGATAGAAACATCAATGATGAGAATCATTGATCGGCTGCCTCCTGCACGCTCCCCAGTGGGGATAGAGCTTGCAATCTGGGCATGTGCCCTGACTGGGAATTGAACCTTAACGTCCTAGTTCATAGGTCGATGCTCAACCAACCACTGAGCCACGCTGGTGAGGTGGTCGCCATTTTGACCAAGTCTTTGTTGACACCACTTAAGGTCCCCCAACTTTAAGGGAAGACTCAAACTCAGGACTGACTTACTCCAAAGTCCACAGCTCCTACAGCAGTGGAAATCATTACCCCATTTTACAGATGAGGAAACTGAGGTCCAGGGAGGCGGAGAACAGACAGAGCCAGGCCAGGCTTCCAGCTGCCAGGCCCAAGTACACCCTGCCATTCTCTGCATAAACCCTGCTGCAGCCCCCCACAGGGACTGACCTTCACAGCTCCACACCCTCCCTGGCCTGACCTTGGTGACCTCACAGCCTCTCCTGCCCCCAGCACAATGGCCATTCCAGTTTCTCTATCTTCCAACTTCCGTTTGGACTCCAGCCTTGGCCGGTGCTGCGCCCCCTGCATGGGCTGGTCTCCCCTGCCTTTGACCCCTCCCACTCCTCCTTCAGTTTCAGCTCAAAGGTCATCTGCTCCCATTCTTCTTCTCCAGCAGACCCCTTCCCATCCCCCCGACCCCCACCCCCAGGCCCAGCCATAGCCTGCCAGGGTATCCTACTGCTGTATAATGATCTCAACACCCATCCTGCCCAAAGAGGGCAGTCACCGGGCCTGTCTTGTTCTCGGCTGTGTCCCCTGCTGCCAGCACGGCTCCTGGCACCCAGTAGGTGCCCTGTAGGGAGGTGCTGGAGAGATGAAGGAGGCTGCAGCTGGCAGGCAGGCGGGGAGCAGAGAGAAGGCGGGGGAGCCTCAGGGGCCTTGGAGGACATAAGGTCCTTCTTGTAGAAGGGGAGGGACTTGCCCAGGTCATAGGCTGGATGGGTCTCAGATCCCTGCTCTCAGGCCTGGCCCCCCCCTTCACCCCCCCTCTACGCCCTCAGTGCTGGGAAAGGAGAGGCCCTCCCCCTCCCTCTCCCCGCTCCCTCTCCCTCCTTCCTGGAGGCTGCAGGGCCAGGCTGCCCTGAGCCAGGCCGGCTGGGGGTCCCCGACCTGCCCCCCTCCTGACCAACACAGCAGCCCAGGCTCTGGCCATGCCAGCACCCCCCTGAGAAGACCCCTGCTGCGCGGCCACAGGCATCTCCCCTCTCTGAACTTAGCGCACTCATCTCTGAAATGGGGCCGCGGCATCTCCTGGGACTGCTCGGAGGAATCCGTGGTCTAAACACGAAATCAACTCCCAGTAAGCGCTGGGCAGCGACTAGAGAGGCGACTTCTGATTAACCCTCTCGTGTTATCCCTTCCACGAAAACCAAGGAGGCTGTTTTGCTTCTTAAGAAACTTAAGGCCTGGAATGATATTAAAAAGGTCTATGCCTCTCAGCAAATGAGAGCTGGCAAGGGCAAAATGAGAAAACATCATCATATACAGCACAGGGGACCTTGCATCATCTATGATGAGGACAATGGTATCATCAAAGCCCCGCCGAGGGATCGATAACTAATTTCGCCGCAGCAGCCGCCCCAGTTTTTTCCCGATAATTGTGCGCCGGCAGCTGCGAGCGAGGCCCCCGCCCGCGCGATCAATTGACACCGCCACCGGGGCGGCAGGAAAACTCATTTTTCTCTCCCGCCCCGGCCCCAGCTCCGGCTCCGGCTCCCGGTGGGCGCGGGCGCAGCTCCGCCTCGGGTCGGGCTGCGAGGGGCGGGACGGGCCGACTCCGGTCTGGGAAGGAGGATCGGGGACTCCGAGGAAGTGGGTGCCTCAGTTTCCCCAGTCCGCCAGTAGGGGCGCGGGCCAGAGACGGGCGTGACCCCCGTGGCTGTGGGTGGAAGGGCTGAGAGCGCAGGCGCCGCGGTCTGGACGCGTGGGTTCGAATCCCGCCTCCACCAACTACCCAGGCGTGATCTTGGATTCGCTCTTCCCTTCGGGCTCTGTCCGAGCCTCAGTTTCCCCATCTTCCCAAAGGGGCCTAGCATCGCCCTGGGCCGGCGGACCTGTGGATCGGGACAGTGAGGCGCTGGGACATGGGGCTGTGGTTCGAGAGCGGGGGAGTCACCAACCACCAGCTCCTGGCTGAGCGCCTCCGGCCCAGGCACTGGTCAGGGCCGGGGACAGGGCGGTGATGGCAGCAGAAGGCCCCCCATGTGGAGCAGGGTTCCGAGAGGGGGTGGAAGTGGTGAGGCGATGAGAAATGCCCGGGGAGAGAAAGCAGGCAGGGGACAGGCTGGGGAGAGGGGTGCGGAGGCAGTGCAGCCCCCGGACTCCTCTCCTGAGGCCCCTTCGCAACGCTCTGAGCTGCCAGCTCCGCTTCCAGGCTGCTGGCGCTCAAGGTCGCGGGAACCTGCAGACTTGGCATCTCAGAGGAGGGTGGGCAGGAGGAGGGGGAGCCAGAGGAGGAGAAGGGGAGGTGGGGTAGAGGGAGTCCATAGGGGCCAGAGAGAAGGCCAGATGGGGGCTGGAGGGGGGCTGGAGAGAAAGGGGGCAGACAGAGGGAGAAGGGAGGGCTGGACTGTGCCGGTCACGCGTCCTAGAGGGTCAGGGTCAGAAGGGACTCAGGTAGCCGGGCTGAGAGCGGGCAGAGGCCTTCCCAGGACATGTGGGGGCAGAGGTGGGACCCTGAGGAAGAGGGAGAGGCACCAGAGAGGAAGGAAGGGAAAAGAGAGGAGAGAATCATGTTGGGGGGCAGCCCATGCACTGGGGCAGGGGAGCCCTGGGGTGCCTCAGAGACCAGCTGCAATTTCCTTGGAGCTTCATGGGCTGTGTTAGTACATCTGCAGGGGGACTCAGGGCGACAGGTGGGACTTAGGGAATCCAATCTGCTGACCAGACTCCCGCCCCCCCCCCCCCCACACACACAATTTACCAACATCTGACCACGGTGGCTGGTGAGCCAGGCACTGCCAGGGCCCTAAGGCTGCCCAGGAGGGGAAGGGAAGGGGAGGGGGAGGGGACTTTCTAGGCTGAGCAAACCTCAGCATCTCCCCTGCTTCTGTTTTCTCATCTGGAAAATGGAGCTGGTGGTGGCTCTGAGGTCCTGTCTGTCTGCTTTCCCTCCAAATTCCTGGCACACCCAGCTGGCCGCCTCACCGGCCAGAGCAGTGACTTGGCAGAAATGAGAGTGAGATGGATGGCTAGCAACCAAACAAGGTGGGAAGAGGAGCAAAGGGCGGGATTGGGTGGCTGGGGTTTGGAACAGTACAGAGCTAGGTCTTACCCACCTGCTTGTCCCTTTGTCTATCCACCCACCCACTGAGACATTCTAGCAAATGCCCGCTCTATGGGAGGCGCTCTGAGGGGCCGGGCCTGAGGTCCCACCTCTCCCAGCCCTTTCTCCCCACGATGCCCACACTTGCGCGGGAGGTTTGCTCAAAGGAGCACTGGACTGGGAGTCCAGGCGGGACTCGGGCCCATCCAGGGGCCTCGGCCGGTCCTTTGTCCTGTCTGTGCTTTGTGAGCTGACACCCTATCCCGACGCCCTGAGTGCAGAGCTCACAGACAGTCAATGGTGCTGAGTGCCCAGGGGCTGGGGCACAGCCAGGACGAGTGGCGGAAATAGGACCCCACTTCCAACCACTTCCAGCGAATCTGTGTGTCTCATCCCCGCACCCTTCGTTTGGTCAGATAACCCTGGTTACCTGTGACGGTTCGGGTCCCACTGAACTCAGAGCTGTGCCTGCCACCTGACCGCTGGAGGGTCCTTCTGCCGGCGACCAGCGTGGTAATCGGCCCAGATGTGGCTGCAGGCGCTCCAGCTCACCGGCAGGTAACCGTCTTGTGTAAGATCCTCGCAAGGACCGCAGATGGCCAGCCCTGAAGGGGGCTCTGAGGGACTGGACCCGGTGGAGGCCGGGGCAGAGCTGAAGCTGCAAGGGGCGGACTGTACCGACTCTCGGGCACTCTCTCACACCTCTCAGTCTTGCCTCTTCCTCCAGGGCCAGCCACAGTGACCGCCCCTGCAGGCTGCGGCCGGGCGGCTCCAGGCACTGGCCTGACAGCGCCTGCCCCTGGGCCAGCAAAGCATCTCCCTCCTGCCCTGGGCTTCTGTGATGCCCCTCCCTGCCCAGGACCCACCTACCAGTCACCAGGCTCAACTGTAACACCCTGTAGGCCAACCCTTGACCCGGGGAGATGGAGCCACGGGAGGTGGTCCTGAGATGCATTTAACAAGAAATCTCAGATAATCCCGGGGGGTGCGCAGCCAGACCTCCATCAGGGTGAGCTCGATGATTCGTGTTTGTGCTGGCTCTTCCCTCTCCGGGGTTGCTCTCCTCCCTCCTCCACCCTCACTCTGCCCTGAGGACATACCCCCAAACCACCTCCCCCATCACTCTGCCCTGAGAATATACCCCCAAACCACCTCCCCCCCCCCTCTGCCCTGAGAATATACCCCCAAACCACCTCCCCCCCCCCTCTGCCCTGAGAATATACCCCCAAACCACCTCCCACCTCTCTCTGCCCTGAGGACATACCCCCAAACTGCACGCATATCAGCCTTCAGTTTGCCTCCTTCAGGGAAAGCAAAACAGGTGTCATGGGCTGTCCTGTGTTCCCCCAATATGTGGAGTCCTAACCCCAGTGCCTCAGAGTGCGAATGAACTTGGACATGAGGTCTTTAAAGAGATAACTAAGGTGAAATGAGGTCATTAGGGGCCCCTAACCCAATAAGACTACTGTCCTTTTAAGGAGAGGAAATTAAGACAGACACACAGAGGACGGACCGCATGAAGACACGGGGCGACGGCCATCTGCAAGCCAAGGAGAGAGGCCTCGGAAGGAACCACACCTACCGACACCTTGCTCTTGGACGTCCAGCCTCCAGAACTGGGAGGAAATAACCTTCTGTAGCTGAAGTCCCTGGGCCTGTGGTACTTTGTGATGGCAGCATCGGGGCCAATATGTTATCATACCCATTTTACAACCAAAGAAACTAAGCGAGGAACAAACAAAGGACTCACCCAGGTCACACAGCTCATAAGTGGCAGAGCCCAAATTCAAACAGGGGTCCTGGAATGCTAGGGGACCCAGGGAGTCTTCAGGCCCCAGGATCTGGAATTCTGCAGTCCCCTCTCCCAGGTCTGGGAAGCCCCTCCCTTCATCCAGGCCCCCTTGCCCTTCTGTCCCCTCCAGATATCTACCTCTGGGCTTCTGGCTTCACTGCTACAGTGCGGGGCTTTCCAGCTCATCCCCGCCTCCCCTTCTCCACAGGCTCTCCCTGCCAGCCACACGCACACACTCACACACGCACACACACACTCACACGCACACTCACACACTCACACACGCGCACACACACTCACACACTCACGCACTCACACACACACGCACTCACACAGGCACGCACACTCAGCCCTCACCCTTTTTGGCAGCTACTCTGAGGCTCTTCTACCGCCTCTCCTGACGCCTGCTGCTGGCCAGCTGCAGTGGCCTGGGGTGCCCCCTGAAGGCCATGCCCCATCCCTTCCCGTGTCCCTGTGGCCCAGGTGATTGCCCTCCTGCCCCAGCAAGGCGCTGTGCTGAGCCC
>NW_006294400.1:154979-161344 GCF_000327345.1 Myotis davidii | reverse complement strand
GCGCACCCAGACCTCCATCAGGGTGAGCTCGATGATTCGTGTTTGTGCTGGCTCTTCCCTCTCCGGGGTTGCTCTCCTCCCTCCTCCACCCTCACTCTGCCCTGAGGACATACCCCCAAACCACCTCCCCCATCACTCTGCCCTGAGAATATACCCCCAAACCACCTCCCCACTCACTCTGCCCTGAGGACATACCCCAAACCACCTCCCCCCTCACTCTGCCCTGAGAATATCCCCCCAACCCACCTCCCCCCTCTCTCTGCCCTGAGGACATACCCCCAAACTGCACGCATATCAGCCTTCAGTTTGCCTCCTTCAGGGAAAGCAAAACAGGTGTCATGGGCTGTCCTGTGTTCCCCCAATATGTGGAGTCCTAACCCCAGTGCCTCAGAGTGCGAATGAACTTGGACATGAGGTCTTTAAAGAGATAACTAAGGTGAAATGAGGTCATTAGGGGCCCCTAACCCAATAAGACTACTGTCCTTTTAAGGAGAGGAAATTAAGACAGACACACAGAGGACGGACCGCATGAAGACACGGGGCGACGGCCATCTGCAAGCCAAGGAGAGAGGCCTCGGAAGGAACCACACCTACCGACACCTTGCTCTTGGACGTCCAGCCTCCAGAACTGGGAGGAAATAACCTTCTGTAGCTGAAGTCCCTGGGCCTGTGGTACTTTGTGATGGCAGCATCGGGGCCAATATGTTATCATACCCATTTTACAACCAAAGAAACTAAGGCTTCGAGGAACAAAGGACTCACCCAGGTCACACAGCTCATAAGTGGCAGAGCCCAAATTCAAACAGGGGTCCTGGAATGCTAGGGGACCCAGGGAGTCTTCAGGCCCCAGGATCTGGAATTCTGCAGTCCCCTCTCCCAGGTCTGGGAAGCCCCTCCCTTCATCCAGGCCCCCTTGCCCTTCTGTCCCCTCCAGATATCTACCTCTGGGCTTCTGGCTTCACTGCTACAGTGCGGGGCTTTCCAGCTCATCCCCGCCTCCCCTTCTCCACAGGCTCTCCCTGCCAGCCACACGCACACACTCACACACGCACACACACACTCACACGCACACTCACACACTCACACACGCGCACACACACTCACACACTCACGCACTCACACACATACGCACTCACACACGCGCACACACACTCACACACTCACGCACTCACACACATACGCACTCACACACGCGCACACACACTCACACCCTCACGCACTCACACACACACGCACTCACACAGGCACGCACACTCAGCCCTCACCCTTTTTGGCAGCTACTCTGAGGCTCTTCTACCGCCTCTCCTGACGCCTGCTGCTGGCCAGCTGCAGTGGCCTGGGGTGCCCCCTGAAGGCCATGCCCCATCCCTTCCCGTGTCCCTGTGGCCCAGGTGATTGCCCTCCTGCCCCAGCAAGGCGCTGTGCTGAGCACCAGGCCATGAACTGTGCACAGATGGTCTCACCCGCTCACGCCCCCTGCAGTGGGGACTAGTATTGTCTCCATTCCATACAGGAAGACCCAAGGCCCGGGCACTGGGAGACGGAGGCCCGGGCGCTGGCTGCCAGGAATGGGGGGATCTGACCCAGTCTAAGGAGAGGCTGCGGAAGGCTTCCCCGAGGGGGTGACCCTATGGCAGAGTTCTGGAGAATGAGAATGAGGAGGAGTTACCCAGGTGAAGAGGGAGGGAACAGCATTAGAGCTTGAGGGAACAGCATGTGCAAAGGGCCTGTGCACTGGAGCTGGTGGAGGCTTTTGGAAGAAGCTGGAAAGGCTCCCAGGGCTGGGCCGGAGCAGGGCGCTGTGAGCCACGTTAAAGGCTCTGGTCTTTACCCTGTTGGGGGTGGCATTTGAAGACCCCGGCGCCAGCTCTGTGTGATAGAGAATAAGGGGAAAGCACAGAAGCAGGTAGGAAAGCAAGAGGCTGGCCTGTGCCCAGGTAGGACTTGGGATGTGTTTTGACATTAATATTATTGAAAACACACACACACGCACACCAGCCTCAGCACAGCCACGCAACATCCAGCCCTGGTTTCAGAGCAGGGGGACCTCGGAGATGCCTAGTTTGCGGACACATTTCACACATGAGGACACTGAGGCCAAGAGAGGAAGGGCTTTACGCGGAGTAACTCTCGGCTCCTCCACACCAGACCCTGTGAGCACCCCGCAGGCCAGGTGCTGTGCTGGAGGCTGGGGCTTGGAGCTGAGCAGATGGTCCGGGGTTGGGGGCCAAGCCTGCAAGGCCCCAATGTGAGAAGGCAGACAGGGAGCGGGGGAGGGAGACGCTAACATGGATGACAAAATTACACTAACTGAGCACTTTCCATTGCCAGGAGCGGCGGCAAGCCTTCTGTAAACGGACCTCATGAACCACTACAGGCTCTGGCTGCAGGGAAGTGCGGTGGGGCCCTGTCACAGACAACAGGATGAAGGGTCAGGGAGGTGGAGTGACCCACCTCACCAGGCAGGAGTGAGGGACCGGGCTGGCAGTCTGGGCACGGCCTCCCTGGAGCCATGCCAGGCTGGCCTGACCAGGTTCCTCCCAGGGCCCAGGCAGGAGCTGGGGGGATGGGGCGCTGGGTTGGGGGCAGGAGCCCAGCTGGGCTGGACATGCCCTGATGACACTGGGAGGTCCCTGCCCCTTCCCCCATTCAGTGGAGGGGCCCGGGCTGGGCGAGGAGGTCACAGGGAGGTCAGGGAGAGAGGAAGGAGCAGAATGTGTCAGAACCAAAGGCTTTGAGCTGCGGGGCCTCTCCCCACCCCTCCAACAACAGAGCAAGCTCAGTAAGTCCACGGCCTGGGCAGAGGAGAGGAAGGGGTCTGGGGGAGTGCTCTGCCCCCTCCCCGCTCTGCCCGCTCCCAAGGCACAGCCTTGGCCAAATCACTGTCCCCCCATCACTAACTTTGGGAACACACGCACTGCGTAGCCTCCCGCATTGAGTAAGCATGCACGTGCGCATGCAGGTGATGGCAGCCTCCTTGCTCACGCATCCAGACACGTGCACTCACTCACTCACTCACTCAGTGTGTCAGGGGCCCCACGCCCGGGTTGCGTTGCGTGGAGACTCAGTGCGGTGGCTGAGCACATACTACGCGTTAGGAAAGGTCCAGGACGCCGGGACAAACCTGTGAGATGGGCCTTCGCGGGCCTTCACCCACCATGCAAGCAGCACCGCCTGGGCCTGGATCCTGGAAAAGTGGAGCCGCTGTCCGGTAGCCCAGCTGACCTCTGACCTGAGCAGGAAGTAGATCTTGTTTTCCGGTTTGAGGCACGTGATGTGGAGGGGTTGTTACTCAGCATAACCAATCAGGAGCTGACTGCCCGCTCTCTCCCCCAGCTGGACCCGGTCAGGGCTGATACACTCCCCCTCCGCCCCCTTCCTAACCCCCACTGCGCTCAGGGGCCTTCGGGCCCAGGGGCCCAGCTCACCGGCTCCTCTGCCTTCCTCGATACCCACATGTCATTGGTTATGGGCCAGGCCATTCTACCTGGTGTCTGGGACTCCTGCCTCTTCCCCGCTCCCCGCCCCAGTCCCGCCCCAACCTCCCTTCCCGGCCCTCCCAGGGCTCCATGCTTGGGGGATATATGGCCTGCACCCCAGTTGTTGGAGCAGAGACTGTGTCCTTAACCTGGGACGTGGCATGGATAGAATTCAGGGCGTGCATGAACTTGGGTGGGAAAGGAAATGGCATCTTGGTTTTGCCTCCCCTTTAACCACGGTCTGGGTTTAGCATTTCCTCCAGGGATGAGCGCACCCAGCACCCCCTGCGGTGGGCGTGGCCTGCGGCTGTTCCCAGCAGAAATCACCCATCTCTGCAGAGCCCATCAAAGTGGAAGCGGATTCCCCAGCATCCCGCTCACCCCGCCTCCGTTTCCTCCGTTTCCGACCTGCTACGATGACATCACGAATGTGGCTTTAAAAGAATCTTGTTTGCTGTGTTTCAAATTAATTGGCTCCCTGTGTAACTGGAGGCATTTGTTATGCATTTACAAACAAGGCAGGGTATGAAGGTGTCACCAAATGCCATGTGGTCCGTGGCACAGAAAAGGTCATGACCCCAGCCCAGCGCCGGGAAAGCAATTGGGCCCTTGGATACACGGTGAGAAGCAGGGCCCGCAGCACAGCTGGGAAGCCTGCAGGGAACCCGCCAGCCTGGCAGGTGAGTGACAGGTGACAGGGCGGCCCGGTGGGAGATGACTGCACCCTCTGTTGTCTGGGCCTCTCCCGCAGGGACGCTGCCCCAAAGCTGAGGCCTCATCTCGGCACCGAACCCAGGCAGGTGGAGGAGGAAAATGTCCCCAGGAGGAGCTCCTGGGCAGACACCTGGGGAAGGAAGCCGCCTTCCCAGGGAACTGGACGCAGGCTTGCCCACATCCCTGGGCTCCTGCAGGGCCAGGCAAGAGCTCACCTACCCCCTTCTCCCCACAACCGGATCAGGACACCCCAGCAGCCAGGAACTTGAGTAGAGCCACCCCAGGCTCCACACTGCCCTGGAAAGGTCTTCTTCTCACACTAATCCAGTCCCAGTTTTTAAAGGAAGCCTGAGGCTACATCCATGTCCAACCCACCCTCTCCCCCTTCTCCGGGATCCTCCATCAGCGCTGCGCCCCCCCACCCCCCACCGCGCTCCCCTCTCCTCCCAGTGGCAAAAACCCTGACCCCACCCAGGAGGGGACTCTCAGAGTCCCTTGCATCAGGCCAGGCTCGGTCCTGGAGGCCACAGCCCAGCCCTGAGCCGGCCCAAGGAGCAGGTGAGGAAGCCACATCGAGGGGCAACCGTCCATTTACAGGGAGACAAGCAAATTCAGTGGAGCCAGTGGTTCCTTCCGCAGCAAGTTAGCGGGCTCTGCAGAGCAGCAGAGTATGTCCGCTCTGGAGCCCGGTGGCCGTAGGTTCAAATCCCAGCTCTGCTGCTTACCAGCTGGATGGCCGTGGGCAGGTGATTCAGCCAATACTGCCCCTCAGTTTCCCTACCTTGAGGGTTATTGTGAGGGTTAAATGATGCCTGCAAAGTAAGGTACTGAATACGTGTCAGCCATTATTATTATAATCTTATTAGTACTACCCTTTATGAGGAGGAGGAGGAGCCTGGAGATGGAGACTATGACAGAGGCTGCTAGGTCTCTTCTCTCCTCTTCTTAAGACAAGCAACGCCCAATCCTTAGCTGGGCACATGGTCGTCTGGCTTAAAGACTACATTTCCCAGCTTCCCTTGCAGCTACACATGGCCATGTGACCAAGTTCCGGCCAATCGGCTGTTGTCTAGTATCACTTCCTGGGAGTTTCTTTAAAGGACGGGATCTGATACGTTCTCCTTGTGTCTCCTTTCTGCAGCCCGGAATGCAAGCATGGAAGCTGGAGCCGGAGCAGCCACCGCGCACTGTGAGGCTGCAGCTGCGTGTGGGGGGGCTGAGAGCAGCGAGGCATTAGGAGCTCAGTCCCCGTGGGCCCCAGCCCATCCAGCCCTGCCTGCCTGCATCTCCTGCAGAAGAAGCCTCTCCCTTGTTCCAACCACTGGTGTTCGAAGCACAACTAGACCCTTTCTAACACAGGAGCACGGCTGTGAACGCGATGCAGGGACCGTGCCTCCCGGGAACCTAGACACGTGGAGAGGGAGCATCCCACGGAAATGACGGGAAATAACTGCGGGGGTGAAAGGAGGTCGGAAGGAAATGGAATGGGGGTGGAGAGCAGGATGGGAAGTGGAGGAACTGGGAGGAGGGACCGTCGAGCTGAGATCTGACAGGTGGGAGGAGCAGGGGCGGGAGAAGGCCCCTCCCACAGGAGCTGGAGGGAGGTGGGGTGGAGTCGGTGGTCCTGGGCCCCCAGCCCGGCCCTGCTGCTTCCCAGCGGTGGGAGCCATGTCTGTCTCTGAGGCAAAATGCTCAGCAGGTCCCTGACACATAGTAGGTGTTCCATGAAGATGGCTGTTTGAGAAGATCCTTGTAAAGATGTTGAAATCATAGAGGGAACAGCCTGGGGGACCTGGGAGCATTGAGATTGGGCCCTGAGGACCGTGGGAGTTTGACCCACGGAGGGAAGGGTAGGCTAGGAGAGTGGGTCACAGGCCCTGTCTACTCGCCATCCATTTCGATCCAGCCTCCCCGCACCCCCCACACCCACTCAGAGACCAGCTTGTCTTTCTCCACCCTCTGGCCAGTGCATTCCAGGGCGGGGGGGGGTCCGAATCCAGGCTGGGATTTTCTTCTAACCCCAACTCAACCCCCCTGCTTCTCTAGGTCCCACCCATTGAGGTCCCTGGGAGTGGGGACTTCTTGGCCTGGCGTTCTGAGGGCTCCCAGCTCCTGCAAGACCCTGCTCAACCAGGGCCTCCCAGACCCCTCGCTGCCCCCTGGCCCCCACCA
>NW_006294400.1:154346-154958 GCF_000327345.1 Myotis davidii | reverse complement strand
GCCTCTTTCCCACTCACACCAGCCAGCCCCTCACTCCTCTGCCTCCGCTCCCCCCCTCCCACCACTCACCCTCCCGCCCCGGCCTCTGCTTTCGCTTCTTCCATGCCACTCCCTCCAGGAGCCCTTCCCTGGGCCTGGGGTAGGGTTAGAGCAGCGGTTCTCAACCTGTGGGTCGCGACCCCTTTGACGGGCGAACGACCCTTTCACAGGGGTCGCCCAAGACCATCCTGCATCTCAGATATTTACATGACGATTCATAACAGTAGCAACATGACAGTTATGCACAGGGGTCGCCTAAGACCATCCTGCATATCAGATATTTACATGACGATTCATAACAGTGGCAACATGACAGTTATGAAGGAGCAACGAAAATAATTTTATGGTTGGGTCCCAACATGAGGAGCTGTATTTAAAGGGCCAGAAGTCTGAGAACCACTGGGTTAGAGCCTTTTCTCCGAGCTGCCAGGAGTCCCACAATGAGAGCCCCTATTTGTGGGTCTGTTTGATTCGTGTCTGTTTCCCCCACTAAAGGATGACTGTCCTGCCCAAGAGGCATCCACGGGCTTAGCACAGGGTTGGCGAGTAGCAGGTGCCAATAAACATTTGTTA
>NW_006294400.1:153794-154256 GCF_000327345.1 Myotis davidii | reverse complement strand
AGTGCACATGCCCGGTTTGTGGGCTCCATCCCCAGTAGGGGGCGTGCAGGAGGCAGCCGATCAGTGATTCTCTCTCATCATTGATGTTTCTTTCTCTCTTCCTCTCTGAAATCAATAAAACTATATTTTAAAAAAAACAAGAAAAAAATACATCGTTCCTGAGACCTAACACTGGAACCCGCCTTGAGGCTTGTGGCCAATTTGCTCCCCTGTTTAGTACACGGGAGCCCCCCAAAAGGATGGTGCCTGGGCCCCTCACCCTCTCAGGGGGCCTTGGCTGAATGGAGTCGGGGATTGGGCTCTCTTTCCTGAGGCCAAACGCCGCCTGCTCTGCCCCACTAGCTCTGGAGCTCTGTGGGCCTCAGTGTCCCCACCTGCAGCTCGGAACTGAAACCCCATCCCCGCCTGCTGCTCCGGTGCTGGGCGAGGCCGGGAATCAGCAGGTCCTGGAGGAGGAGGAGG
>NW_006294400.1:150537-153594 GCF_000327345.1 Myotis davidii | reverse complement strand
GGGTGTGGGGGGTGTGCAAGGATGCCCTCCTGGAGCCAGAGGCCTGGGGGCAGGTTCCTAGGGTCCCAGTGCCCTCCTCTGGCCAGTGCATTCCAGGGCGGGGCACGGGGAAGAGGCTGGGGGCGCGATTCAGGAAGGCCCACAGGAAGCCAGGAAGCCAACTAAGGAGCTGGCTCAGGCCAGAGAAGAAGATGGAAGGGCGTCCTGACAGGAGGAACAGCATGTGCGAGGGCCCGAGTTGTGGGCTCCATTCCCTGGGAACCGCAATTGTTCTGTCTGGCCCAGGGGCCCAGTGGCGACCGGTGGCAGAGACAGGCACCCAGCACTGGGCCTGGAACCTTGCTTCCTCGCTCCTTGGGAGGGGCCTGGCCCTGCACACTCCTCCGGCCTCCTCCCTCCTGTGGGCCATCCCAGGGAGGCTAGAGGGCCCCACCGTTGCCCTTTCAAGTCAGTCTGCTTGAGGCTCCCGAGGTGGGGGTGGGGATGGGGTTGAGGGGATGGGCTGCTGTGCAGACATCAAAGCCCTCGCCCCAGCGGAAGGGGCTGGAAGGGGCTGTCGAGTCACAAGGGAGGTGGATCCCCCTTTATCCTGGGCCTCCACCCTCTCAGACCTCCGGAAGCACCGCATGTCCCTGCAGGGAAGGCAGGGGCTGGGGGCCTCACGGCAGCACCACTGGGCTGTGTGACCTCAGGCCAGCCCATGTCTGTCTCTGTGCCTGGGCTGCCCTCTCTCTGCCCAGGAACCCTGGCTGGGGCCTTCTGCGGGAGGAGGGCTTCTTGGGAAGGACATGGGGGGATGGACCCTGGAGACCTGAGCAGGAAGCCAGGGCTGGGTACCTGCTCCAACCACACCCATCGTGCCCTTCCACCCACCCGAGGGGCATCCAAGACACTCCCTTTGTCTGTGTCCCCTCGCCCCCTGAGACCCGCCGGCCAGCCCTCCCCTTCGCCCCAGCGGCTTAGAAGCTTGAGGGGGAAGACGCTGGAAGTGCCTCCTGTCCTGACCCCGAAGCTTCCTGCCCGCCGGCCTGTTTCCCCACCGGGAGCCTGGGCGTGGACTGGGCGTGGAGGGAGGGAACGTTCTGACAGAGGGACAGTAATGACGACAATGGCCACACATCGTCTGCTCCACACAAGCCGCACAGTGCCCTGCGAGCTCACATCTGGACATCCTTTCTCAGGTCACAGCTGGGGCCCAGGGAGGGGCCTCGCCCCCCCGTCACACCGCTGGGAGAGGGGCCCAGAGACGCACACGGCTCTGGGGGTTCTCTCCTCCCTGCTCATCCGCTGCTCCACATCCATCAGAAGACAGCCGTGGGCGTGGGCGGGAGGCCAGGCTGGGAACAGTGAAGGCAGACACTGATGAGGCACTCAGTGTGGGTGGCCACTCAGAGCAGGCGTACCTCTTGCCCCCATTTTACAGACGGGAAAACCGAGGCACTAGGAGGTCACACCACCAGCTAAAGAGCAGAGCTATGTGTTGACTTGGTTACTTTGGGCTCCCGACACCTGAGGCTTAGCCAGTGGCCCTGGGATGAGAGGGCAGGCCTCTGACCCCAGAGCTCAGGCAGGAACCAGGGCCGTTAACACAGGAGCCCCGGCTGCTCTTATGCCTCGTACACAGCGGAGGCGGGGGCTCAGGCAGTGATGGCGGCCTGTCTCCCGGAAGTGAGCCCAGCCTGTCTGTCCTGCGCCCCCGTGGCCGACTCCATAGCTTTGGCTGCCGAGAGCGGTACCGCTGCCGCCCGCGCCCAGCTGCGGAGCCCGGGGCAGGGTTTCTCTGTGCGGGCGCATCTGCCTAGAGGGGGGCCGCCTTAATGGGTCTCCCCAGGATGCCAGGTGCACTCAGGCTGGTGGGATGGGACGGGGGCCTGGGTCTCAGGCAGATGCCACCCCAACCCAGAGATTTAAAATTCCTCCCTGGAAAATCAGATAATCAAGGAAGTCAAATAGCGTGAAATGAGTGTGATCCTTGCCAGAAACCCAGAGGGAGCACCGAGAAACATCACACGGCAAGTGCGGGCACACCACCCACCCCCTCGTCTCCCAGGCAGGGAAACTGAGGCACAGAACTCTGCAGGGGGGTCGCACAGAGAGCATCCTGCCCCCTTGCCCAGCATTTACTGAGGCCTCCTGTGGCAGCGCAGAGCGGGGCCTGTTCAGTCCCTGTGCACCGTGAGTTCAGGGTTTGCTGACAGTGGTCTCTGTGCGCAGTGATGTCATCATTGCTCAGTTCTGGTTCCAGAGGGCTTCCCTGAGGAGGGGACATCTAAGCTGAGACCTGAGATTAAGGAGGAGTCACTGAAGCTGGTGGGAAGAGCATCTCAGCCGGGGGTGGGGGTGGGGGGTCAGGTCTCCAGCCCCCTGTCCCCAGGCGATCCTTACACTCCCTCCCTCTCCCCTCCCCTCCCCGCCTCCTGACCCCAGCAAGCAGAGTGGGGTGGGGCGGTGGGAGTGGTGTAGGGAGCTTACACAGAAGACCCAGTACTCCGGGAGGCAGCCGCAGGGCAGCTGGAGCTGGGGGTGGGGCGAAGCTCACTACTGGTTTGGGCCACACAGGCAGCACGTCCATCTCTGCCTCCCTGCACCCCCTCCAGCCTCCCTGACCCTTTCCCACCTGGGGACGCAGGGGGGGCCGGTTCAGGGCTGCTCCTGCATTGTGCGCCTGCACAGCCAGTTACCCGGTGCTGCGTGCGCATCAAAACATCCTCCCTGCCCTGGCTGGTTTGGCTCAGTGGATAGAGTGTCGGCCTGTGGATTGAAGCAGCCTAGGTTCAGTTCCGGCCAAGGTATGTACCTTGGTTACGGGCACATCCCCAGTAGGGGATGTGCAGGAGGCACCTGATAGATGTTTCTTTTTCTTTTCTTTTCTTTTCTTTTCTATTCTTTTTTTATAATTAAATCTTCATTGTTCAGATTATTACATTTGTTCCTCTTTTTCCGCCCCCATAACTCCCCTCCTTCCAGGTCCCACCCCACCCTCCGCCCTCCCTCCCCACCCACTGTCCTCATCCATAAGTGCACGATTTTTTTCCAGTCTCTTCCCCCCCCCCCCCC
>NW_006294400.1:144114-147820 GCF_000327345.1 Myotis davidii | reverse complement strand
AGAGTTTGGCTCCGAAGATTAAAGAAGCCAGAAGCCCACTGCAGAGTGAGGGGGAGCACGGAGGGAGAGGGCAGAGGGGACGGGACCTTGGGGTTGCCAGAGGAAGAGCATGCCTGGGCCAGAGCAGTGCTGTGGGGAGGGGAGCATATGCAAAGGCCCTGGGGCGCGAAGGAGTTTGGCTCCGAAGATTAAAGAAGCCAGAAGACCACTGCAGAGTGAGGGGGAGCACGGAGGGAGAGGTCAGAGGGGACGGGACCTTGGGGTTGCCACGGGCGCGCTAGGGGTGGGGGGGGGGGAGCATATGCAAAGGCCCTGGGGCGCGAAGGAGTTTGGCTCCGAAGATTAAAGAAGCCAGAAGCCCACTGCAGAGTGAGGGGGAGCACGGAGGGAGAGGGCAGAGGGGACGGGACCTTGGGGTTGCCAGAGGAAGAGCCTGCCTGGGCCAGATCAGTGCTGGGTGGGGAGAGGAGGCAAGCAGGAAGGGGTCCAGGCTGGCAGCCAGAAATCCCGGCATCCTAGGACTTCAGGAGACCCTGGCTGGAAGGAGGAGTGGGGGAGCTCCTGTCCTCTTCCAGACCCTGTCCTGTTGCGCAAAAAAAAAAAAGTGATCAAAAGGAACATTTGCAAGTTAGATTCGCCCTCAATTCTATTAAACCATCAAAAGCTGTTGGAAACTAGTATTAGGGCCTTAATTCCGCAGATGCCGGAAATCCCAGCCTGGAAGGCCCTCGGGGCTTTGCACTCTGTGCTCCCTGCACCAGAGGCCGGGACTGGGCTGCCTGGCCTGGTCTGTGGGCTCAGCCAACATGCAAACAGGAGGCGGGTGGAACCAGTGGCTCCCCATCCGGGGTTCCGGCTCTCAGATGCGTGTGATGTACGGGGGGCTGTGTCCCCCACAGGAGGCTCAGCAAGCCTTGTCCTTCTCTGTGGGGGAGGGAGTGCTGGGGGGGGAGAGGAGGGAGGGAGGATGGAAGAGAGAGACAGTAGGAAGGGAGGAAAGGGAAGGGGGAGGAGAAGGGTACGAAGGAGAGGAGAAGGAAGTTAGGGGGTAGGCAGAAGGGGAGGAGGAGGAGTCTGTGTGCTGATGGCAGGCACTGCAAGGGGTGTCTACGCTGTGGGACCTTCGCTCTCTGTTCCAGCCCCTACACTAATATCAGCTCCCGATGGGGAGGCCCTGTGCTGGCCTTGGGCCAGGAAAATGCCCAGGTCTCATCTCACCCTCACCAAGGACTGGTCCCCAGTCATCCCACTCAGCCAGACCCCAAACCCCGGCACTTAGCACGCGTGGGCCTTTCCACCCCGGGCTCTCCCGGGGCCTAACCCTCAGGTTTACGCGGGGGCCAGGCACCGGGCACGTGCGCGTATGCGTGTGGACCCATGTGCGTATGTTAGGATAGGAGTGCGGACTGAGCAAACTGGCCGGCTGAGATCCCGGCTCAGCCCCCTCTCAGCTGTGTGGCCTTGGGTGAGTAACCTGACATCTCTGTGCCTGTTGTGAGGAGTAAATGAGTGACTCCGGAAACTGCACACGACAGCCCCTGAAGCCGGGGTACGCGCTCCATGTCAGCTGCTGGATTATTATCTGAGAGGCTGGCTGTGGGACTCCTCCGGCAGGGGCTCTGCAGTGGAGGGAGGAGCCTGTGGATGGGCCTCAGATCCTAGATGCTCCCCGAACGTCTCTGAACAGAGAAGGTCCTTAGCTTTTGTCACAGGGCTTCTTAGCCCCCTGAAGCTGGGCCTCCTGGAGCCACGGTGATGGAGCGCCCGCTGGAGGGCCCATCTCCACGCAGGTTTTGTGGGGCCGCCTGCTGCCGCCCGGCTAGGCCAGGACAGGGCGGTGTGGGCAGCCCTGAGGCCTCCACAGACACCCATGTGGGGCCATGTGTGCTCAGGGACAGTGAGTCCTCACTCAGGGGAATTATTTTTAAGGCTGAGATGACACCACACAGTCGCACAGTTGTATCCAAACCAACTCTCTTCCCGGGGATGGGAGGCGCGAAAACAGATTTCAAAGGCAGAGCTTTGAATAAGCAAAACCCAATAAAAATAACGCCTTGAACCCAAATGCTGAATCGCAGCCCCAGGCGCATGCAACCAGCTGACGCCAGCTCTCCCCGGGCGACAGGCATGGGCCACCTAGGGGCGGCCGGGACGTCGTGCAGCTGGGGCCTAGGTGGCCCCCCACACACACACCTGCCCCGCCCCCCGCAGGCCACCTGGTCCAGCCCCGCCCTCCAGGCCTCGCTGGGCCTCCTGCCAGCTCCATCCTGGGGGCTCTGTCAGGCTGGCAGGGTTCTTTGCCCAGTTCTCACCTGCTTCCCCATCTGGCATCGGGAGGTTGGGAGTGTATTGCAAGGGGAGCGACACCCCCAACCCCCGCGGGGAACGTGAACCCGCTCCTGAGAGGCAGCGCAGCTGTGTGACCCCAGGATGGTGGCTGTACCTCTCTGAGCCTCATGTGGACTGGGGGTCATCACAGTCCCTCCTTCATGGGGTAGAGCTTTGGCTCCCTCCATAGCAGTCTTAGCAGTGGGGCAGGAGGGAGGCTGTGGGGGTCTGAGTATGTGGGAGCGTCTGCCCGGAGGGACCCTGCACCACGCAGGTGCCCTGCACGGATGGCCTGGGAGAAGCCCTCTACCACGTCCCAGTTAGATTTTGAAGTGAGGATAGTGAGTGCCATACAGAATGCATGCAAAACCGACATTGCAATGTAAAATGCACGCGTGTACATACTTCCTCATATGTGTGCAAAATAGCTCTGAAAGGTGCCCAGAAACAGGGTACCTACTGTGAGGGGCTGGGCCGGTGGAGGAGGGGGTGGTGGGCTTCCTTCCTCCGATTTCCGGCTGTGCCTCCCACACCTGCTGCAGGCACCAGCTAGCCCCCTGCAGGGGATTTGAAAGTCCTTTAGGAGCATTGCTGGTCCTGCCCTCCTGCCCACACAGACCCAGCTCCCAGGGAACTGCCCTGAGGGAACCGGGAACCCGGGCCTGGGACTTGGGGGCAGGACACAGCCTGCTCCTAGGCGAGTCTGTTACTGCCTCCAACAGCCCCTCCTGGGCCCGCCGGCCAGCCTCCATTTGCCACAGTTTAACGTCTGTGACCAGGACCAGCTACACGATTTGCAAGGGCTCAGGGTAAAATGAAAACAGGGCCCTTGTTCAGAATCAATTATGAATTTCAAGGTGACGCCAGCAGAGCCTTAAACCCACGGCAGGGCCCTCTGGGCAGGCGTCACACACCTGTGAAGCCAGCCCCTCCCCTCACCCTCCCCAAGCCCTGCGCTCCCTGAGTCAGGAATGCGGTCTGTCTTTTTCACAGGGACCAGCACAGAGCCTGGTACACAGTAGGTGCTCAATAAATGTCCTGGGAATGAATGAAGGCGAAGAAATAGAACCGGTGCTGTTGGGGTCCAAGTGCCACCATTCAGGAGGGGCCCAGAGCCCGGCCTCCTGGGTGCCATCCCTGCTTACGGCTCAGACTCTGCCCAAAGCTGGGCTGATGGGCCCAATGGCCCAATGACATCACCAGGGCCACCCCCTTCCTGAGCCTGCTTAGGGGGACGCTGAGGCTCCTGGGGCTGCCTGGAGGCGGCAGCATATATTGCTGCCCTAGAGGGACTGGGTGGCTTTGACAAGAGCCCCCGGAAGGTGCAGACCACCCCTCATTTAGGGCTGGGACTGACGGCAGGACCCAAAGAGGCAGG
>NW_006294400.1:140918-142189 GCF_000327345.1 Myotis davidii | reverse complement strand
ACAGGCCTCCGCTGAGGCCCGCAGGCTGCCCAGGAAATGGAAATACTGAGTGTCTGTGGGGGGTGAAAGTCCAGAAACGGTGTGGAGGGGAGAGGTCACCCCGGGGGTGGAACCCCACTCCAGCCCCACCTCGCCCACCCCAAGGTGGGTAGGAGCACTGCCCCAGCCCATCCCCACAGGTGTGTCCAAACTGTGGCTCGACCTGTCGCCTTTCTTCTGGAGCCAGGGCACCCTTCAGACCAGGGGTCCCCCATCCACGAGCTATGCTGGCCCTAAGCTCCCCACCGCGTGTCCAGCCCCAATTTTACCCTTTATCTACCCCGCAGGGTGCCTGGGTGCGCCTTCCCGGGCAGTTTACTTACGGCCAGCAAGTGGCGATAGAGACCCGGATCCTGGGCCTGGCCAGGGGTTGGAGCCAAATGCCGGCTACAAGGAGTGGAGGGGGGTCCTGGGTTTGGAACACAGTGTGGCAGGGCCACACCTGGCAGGGAGGGGGGGGCACTGCCGGGTCTGCGCAGCGGGCAGATAAACGCCAGGCAGTACCTGCCACCTAGTCCTTCGCCACCTCCTGACCGGCTTGAACGCTGCCCACCCCTCCCCCACTAGGAGAGAAACATCTGGCCCCGCCCACCCAGATGCTGAGACCAGGGACCAGGGACCAGGGACCAGCGGGGAGGTCAGCGAGCAGCCTTTGTTCCGTCCATGGAGGCCGCTGGGGGCAGAGGCCAGGGCAGGTGTCTGCTCCAGGTGTGGGCTGGTCCCAGGTGTGAGGTGTGTGGCAGGGTCTCCCACCTTCCAGAAGAGGGGTTCACTTGGAACAAACCCTGACTCTTGGGGCTGCCTTGCCCCCACCCATCAGCCTCATCTCAGCTGTAGCAGGTCCCAGCCCCCTGGGATGTACATTTATTTTAGGGCAAGGAAGGCCTGTCCTCACCCCAGGCCGTGTCCAGGGCTGGGTGGGGTCCAGGGGCCACGCGTCACCCAGCCTGCTACTGCAGAGCGGACGGCAGGAGCAGCTGGTACCCCCTAGGGCCGCCTCGCTTCAGCTCCAGGCGGGGCAGGGAGGACTCCTAGAGTGAGAGGGATGCAGGTGGGGGCTCTGGGCAGGAGACAGGGCTCCGGGGACCCAGGGCGGACTCTGCACTCAGCGCTGGGGGCAGACACTCACCCCATGTTACAGATGAGGAAACCTGTGGAGCTGGGATCTGAACCAGGCAGCCCAGCCCAGAGCCACCCCTTGGCCAAGCATGTCGTGTATGGAGGCTGTACCT
>NW_006294400.1:139622-140333 GCF_000327345.1 Myotis davidii | reverse complement strand
CTCCCCTGCTCCCTCCGACAGGCAGGGCGGGCCTGTCACCATGGAAACCCAAAGCTCCCTCTCTGGCTGCCTCCAGAGGATGCTCGCTCTGGTTCTAAAACTACCTCGTGTGACTGTTTCTGCTTTCATTACCCAATCCGTGCCCCACACCCACTCCTGCTCCAGCCCCAAACAGCCCCCTTTTCCACAGAGGGACAGCCAGCCGCCCCACCATGGACACCTGAGAGAGGGTGTGACACTCCTCCAGGGATGGGGGGGTCCTGGGGGCTGGGAGTCCTTCCTGCCAGAAGCTGCCCCTCCCATTGGTCAGGGACCCCGAGGATGGAGGAGCTAGGAGGCAGCGCAGAGCCCCACTCCGGCGCCCTGGGTGCGGGCACAGCTCCCGTGGCTCAGCCGCCCCACCATGGACACCTGAGAGAGGGTGTGACACTCCTCCAGGGATGGGGGGGTCCTGGGGGCTGGGAGTCCTTCCTGCCAGAAGCTGCCCCTCCCATTGGTCAGGGACCCCGAGGATGGAGGAGCTAGGAGGCAGCGCAGAGCCCCACTCCGGCGCCCTGGGTGCGGGCACAGCTCCCGTGGCTGTGGCTGGTGGCTGGCCAGGAAGCTCGCCCGTGCCAGGCAACTGCCATTTACATGGAACCGTTTCTCCGGGCGCCTCCTTTCCCTGGATCTCCACAGTGGCCGGGTCCCCTCTGGCTTCTCCTCCTGGCC
>NW_006294400.1:129669-130521 GCF_000327345.1 Myotis davidii | reverse complement strand
GCCCCCGGCGGCCGCCCGCCGCAGGCACTCACCAGTTTCTGGCTCCAGGAGCAGGGCAATTTGCCCGCCTGGTTGAGAATGTCCTGGGTGCCCGGGAAGGCTTTGTGGTCTCGTCGCCACCTCTGGGTGCTGCTCGAGAGGGTGTCCTCAGAGAGGTGGCTCTGCTGCCCCAGGTTGGGCCTGAGGGGCACAGAGGCCTGTGAGCCGAATGGACCCCAAGTCCCAGGGCCACCCGTGGCTGGCGGAGCCCTCAAGGGCCCAGACCCCAGGCCTGCCCACTGCGGACGGGGCGATCTACGGGGTGAGGAGGGAAGGCCCCGGCAGTGCACGCGAACCCCGCCCTTCCCGGGAGCCTCACAGGCCGGGGCAGTCCCAGCTGGCCCTGGCGCTGGTCGTGGCCCGCTTCTGAGGCTTGGAGTTGGGCAAACTCTCCAACCACCTCCTGATGCTCCCAAACACGGGCTCCAAGCTGTCCGAAGAGGCCTTTTTGGTTCACAGTCCATACATGTGAGGAGGTTTTCATGTTTATAATGAATGTTCTATGATTTTTTATATGTCCCTTTACTTGGGAAGTCTTATTTTACAAGTGTTTCTGGAAGTTCAGGCAACTGCCATTTACATGGAACCGTTTCTCCGGGCACCTCCTTTCCCTGGATCTTCACAGTGGCCGGGTCCCCTCTGGCTTCTCCTCTTGGCCACTGTGTCATCTGTTTTGGGGGCCTTGGCTTCCCCATCAAACAACCAGAGGTTGGGCAAAATCACCGCTTCTATCTGCAACTCCCTGTGAGCCTCGGGGAGCCGGGGAGGGTCCCCCCTGGACTGGTGACGGTCCTGATTTTTAGGGCTTTCCCT
>NW_006294400.1:125374-129647 GCF_000327345.1 Myotis davidii | reverse complement strand
TAGGCTTTGGGCCAGCTGTGTCCTGAAACTGCACACAGTAGGTGCTCACAAAGACAGATCCTGAGAAGAGAAGAGGCTGGGCGGCTGGAAAGGGGGCTTTGGTGAAGGGTCTACCAGGGCAAGGAGAAATGTTCTCCCCGCCTCCTGACACCAGAAAACACTGGAAACGAGGCCAGACCGACAGACGGCCACGCTCATCCCCGAGGAGCTGAGCGAACTTCTCCCGGGGACCCGGGCCTGCTGGCTCCCTGCTTCTTGGCCAGACCAGGGGGTGCCCGTCTTCCCAAGAGAGAGGCTGAATCTTCTGGACCTTTCTGGGCACCTCCTCCTCCAGGTCTGCCTTCACGAGGAAGGGAAGGAGATGGTCCGGTGCCTTCCCACCGTCTCCAGCCCCCGGAGACCTGTGGGTGGGAGGCCGTGGGTGCCGGTTCCGAGGGGGGCCGGTGCGGCGTGTGGGAACCCTTGGCAGCAAGCAGTCCTTCGGGGGTGGCGAGGCCTGGGCAGCCAATGTCTCCTGCTCCAGCCCTGCGGCTCTGCCTGGAGCCGCCTGCTTTGGGGCCCTTCTCCTGGACCTTGGACTTGGTCCCTGAAGGTCACCTGACCTCCTCCGCCAGCTCAGGCACCTCCTCTGCAGCTGGCGCCTCACTCCCAGACCCAGGGCCACAGCCTCTGCTCCCCCAGGGCCAGGCTGGAACTTTCTGGAGTCCCATCTGCTTACGTGCACATCTCCGCTCCCAGTAGCGGAACGCTGTGTCCTGTAGGGTCTCGTCAGCAAATCGCACTCGGAAGGGGCTACACCGCCTGTTGTGCCCCGCGGCTGCCTCCCCTCGGAGCGCGGTGGAGCTGCGGTTGAGCGCGGCCTTGAGCTTGGGGGCCTGTAGGCCGCAGGGACTGTGGAAGGGGGCAAGAGCTCAGGGGAGGGCTGGGGCCTGAGCCCCACTCCGTGTCCCAACAACACTCCACCGGCTGCCAGTCACAGCAGCCGGCCTCTCTGAGCACTTCCTGCCTGCAGGCTCTGGGCCAAGCATGCAGCACGCAGCACCCTCCGAGCCCACACAACTCCATGGCACACAACGACTGTTCCCATTTTGCAGATGAGAAAACCAAGGCACAGAGGTGCCCTGCAACTTGCCCAAGGTCACACAGCCAGTAAGGGATGGAAAGCAAGATTTGAATCCTCCCACATAGGGCATTTCAGCACGGAGAGGACGGGTGTGAACTTGGGAGTCAGACAGTCCTGGGTTTCAATGGAAACTCTTGAAGGTGCGTGTTATTGTTTTTCAAATTTTTGGTATTGATTTCAGAGAGGACGGGAGAGGGAGAGAAAGATAGAAACATCAATGATGAGGGAGAATCATTGACCGGCTGCCTCCCGCATGCCCCCCAGGAATTGAACCGGGACCTCCCGGCTCATAGGTCTGTGTTCAATCACTGAGCCACGCTGGGTCGGCCTCGAGCTCCGGTTTTTAATCTGTACAGGGAGTCCCGGGCACACCCATCACGCGGGGCTGTGAAGAGGTGGAGTGGACTGCAGGCGCCTGCCAGGGGCTGCAGGGCCGGAGGTAAACATCTCTAACGGGGAACTGTCCTTATTGTCAGTCAGTCTCAGCCATGCCTCCCTCGCCCCGCCCCCCGCCGCCCCCAGCAGGGAGATCTTGGGGAGACTGTCCTCAGGTCTCCGCTTGCAGCTTTCCCCTTTAAACGACATATTACGTATTATAGACACGAGAATAGCATCCTTACGGGGGTTTGGTGAGTATCAAATAGCTTGGGTGAGGCATCTAGTCCAGGCTCTGTGCTCCGTAAAGGGGAGCTGCTCTTGTTACATGTATTGCTGTTAATGTTGTCCTCAAGGCCAAGGCTGTAAGAGGCCTGCCTGAGCCATCCATGGCTCTGTTATTCAGACACGCCATGTTCGACCGCAAGTCCGTACATATTGATATGCCTGCATCCACTTATCTGACCGTATCTTCCTGTCTGTGTGGGCCCAGAGGGGATGCCTTTCATCAGCCCACTAAAGAGCCGGGCCGGCAGGAGACGTGCCAGGCGGTGCCTGGCTGCAGGCATTGGACCTACTGCAGCCAATAGCTGTCGGCGTATCAGCACCCGCTCGGTGCCGGCTAGGGCCGGGCCGAGTCACAGCCAGCTCTGCCCACAGTCTGGACCCTCAGCTCCTCCGCTCCTGTTCTAATGCACCCTGGCCTCCCCCCACCCCAGGGCCCACCAGGGAGCCCCACCCCCTGGAAGGTGCGTGGGGATTAATTAGCTCCTGAATATGGGACTCTTTGAATGTGTCCGTCCCTGCTGTTCTCACACTGGAGGTCATGAGTGCCATACTCTTATTCAGTGGCTCTCAGCCTTCCTAATGCCGCGGCCCTTTAATACAGCTCCTCATGTTGTGGTGACCCCCAATTTCATGGTTACAAATGGAACATCACTAAAGCATAGTGATTAATCACAAAAACAATATGTAATTTTATCTGTGTTTTCCGATGGTCTTAGGCGACCCCTGTGAAAGGGTCATTCAATCCCCAAAGGGGTCGCGACCCACGGGTTGAGAACCGCTGCTCTTATCTCTTATGAGAAGCGGGGTGTCTGCCTGGCCTGAGCGATTTAAAGCTCCTGGGTTGGCCAGTGTGTTTCATTTCTGGCACCTTCTCTGATCCATCAGGGGTGTCTGCACGGAGTGTGGTGTCAGGAAGCGGTCTGAGGCTCAGTGGGGAAAAGTGCGGTGATCAGTTAGTACTGCCTGCCGTGGGTCCGGGGTTAGAAGGATGGTATGTAAGTCATGTACTCACTCTCCCTGGGTCTTTCCATTCATGGGCAGGCTTCACCCTTCACCCCTGTCTAATTCTGTTTAAGCTGGAGGGTTTTTCTGCATTCTTTCCCCCTCCATTCCTCCAAGCTATGGTTTCTAAGTCCCAGGGAGCTCTAGTGCCCAGGCCCTTCTCCTACCTCCATCCCTTATTTAATTTCCCCCAATACTCGACATAGAATAAAACCTAATACATGGTAGAAGAAGAAATGGGTGAATGAATAGTGGACTGGGCAAAGGATGGAAGACTGGTGTGTGGGTAGGTGGATGGATGGACTGATGGATGAATTAATTAAAACATCTGAATGGAAGAGAAGAGCTTAGGAGGATGGGTAGATGTATGAATGGGTGGATGAATAATTATGTGGATGGGTATGTAGACTTGTAGATGGCTTCATGACTAGATTGGAGATGAATAGTATCCTGGATTTATAAGTGGAGAGAAGGATTTCTAGATAATTAATATATAACTCGGATTCGTGGATAGAACTGTGGGAATTTGTGAATAGATGAATGACTGACTAGATGGGTGGATGGAAGGATGGATTAATGAATAGGTTGTAGAAGACCTGGCTCATAGATAAGATATATACAAGGATGGATGGGTGAATGAATATATGAATGGATTCAGGGGTGAATTATGAATGTGTTGGTAGAAGACCAGATTAATGGGTAGATGGAGTCATAGATGTTGATGGATGAGTCTTGAATGTGTTGGGAGAAAACCGGATTCGAGGATAGAGCGATGTAATGATGAATGAGTGGACGGGTGGGTGGGTGGATGGATGGGTGGACTCAGACGGATTATGATGCTTTGGTGGAAGACCCGATGGTGGATGGACACATGGATGGATGAGTAGATGGACAGATAGGTAAGTTTATGGGCCAAGGGCAGAGGAAAGAAAAGAAAGATGCCCTGCCCCCTTCCCTCACGCTCCCACAGCTCACATGTTGGCCTTTCTGGCCTCGGTGAACTGAGTGCAATCTCTCCTCAGCGGCCCCAGGGTAGGTATCTGGTGGCTGGAAACCTTCCTGAGGTTATTCTGGAGGTTCGATGACTGGCACCTTGAGGACAAATAGGCCACCCCAGGCATGAGTGGTCAGGGTTCACCGCAGGTCGGGAAGGAAGGAGCGGCTGGAACACGGAGGAGGTTGTCCCCACCAGTGGTCTGACACACCCCTCTGGTGGATCGGTTCTGGTTCCGAGGCTGCTGGGAGCCAGGAGGCGGAAACAGTTATGGGCCTTTGCTGGGGGCAGCCCTTTCGAAGGTCCTCTCCGTTCTAGGCCTGGGCCTCTGTCTCCTCCTTCCCACAACGGGCAGTGGCAGGCCCGCCCTCGAGGGGGGCTGCCGGAGCTCAGCCTGGAGTCCACTGACATCCAGTTCTTAGAAAGGGGGTGGGCCCTCCCCACCGAAGGATCCAGCCCCGGGCCCAGCCCCGTGCCCAGCCCCCGGGGAC
>NW_006294400.1:122549-124884 GCF_000327345.1 Myotis davidii | reverse complement strand
GGCTTAGTGTCTAGGATCCAGTCTCAGCCTCACAAGGTGCCGATCAGGCTGTAACCTGGAGCGCGCCCGCTGCGTGCGGAACGGGGTGGCCCCGGCTGTGGCCGCTCCCAGCGCTCGCCCTGCTGGGAATCAGGAGACGGAACCAGCTCCAAAGGAGGCACCTGTCTCTTGCTGGGCCCCAGCCACCCCGCCCCCGGGTGGGGAGCTTTGGAAAATACAGCTGCCCGGGTTCTGATCCAGTAGGTTCGCGGTGGGGCCAAGACGTATTGTTAACAAACTCTCCCTTCGGGAGACAGAAGCCCGCCTGCCTCCTCCCTACCCCACCTCCCTCCCAGATGCTGTCGGCTCTGCGCTGGCTCCTAGAGGCACGCGCACCTAGTGGGGCTTCGGGTCGGGGCCAGAGAAGGTCCCAGGGAGTTTAGCGCCCCCTGCAGGTGGCTGGAGCTTGGGAGAGCCCATCTTCCCCGCCTGGCCCCACCGTTGGCCCCTCCCTGCGGCCTCCAGGGCCTCTTGGGGTCATTGTGATCCGCCCCTCACCCGAGGCCCTGTGAGGAGCAGTGGCCACCGAGGCCTGGGCACAGAGGGCGGGGCTGTTGTGCTCAGGGCGCCAAGGCTGCAGTCACGGGGGAGGGGGGGATGGGGGGGGGCGTGGAACTCGGACCAGGGCAGCCAGGCCCCAGTCAGGAACGGAGGGCCGGGGATTGCCCCCTCCAGGCCCAGGAGGCCCAGGTGGGTCATGTTGGGGCTGGTGGCCCAGCAGAACTTCCGGTGGAAGGCTGGCAGCGCCAGGGCAGCGGCCTGGAAGCGAAGAGACTCAGCTGGAGCCCATGCTCCGCGTCCGTGCGCTGCGCCGTGCGGGACAAGCGTCCTTGGTCAGGCTCCCCCGTAAAATGGACTCCAGGGTACAAGCACGATTTGTGAAATCTGAGCGTGGGCCCGTAATTTCACTGGCATGGTGTAATCTTACAATTTGGAAATGAAAAGAAAACCACTTGGTAATAAACGATCAGGTGTCTGCCTGGAGACTGTGTTCTATGCCTGCAAATACGCCTCAGCCCTGGATGGAAGGGCACACCTCCTTGGGGAGGTAGGGTATGGAGGAGGGAAGGTAATATATTTTTACTTATTTTAATGGTATGTGAGTTGTTTTTATAACGGATGAGCAGCATCAGGCTGACTAGACGATGTCCAAGGCGCCCTCCAGCCCTTGCCTGCTGTAAACACTGGCTCCAGGTTTGGGAATTCAGACATGCAAGAGGCTTTGAGGTCAGGGGGCTGGCCAGACCTGGAGTCCGTGTGTAGCGTAAGGACTTGCTCTTCTGTTGACAGGAAGTGAAGAAGGAGTGGATTTTTAGGCACCCCTAAAAGAGCTAACCTCAGAGCTGCCCCCAAACAAGACTGACGGTGCCCAGGATGTACCTCCTTCCCTCGGAGACATGGGACATGAAGTTGGGAGGGGACCCACGTCCGACCTGTGTGCGGCCCTGAGTACTCTAGAGAGGATGTCAAATACGGACATAGGCAGATGTGTGGGGCTCCGCAGATGGGGTTTTCAGCACCCCCATGTAGTTTTCACTTCATTAGAGTAAACACACTTTAAGCAACTCCTGTGTGCAACACCCCGAGGAAGGAACTGGCAATTTAAGGCCAGGAGGCCAGTTTAGGAAAATGAACTTAGGATGGATATTGTCATTATAGCAGCTGCAAGCGCAAAACCGAAGGCTTGCCGTGCAATATCCCACAGATCTAGCCTCAGAGCGCTGGAAGAATTTCTATTTTATAGGGGGAACCTAGGGGAGGGCAATCTTTTTGGAATGGAAGCTTCATGGGCTTATTCTACTTATTGGGGGTGGCAGCCCCTGGGCACTGCCAAGGTTATTTCTCTTTTGTTCTTCTTTCCTTTTTGGATCTGTATATGATTCTAAGACGTGAATTGTTCTGGATGGGATTTGAGGAATAAGGCTTTTGTGCCGCCTCTTTAACCCAATGGGAAAGCCACAGAATACTAGCTTTTTAAAGTCCGGCCTTACACCCTCCCAGTGCACCGGTGGGCGGGAGGGGGTCAACGCCGTGGCCCTTCTCCCTCTGGAACACAGAAGTCCGCTTCGCTCCGGAGCCCGCGGGGCGGGGCAACCCGGTCGCGGGGCGGAGCCAGCCCGACCCCGCCCTCCCGGCACCCGGAAGTGACGTGAGCGGACAAAGGCAGCGCGCCGCGAGGTGTCTGCCTGGTTTGGTCCGATCCAGGCGGTTGTTGCCTTCGCTGCTGCGCCGCCCTCTCTTCCTCGTCCCTCTCTCGGGTCCCGGGAGCCGCCCCCGGGGTGAGTAGCACGAGACC
>NW_006294400.1:121822-122122 GCF_000327345.1 Myotis davidii | reverse complement strand
GGGCCACGGGTGGGGGGTCCAGGGGGTGGCCGGGGTCCCCAAAGCCGGGGCCGGGCCGTAGCAAATCCCTTTCCTTCTCTGAGCCTCCGTTTCCCCCGCGAGAGGCCGGGGTAAGGAGGCGCTCAGTTCGGAGCCGGCTCACGGCGTGCCCGTTACCTAGGAGTTGCTGTCATCGTTCCCCTTGGACGCGGCCCCAGGCCTGGCCGGAGAGGTCCGCCGCCGGGAGACCTTGCAGCCAAGGTCAGCCTGTTGAGGAGAGGCTGTCAGAGGCAGGCTCTGCTGCTGTGGGCTGGGATCTCG
>NW_006294400.1:117182-121777 GCF_000327345.1 Myotis davidii | reverse complement strand
CACCGCTGGGCCCGAGGCCGTGGGGCAGGGTGCTGAGGTCTGGACGTGTAGGATCGCCGCCCGGGGCCCTGGGATGAGGCCCTGGGAGGACTAGGCCTCTGGGTAGGACGGCTGGGTTCCCTCCTGTTCCTGGTTTTACGGCACATCGCTCCTGGAGGCCAGAAGCCAGTCTCAAAGACAGCATCTCCCGATCTTCGATCTTCGCAGCCTTTCTGTGCTCGCAGGGATGGGGAGCCCTCCCCCTACTCCCCCTTCTCTCCCCCTCCCCCCAGGCTCAGCTGTGTGAGGCTGCTGAATGCCCACCACCCAGCATAACAGCAGTAACCCCTACGTGTGTCCAACACTGTATAGGGCACTTCAGTGCATTTTCCTTTGAGCTTCAGGATTGGCAGAGAGAACTGATGGGAATCTCATTTGACAGATTTCGAACCTGGAGATAACATGTGCCCGGCACTGTATGGGTCACTTTATCCTTTTTAAAAAATTTACTCATTTTGAGAGAGAGAGAAACATCACTCAGCTGCCTCTTGTCTGTGCCCTGAGCAGCAAACGAACCCACAACCCAGATATGTGCCCTGACCGGGAATTGAACCCACCACCCTTTAGTGTACGGGACAACTCTAACCATAGAACACACTGGCCAGGGCCCCTTTATGCTTTTAGAGTCAGGATTGCTGCTCCCATTTTATAGATGAGAAGCTTCGGTAACAGGTTAAGTGCCTGAGCTGAGCATTCACAGCTGATGTATGCACAGCCAGGATTCACACCTGGTTCGCTTGATTTCATCAGAGCCTTAGTTGGTTTTTAACATTTTCCCCTAATTTTTTTTCTTCCTCCCTCCCTTCTTCCCTTTCTTTCTCATAGAGCATCCTGCCATTCTCCTATGTCCAACTGCAGACACACAGATCCGAGGAGAACAGGCCCTGCCCCGCAGGCTGCGAGGAGGAGGAGGTAACTCGGACGGGCTCTGCCCTCCTGCTTTTCCTAGAGACGGTGACTTAGAGGTTGAGGTGGCTCTGCCCTGCACTGCAGTGACAGTTCAAACACCGTTCTCTTCCGTGGATCCCGGGAAAGAGAAGGAGCTGGGGCAGCTGTCCAGGTGTTGCCCTAAACACCTTGGAGGGGAGAAGGTGGCTCGATGACCGTGAAGGCTGGGCAGGTACATGCTCCCCGCCGAGGAGCACACATTCACTATGAGCGAAGGGTCTCTCTTCCCCTCCAGGTGAGCCGAGAGCACACACAGCTGGGCTGTCCCCAGCCCGACCCTGGCCCCATCGGTCTCTAGTGGTGAAGCTCCTCACTGCCATCTGGGCAGAGTGGGAGGGCTTCCTGCTGTCTGATTGACAGCCCTGCTCCCTACTCCTAGGGACCCGCTGCCCACACCGGGAGGCGCAGTGTAGACAGGGCCCCGGAGTCTCGTTTACTAATGTATCAGCTCTTAGAACAAATGTCAAAGTTACAGTTGCCATTTCCTGGCCTAGCTGGGTCTCCCCTGGCTTGTTCCTAGAATTTGCCTGTAAGTGGAATTCTTGTAAATTAGGTTATTCAGGGGACCTTGACATTTAAAGAATCCTTTTTACAGCTTTTGGTAAAGCAAATAATTATATTGTCGGTAATGGCCTTCAGTGTTACCAGTTTTGAATGGGCGGATTTTTATGTGGGGTTTTCTTAAAAGTGGAAACTGGCTGTAGCCACACAAAGCTCATGCTTTGATTCATTCAACAACCAATCAGCAAACACCCACCTTGTGTCAGGTGCTGGGCTAATGGTGTTGAAAGTCATCACCCTGCCCGGGAAGCTAAAACCCGGAGGGCCGGCGAGGCAGAGAGAGAGGAGAGCCAGGCAAGGGTTCGGTCTCCGATTTATTCTGCTCATTTACCGGGAAGTGTGTGTTTTGGTGGATGCCACGCGGGGTGCCAGAGCATCGCAGTGGTACACTTGCGTGTCACCTCCCGGCTGCCGCCCTGGCCACCGTTCAGAAAGGAGTCCTCCAGCCTCGAGATCCACGGCACTTTCTGGCTCCGTGAGAGTCCTCGTGGTCCCTCCCTATGTGGGTTTCATTTTGCCCCGTCTCCTGCTGGGCTGCCAGCTCTCTGGGGTCGGGCTTCATGTTGACAAGCCTCAGCAACCAGAACACCTGCCAGGGTGGACACGTGTTGACGAGGGCCAGGGCCTCAGGGTAGGGATGAGACCCTGATGTCCCTCCTGGGCATGAGGTGGCTGCTGGCTGAGTGTGGGCCTGCGCTCTGCTGCCGGGGCCCCGCTGCTGCTCTGTGGTCCTTCGTCCGCCTGGTAACGCTCCGGTTAGCGGTGACACTGTCGGTGTCTGCTTCTGCTCTCACCCTGCAGTTCACACAGCTGCCAAGTCTCCAGAACCACTTTCTCATGTCACTCCCTGCTTAGCCCTGGCGAGTTCAAGGTCATTGCTCTTCAGGGTGAAATCTAAACCGCCCAATGTGACCCGTAGGACATTGAGTTGCCAGTTGCGAGGGCTCTGTGCCCGCTCTTCTTCCTGGAGCAGTCTCCTTGCCCCAGGTGCTTAGTGAACTCTTCCTGGTGCCGTGTCTTAGCTGAGGGCACTTCCCCAGAGCCTTCCATGACCCCAGCAGAGTTAGGTCCCTCTAGGGCAGCGGTTCTCAACCTGTGGGTCGCGACCCCTTTGGGGGTTGAACGACCCTTTCACAGGGGTTGCCTAAGACCATCGGAAAACACATATATAATTACATACTGTTTTTGTGATTAATCACTATGCTTTAATTATGTTCAATTTGTAACCATGAAATTGGGGTCACCACAACATGAGGAACTGTATGAAAGGGTCGCGGCATTAGGAAGGTTGAGAACTACTGCTCTAGGGTGTGCCCTTCTAGTGCCCTCTACTTCCCAGCCCTTAGTTGTGATGGAGTCAAGCTGTCTTCTGTCTCCCCGTTCACAGCACGATGCCTGGTTGTTGATGAAGGACTGGACCTGGAAGTGAGCTTGCTTCTGTGCTGACCAGCAAGAGAGAGGGGGTCATGGGGACTGTCCAGCACCCCCGCCCCCCACAGTGTACACTGTAGCAGGCTTGAGCTCCTTGCTTCACTGAAGGATATCTTTTTCTATTGCTTTTCAGAGAGAGTGGGAGGGAGGGAGGAGGGAAGAGAGAAACATCGATGTGAGAGAGACACATTGACTGGTTGCGTTTGCCTCCTGCATGCGTCCTGACAGGCTGGGAGCGAATCTGCAACCCAGCTATGTGCCCTTGACTGGGAATCAAACCCGCCACCTTCCGTTGCGAAGGCCGGTGCTCTAACCATTAGCAACACTGGCCAGGACACACACGCCTTTCTCTTAGCTCAGATTCTCTGTCCGCTGGGGTCAGAAGCCAAGCCATGGAGCCAGGTGTCAGGGAGGGTGAGGAAAGCACTAGAAGCCAGGACTCGGGGCTCCTCTGACGTGAAGTTCGCTTTGTAAAGTGACCTGAATGCGAGAGACATAAGGCACTGTCGTCCGAGGGGCAGCAGCAGGTCGGGACACGGACATTCCCCTGCGTCAGGCAGGACTGACCAGCCCAGCGCATGAGACGGCCCTCGGCCTGGCTGATACACTCCGTTTTCCTGCAGGAGGCGCCACTGCGGAGCTGCAGCAGACACAGTGGGAGACAGTATGACGAGCAAGGTGATAGAAGACGAGAAGCAATTCTACTCCAAGGCCAAGACGTACTGGAAGGACGTCCCCCCGACAGTGGACGGCATGCTCGGGGGGTACGGCCACATCTCCAGCATCGACATCAACAGCTCCCGGAAGTTCCTGCAGAGGTTTCTGAGGGTAGGCGGGTCTGGGGTGCTCTCCGGAGCATGTGCTGGCGCCTCCTCCGACTCTGCCACTGCAGGGCCTGCGGTGTCCGTCTACCGCCCAGGCCTGAAGGACAGCGGGCGGCTGTGGACTGGGCCTCGAGGTGACCCGACAGGCGCTGGCTGTTATGCTGGGGGTTCCCTGTCCCAGAACTGAGTAGTCTCCCTTTAAATTGTCCCATCTTCCCAGGGACAAAACCTTGGCTCGCTGGCACGTCTGCGGGCATTTGGGCTGTGGGTGTTGGCTGTTCTGCAGAAGGCAGGCTCCTGGTCACTCCTGCCCCGGCCTCTCCTGCCCCGGCTGGAGCCTCCTGGCCCTGCCCCCTCTTGTCTGCTAGCGAGCAGGCCGCTCTGGTTGTCTCTCCACCCCCTGCCATCGCCCCGTTTGTTCCAGTCCCGTGCCATTGACTGGCCTCTTCTGGTCTCTCACTGACTGAATTCTTCCTGTTCCTGCTGTCGTTTCAACGGGGTCTTGGGAGTGAAATGAAGGCACCTATTCAATTCAGCACCTCGAAGTGGAAGCTGGCTTTCATTTTAGAAATCTGACCAGGAAAATGTCATGCTCACACCCACTGTCCAGGCTAGACGAGTCCCTCAGGGGCTGTGAGGCATGGCCCTGGGCAGTGACGGGGTCCCTCTGGCTTTCCGAGCCTTCCTGACGCCTGTCCTGTTTTAGGAAGGCCCCAACCCGACGGGGACCTCCTGCGCCCTGGACTGCGGCGCCGGCATTGGCAGGATCACCAAGCGGCTGCTCCTGCCGCT
>NW_006294400.1:112541-117154 GCF_000327345.1 Myotis davidii | reverse complement strand
CCCTGCCGGGCGGTGGACATGGTGGATGTGACGGAGGACTTTCTGGCGAAAGCGAAAACCTACCTGGGTGAGGAGGGCAAGAGGGTGAGGAACTATTTCTGCTGTGGCCTCCAGGACTTCAGCCCGGAGCCCAACTCCTACGACGTCATCTGGATCCAGTGGGTGATAGGTGAGCATCCTGCTGCCGTCTCCTGTCCTGCGCGGCCCGCTTCCCAGACTCGAGTTCCCATGGCCTGGAGCCGCTGCTCCTGCAGCACCAGGCGGGCAGCGGGGGTTCCTCCAGCCTTTCTGCCCCAGGACCGTGGGGCACGCTACCTTAAAGGTACATCTCTCCCCAGGTTTTATTAACTCAGCACCTGCTGTGACCCATTGGGGAGGCAGTTTTTTTGTTGAAAAAATTTAAATGTCCAATTAACTAACTTAGAAAGAACATGGACAGATTTTATAAAAGGGTTTTTTTTAAGAGGAAGGTTGAAGCTTTGGCTGTCCCTGCTATTGGCAGTGAGCCGGCTTTGCCATCATGTCCTGTGCCAGCGGTCAGCCACCCTCCCAGGCAGGCAGCACCACCCTGTGAGACCTACTGCATCTGGCCCTGTATTCTGTGGTCCCAAAAAGCCTGTCTAGAGTTCTAACAGAGGGAAGGAACTGCTGGGTACACCGCCCTGGTCCAGGCCTAGGAGGGTGGGTGGCATGTGGAGTGAGGTGTCAGGCAGGGCCTGAAGCCACTGGTCAGGGTGGAATCCCAGCTGCATGTTTCATGGCTGCCTGTGGCTTGGTGACTTCGCCCCAGTCTCCTCTTTCACAAAATGGGCTTCGGTGACCCCCCCGGACTGCTGAGGGCAGTTGGCCCTGTGTGTCGATCGTAAAGTGCAAAGTGGAGTGAGCGGTGGCTGAGGAGCAGCCAGGGGCGCGTGTGCCCGTCCCATCCCGTCCCCACGCCCCTGCCTTCCAGGCCACCTGACCGACCAGCACCTGGCCGAGTTCCTGCGGCGCTGCAAGCAGGGCCTGCGCCCCAACGGCATCATCGTCATCAAAGACAACATGGCCCAGGAGGGCGTGATCCTGGATGACGTGGACAGCAGCGTCTGCCGCGACCTCGAGCTGGTCCACGGCATCGTCCGCAGCGCCGGCCTCAGCCTCCTCGCCCAGGAGCGGCAGGAGAACCTCCCCGACGAGATCTACCACGTCTACAGCTTGGCCCTGAGATGAGCTGGGCCGCAGGGCAAGAGGGGCCGGCGGGGGCGGACAGCTGGCAGCCAGTGCCATCAGAGGCTCATGCCGATGGTTCGCAGGAGCCGAGTGAGGCCAGTAAATGTACCTGCCTGCCACCCGCTGGCCATACAGGCTTTTAACCACAGGACCCACCGGGAGGAGTGCCATCCAATGGGCAGAGGCAGGCGCCTGGCTCCGCTGCCCTCAGGTGGGGCCTGGGCATTGCGGGTCTGTGGGGTATGGCGACCCATCAGAAGCGGAGACTCCTGGTCTCCATCACCAGCCACAGGCCTAGCGGCCTTAAGAGGAAGAGAACCCTGACCCCGGCTGAGGACACGACCTCCGGGGAGAGGCGCGGCCGCTATATCGCAGCTGGTGGCAGGTTCCTGTTCCAAGTCCTCTGGTGATGGGCCCTGGTGTCCCTAACGTGGTGTCACAGCAGCCTGCAGCTGGCAGAGGCCCACGGCTCACTCTTGGCCGTGCCTGGTGGTTCCTCCTTGGCGGACGTTTTCAGTCAGAAATAAAAAGGGTGAATCCCTGTGTTGGAAGGCCCCACGGTCTGGACGGTGCTTTTGTTATGGGACAAGTGTTACTTGAGCCCTAATGCAGTGTCTGCTCGTGCTGACCCCCCTTCCAGGACGCTGTGAGGTCCGTCATCCTGGAATGGGGCGGGGAAAGATGTGATCAAGGGCCTTTTAAGACCAGAGCAGTCAGTCTAATTGGGTAATATAAATATGCTTTTAGTGGCCTTAGCTTATATCTGAGGCATTGACACAATTCACAAGGACCATCGTGACAGCTCTGTGAGGCTCAGCACCAGGCAGGAGTCAGCCTTCAGTCCCGGTAGCTTTCGTCCTCAGGGGAGACATTTGGGAATGTCCCCAGTCATGCATGATTCCTTTTTAGCAGAAGGCATGGTCCCCAAGACCTGGGTTTGGCACAGCCCTGTGCCCTGGTGGGCGGGGCGGCGACACCAGGAGGAAGCAACACTCCACTCTCCCCGCCCACCAAAGCCCTTCTGTGGAGTAAAGGGCCTTGCCTGGGCCGCACCCACCAAGGCCCACCCAGTTCCTTCTGGCTTCAGCTCCGTCCAAGCAGCTCACAGGACTCTGTGCTGAGGAATGCCCACCAGTCCTTTCACGCCTGTCCCAAGTCAAAGCCCTGTCATTTTCTCCCATGGGGGTTGAGAACTGGGTCACTGTCAGAGGGATGGGGGCCGTCTCCCTGAAGACACAGCCTTTCCCACAGCAATGACAGCAGCTGCCGGCTCTCCCGTACCAGCCTGCGCCTTCCGACAGGCAGCCTGCGCCTTCTCGCGGGCGGGACCGAAGGTTCCCCCAGGCCGCCGGGACTCTAGTCCACCCGCGGGCTGGCTGAGGGGCCCAGACGTCCCTTCGGTTGGAGCGGTCAGACGCCAGCCTCCACGGGGCTGCTGTGCTCACTGAGGAGGAACCACTTCAGCCTGTCGGGCAGAGGCAGGGCCTGGACCTTCGCATCCACGGGCCACGGCTGGAGGTAGCGCCGGATGTGAACGCGACACAGGTGCTTGAGGGGCGGGGGGCAGCTCTCCAGCTGCCTCAGGGAGGAGTGAAGGGCCCGGATCTTCTCTGCCAGGCTGCCCACGGGATGGATGTCGAAGTTTCCCGGCAGCTGCAGTTTTGGGGAGCTGGTCACCATGAGGTCCAGGACGGTCTCGGCTTTGCGCAGGAGGTCCCCGTGGCTCTCGTCCTCGGCGCAGCCCGGGTGGGAGCAGAGCCTGTCGAAGACCACGTGGAAGCCAGACCAGCAGGCCGCTCCGTGGAGGGAGCAGTTATAGGCGGCTCCGGACTCGAGCAGGAAGCGCAGGAGAGGGAAGTGCACTTGGAAGCTCTTGAGGCAGACATGCGTGAGCGACTCGTGGGCGGGGCACTCGCTGGGGTCGGCCCCGTGAGCCAGCAGCAGCTGCGTGACTTGGAAGCAGAAGCGGTTGATCAGCTGGGCCTCCTCTTTGTCCCCTCCCACCGTCTCCCCGAGCAGGAAAATGATGCAGGTGAACACGGTGTCCCCGTCTTTGGTGGTCGCCTTCACGTCTGCCCCTGGAAGAGCCAGCAGGGAGGACAGAGATGGGAGGAGCCCTTCAGCCCTATAGTGACCCTGGGGTGGGGGGAGCCAGCAGGACCTGCAGTCCCGGGGGAGGGGGAGGCGGGCAGCCCGGGGAAGCCTCACCTCCCTCCAGCAGCAGCCGGACATTCTCGGTGTTGTGGATCTGCACGCCGTCGCTGCTGGCCAGCGCGTGGAGCAGAGCAGTCTTCCCTGAGGAGGGAGAGTGGGGGAGGAGGCCAGGGAGCCGCGGGAGGGCCCCCCCGGAGAAGGAGGGAGATAGACGCTCAGATCAGAAAATGAACTTGGAAAAGGACTGACCTCAGCTAGGGCTGGGGGTGACCACTTTCTGGCCATTCTTTCCAGCCACACACATGAGAGCAGAGGGCCGAGGTAGGACTTTTCTGGGCCCTGCGGTGCTACCCGAGACCTGGCTGGGTCTCTCCCAACAGGAGACAGTTCTCTGAGAAGCTGAGCGCGGACACCGAGGTCCTCCCTCAGACAGCCGTCAAGGGGCTGGTGTGGGCCACCGGCTGCACTCCCTCAAGCTTCTGCAAGTGCACTTGTGCGCACCGGGCGTGCTGGGCCAGGACATGGGCCACACCAGCCTGCCCGCCTGTCACCCTGGGGCACCCCAGAGGCGGTACCCACCATGCTTGTCGGCTGCATTGACGTCTGCCCCAAGGTCCAGGAGGCGCTGCAGGCAGGGCAGGCGCTCCGGCTCCTCGCTGGCCAGGTCCAGGGGGCTGCTCTCGTGGATCTGAGCCAAGAAAGCAGCCGGTTGGCCTGGGAGGCTGCTCTCGCCCTATGCGCTCCCTCAGAGCAGGCCGCCCGGCTCTTACCCGGTCCCTCCGGTTAATGTCGGCCCCGTGGCGCACCAGCAGCTCCACCATGTCAGGCTGGTTTCGCAGGACAGCGATGTGCAGGGCCGTGTAGTAGGTGACCGGGTCTGGGGGCACAGCCAGCTCGTCAGTCCTGCCTGTCAGCACGTTCTCACAGGATCCCAGGACCTGGCCTGGCAGCTCCGTCCCCGCACTCCCCGCTCCCCCGACGGGCCCAGGCTGCTGTCACCGAGGGGTCAGAGCACAGCTGTCCTCACTGGGAGCTACAGCACAGGCCCTGGTCAGGCCTAGGTTCGGTCCTGGGTGTTGTAGTGGGTACGGCACCTACTTAATCTGTTTGGGCTTCAGCTTCCTCTTCTGTAAAAGGGACCATACCACAGGGCCTCTCCTCTCGGAGTACTGGGAGGACACCCAGAGTGCCAGCTCTTCCAGCCTGGCGACGCAGCCACATTCTCAAAGCCGGGTCTCCAAGCGCCTGAC
>NW_006294400.1:110754-112509 GCF_000327345.1 Myotis davidii | reverse complement strand
ACCTCAGCTCCTCGACCCTCCAGGAGCCTGCAGCCTCTGAGCCGGTCCTCGGAGGGGAGAGGAGCCATGCCTGGCCATGTCCTATGTCAGAGCAAAGACCGCCATTTGGTCATAAGTCAGCCCCACACGTCTCCTGGCTGACGCTGCCCTCGTGGGTGAAAAGCCAGAGAGGAAAGGAGAACGGCTCCCTCCTCTCCCGCCCCCCACCCAGCACCTACAAGCCAGAAGCCAGCACAGTCCCGCTGTGACGTATGCCCAGTGTTTCCCCCTCTTCCTGTGGGATGAACGAAAATGCAAGATGGCTCAGAATAAGTGGCAGGAGCCTGACCGGTTTGGCTCAGTGGACAGAACGTCAGCCTGCGGACTGAAAGGTCCCAGGTTCGATTCTGGTCAAGGGCATGTACCTTGGTTGTGGGCACATCCCCAGTGGGAGGGGATGTTTCTCTCTCGTTGATGTCTCTATCTCTCTCCCTTCCTCTCTGTAAAAGATCAATAAAACACATTAAAAAAAAAAAAAGAGTAAGTGGCAGGAAATGACCTTCCCTTAGCTCTGGGCACAGTGCCAGCACCTGCACCTCACCCTGATGGAAGCAGGGAATTAGCGGGAGCCGGGAAGGTTTGCTAAATCAATCACAGGGTGCAGCAGCAGCAAGCCTGCTCCTGGGCCAGAGGTGCTAAGGGCCATCTGAAGCCCGCGGGTGGGAGGCTACCCAGTGTGGGTTCCATAGCCATCGCCCACGAAATAAGCTGCTACGAGAAGTCAGGCAGAGCCCAGAGGCCTGGCCGGCACCCAGAGCGGCCGCACTGAAGCCACCTGCCCGCCCCAACCCCACGGGCTTCCCTGACCTTCAAAGTTGAGGTTGGCCCCGTTTCGCAGGAGAACATCGGCCGCCTGGGTCAGCCCCAGCTCGGCCATCTTCAGCAGCGCGTTGCTCACGCCTTCCTGGTAGAACGGGGAGTGGGCCTTTCTCTCCAGAAGCTCGGTGAGCACAAGCAGCCGGCTCTCCTCGCTGGGCACATAGCGGGGCCTGGCGGGAGAGAGGTGGGCCAGCTGAGGGTCCTGCTGTCCTCACACCGCCCCCCCCCGGGGGGCAGGGCCCTGGCTCGGGGGCAGAATTTCTCTTTGGAAAAGCTCAGTGGGTCAAGCCAGGTTTTAACTGGAGCAGCCTCCGCAGGTTTGCCGAGAAGGACCGGACGTCTCCAGCCTCCTTCCAAGGAGGGGAAGAGATCCTGGCCCCTGCCTGGGGTACGGAGCCGCACACCCTGGGCTGCTGGGACGGAGGGGAGCCTGTGGCCAGGAGCAAGAGCCAGACACTGACAGCCCTTCCTCAGGCACCGACTGTCCCTGAGCTGAGAGGAAACCCCCGCCAGGCAACCCAACCGCCAGGGCAGGCGGCAGCCCGCCCTCCCTGCTCACCCTGCTCAGGGGACCATCCGTCTGCGGGGCTTTCCCGGGCTTCACACCCCAGCCCCAACCCTGCGACCCCCCAGCACACTGACCACTAAGAACCGCCATGACTGTCCCTAGAAGCCAGACCCTGGGACAGTCCTTCCTGTAACTCCTTCCCAGGCCGCCATCTCCTCCTCTTGGCCACGCTTCCCTCCCCACGGGTGCCCCCCACTCCCGCCCCGCCTTAGTCTCACCATCTGCACCCCTTCAATTGTTGGGATCAAGTCTCACCCTTACTGCCTGGGCAGGATCCCCACAGCCCCAGAGAGCCAGCGCCCATGGGTGCCGGGCAGCAACCGCCGGGA
>NW_006294400.1:107520-110134 GCF_000327345.1 Myotis davidii | reverse complement strand
GCAGTGACCTCCCCCCGACCCAGGCGCCCCCCAGCCTAGGCCCATGTGCTGGGGTTGGGCATCTTCGGGCCGAGCATTTGGCCCTCCCCAAGTTCGAGCCCCGGCGGCCCTGCTGGCTTCTGATCCTGGAACATCTGCTGTGAGGAGGTCCCAGCCTTGGCCGCCCGCCCCCTGCCCCACCGGAGGGCCTGGCACCGGCCAGAGGCAGGACTTGTCCAGGGGAGGGAAATCTGTTTAGTCCCATTGAACCCGATGTGTTTAATGATTAAACATCTAAAATGGGCAGCATACGCCTCCTCCAAGAGTAAAACAGAATTCCCAAGAACACCCCGTCCAGAGCTGCCCAGTCCAGCTCGGGCACTGAGCGGGGCAGCAGGCTGGACCGCGGTTCGCTGTTGTTGCTGTTCCGTTTCCGAGGTTGCTGTGCAGACCAGAGGCCAAGCTATGAAACCCTCGCCGAGCACTCAGACCGCCCGTGTGGCCTCCCCTTCCATTGCCGAGAAGAGCGGGGGGATGCGGTGGCCCCAGGCTGCAGCCCCGTTAGGGCGGCCAGCGGGGACCCCGCCCCTGGCTCCCAGCACACGTCGGCCCTGGTTCTTGCTCCTTGACTGAAAGTGGGAAGTTCTGCCCACACAGAAATGGAGATGCCCAGCTTGTCCGTCAAATCAGAAGGGCAGGCCCCTGGGCCCAAGTTCCTTTCTGGATGGAGCCTTGCTCCCGATTGCCTCAGTCTCCCCACGGGTTACCCGGAGAGTGGGAATGGCCGCCCCTGTTTTCAGGGTCCACACCCCGCCCCTGCATTGGTCTCCAGGTTCTGAATGGCCAAGCGGCCAACAGGTGACCCGGGGCTGGACGGCCCTTCCTTTGATCCAGGGTCGCGTGCTCCATAGCAGAGGTGAGGGGACCAAAGCGCCCGACTGGCCCGAGAGCACACAGGGAGCAAGTGGAGGAGGCCATCTAGAAGGGGGTCCAGGGCAGAGCTGGGGGGCAGCCTGGTCTGAGGCCCACTTTTTTAAAAAAATATTTTTATTGATTTCAGAGAGGAAGGGAGAGGGAGAGAGCGAGAGAGAGGGAGAGAGAGAGAGGGAGAGAGAGAGAGAGAGAGAGAGAAACATCAATGATGAGAGAGAATCATTGACTGGCCGCCTCCTGCACGCCCCCTACTGGGGATCCAGCCACAACCTGGGCATGTGCCCCTGGCCAGAATCGAACCTGGGACCTTTCAGTCCACAGGGCAGCGCTCTATCCACGGAGCCAAACCGGTTAAGGCTGAGGCCCCTTCTTCCCTAGCTCCAGTAGTTTCTTAAGGTCATTGGAACAACGTACCACACACTGCGAATGGCCCGAAATAACAGAAATGTGTCCTCTCCCAGTCCTGGGAGCCAGAAGCCTGAGGTCAAGGTGTCGGCAGGGCCACGCTCCCCCCAGGGGCCAGGGAAGGCTCCTGCCTCACCTCTTCGGCTCCTGGCAGCTCCACGCATCCCCGGGCTGCGACAGCATCCTTCCAGCCTCTCCTGCCTCCCTCCTCATGGGCCCTCTTCCGCGTGTCTGTGTCCCTGTCCAAATCTGCTCCTTCTAAAAAAATATATTTTATTGATTTTCTACAGAGAGGAAGGGAGAGGGATAGAGAGTTAGAAACATCGATGAGAGAGAAACATCGATCAGCTGCCTCCTACACACCTCCTACTGGGGATGTGCCCGCAACCCAGGTACATGCCCTTGACCAGAATCGAACCTGGGACCTTTCAGTCCGCAGGCCGACGCTCTATCCACTGAGCCAAACCGGCTATGGCCAAATCTGCTCCTTCTAAATGGCACCAGCCATCGGATGTAGGGCCCCCCGAGTCCAGTACGACCTCTTCTTAACTTGATTCATTGACAAAACCCCTTTTTCCAAATGAGGTCCCAGTCGTGGGTCCCGGGGGCTAGAACTTGACCATATCTCTCTGGAGGACACAGTTAAAGCCGTTGTCAGCATGATGCCAGGCCTGGCCCCCGTGGTCTCCGGGCCTCGGTTTCCTCGCCTGTGAGCTGGAGGCCTCAGCTCCGTCAGTCTTGGGGCCAATATAGAGCTCTGCCAACAAGCCACCTGCATTATCTGTGACCAGGAGGGTAACGGCACGAGTCACAGAGCCCCTCGCTGTGCCAGGCCTGGCCTAACTGCTTAGCATCCTCACCTCAGTCCGTCCTTCAATCCCGTTAAGTAGCTGATGGTATCAGGTCATTTTACCAACAAGGAAACGGAGGCCCAGAGAGGTCTGGGCGCTTGTCCGGTGCTGCACAGCCAGGTCTGGCCTCTGGGAGCCGCGGGGTCTGCAGCTCCTCTGGCTCTGGGTCCGAGAGGGTCTGGCCCTGCAGGGGGGCGGAGCTGACCCCCTCTGTCACCGCCCTCGGGCGCCACACCGCGGAGCCAGCCCTGCCGCCTGCCCGTCGCCCAGGCTCCTCTCTCCAGAAAGCTCCGTGCCCTCTGACCCCCCTGCTGTCGGCCAGGGCAGCCTTGTTTCCTGCATCTGCCTCCCATTAACCCTCCATCCCTCAGCCTCTGACTTCAGCTCTGCACGTCTCCGGTCTCCCTTTGCCACCGGCCCCGCCGCTGCCAGCCTGGCCGCCTCCT
>NW_006294400.1:105281-106425 GCF_000327345.1 Myotis davidii | reverse complement strand
CACACTCACATATACACACACACAATCACACACGCTCACACACACATACATGCACACACACTCACGTATACCCTCACACACACACACACATGCACGCACGCACACACTCACATATACACTCACACACACAATCACACTCACACACGCTCACACACACATACACGCACACACACTAACATATACACTCACACACAATCACACTCACACACGCTCACACACATACACGCACACACACTCACATATACACACACACACTCACACACACGCGCTCACACACACATACACGCACACACACTAACATATACACTCACACACAATCACACTCACACACGCTCACACACATACACGCACACACACTCACGTATACACTCACACACAGTAGGGGCTGTGCCTACTCCAGTGCCCTGGCCCTGGCCCTGCGGCTTCCTCCCGTCTGCTGTCCTCTACTCCTCGGGCCCGGCTCCCGTTCCTTCCTTCCCCTCCCCTCAGCCTGACCCCACCCGGGCCCCCTACCCTCGTGACCCAGCGAGTCACTGACCAGGAGACCCGTCGGCTTGGCCCCGTTTGGCCGCAGTCCCCACGCCGAAGGGCAGGAACCCACTCCTCACTGCGGGGGGCCCAGCACACAGTAGGCTGGGGGGGCGGGGGGCGGGGGAACTGTTACAATAATAATTATTATGATTATTATTTTGCTGGGGCAGGGGCGGTGGCAGGGCATGGCTGGCCAGGGAGACTCTCCCATCTTCTCCCTCATCCCATCTGCCCCCCGAGGGGCACTCAGGACCATTTCGGGGATCTCCACACTTGGGGAGACAGCCCTCTGCTCCCAGTGCCCCGGCCCAGGCCTCCCACGCCATCTGCCCCTCCAGCAACACTGCCCCTGCTGGCCAGAGCCCCCTGCTCTGAGCTTGGAAGCAAAACATCAGCTAAAGTAATCTTCCTGTAACAAAAATTAATGCGATAAACTTGCTCACAAAACTTGAGCTTTTGGAAAACAAGACTGCTAAGTACTTCCCAAGAAGGAGGGAATGTTTCTACGAGTTGCTTCTTTCCCCTATTATCTCATCTGAATGTCTTGTGGAAAAACAAATCTAACACCATTTACTGTGGCCCTATTGTCTACCCTGTCATTAATAGGAACTAG
>NW_006294400.1:104623-104998 GCF_000327345.1 Myotis davidii | reverse complement strand
CTCCCACCTTCTCCCTCATCCCATCTGCCCCCCGAGGGGCACTCAGGACCATTTCAGGGATCTCCACACTTGGGGAGACAGCCCTCTGCTCCCAGTGCCCCGGCCCAGGCCTCCCACGCCATCTGCCCCTCCAGCAACACTGCCCCTGCTGGCCAGAGCCCCCTGCTCTGAGGGCAGCCTCCTCCCCAACATCCCTTGCCCCCACACCCAGGCACGGCCAGCTGGCCCCGGGGCCTGGCCATGGTCTGCGGCCTGTGAGAGCCAGGAATGAGCTGGGCTAGGTCCCGCGAAGCTCCCAGGTAAGTCACCGAGGGACCTCCCTTTCTCAGCCATCTCTGTGCACCCCATCCCTGTGTGCCCCCCGGTGCGCCCCCA
>NW_006294400.1:101013-104548 GCF_000327345.1 Myotis davidii | reverse complement strand
CCCCATCCCTGTGCGCCCCCATCCCTGTGCGCCCCCACCCCTGTGTGCCCCCATCCCTGTGCGCCCCCACCCCTGTGTGCCCCCATCCCTGTGCGCCCCCACCCCTGTGGTCCCACATCAGAGGCCCTGCCTGACACTCAGCCTCTTTGGGGTGGGGTGAGTCCTCAGGACCCCCAGAAGCCCAGAGAACAGGGTGAGAAGGCGCTGAGAGCCTCAGTCAGCTCTGGCTGCCATAACAGATGACCATAGCGGGCGGCTTCCGCAGCAGGCATTTCTTTCTCACAATCTGGAGGCTGGGAAAGTCAAGACCACGGTGCTACAAGGCAGATTTCATGCGGAGGCCTCCTCTCTGGGCTTATAGGCAGCCGCCTGCTGTCTGTGTGCTCACGTGGCCTGTGGCCTCCCTGGTGCACACCAGAGGGCGCGCTCTGGAGACTCCTCTTCTTATGAGGGCACTAATACCGTCCGGGGCCCCACCCTCATGGCGTCATCTAACACAATCCTCTCCCGAAGGCCCACCTCCTCATCCCATCACATTGAGGGCAGGGGTTCAGCATGTGAATTTGGGGGACACAAACATTCAGTCCTTACAAAGCCCCTCAGACCCCTCACCCCAAGATGGGAGGGAGGGGGGCCTGGTCTCTGGCCGGGTGCTCTCTTGGCCTCGCTGCACCAGCCGCACAAGAAGAGGGTGCTCCAGCAGTCAGGGGGCTACTGAGAGTGATCCTTAGCTTCACCTGAGGGAACCATCCCCAGAATTAATGCCCATCCTCCCCCTGGCAGGTCCTCTCCTCCTCGGGGCTGGTCAGGGCCCCCGCCTCCCTGGTGCCTGGCCAGCAGGGCTGTGTCATCGGGGGGCCCAGGCCTTGCCCTCTGGAGCCGTGGTCTCTCTGGTTGCCAAATGGGAGGGGGAGGGGGTGGAGGAGGGCTGAGCCGGCCTCCTCTCTGGCTGCTCTGTGAGCCCAGAGTCCTGATCCCAGAGACCCATCTACCCTCCGCGGCCCCTGCTTGGCATCAGTCCCTGGCGGGCCAGGGAGGCAGAGCCGGGGAGGCGCCCACGGGCCCCCTCCAGCCACTGCAGGGAGGCCCAGTCGGCTCTGCCAAGGGAGGACCGGGAGGACTCAGAGCCCCCGGGCCAGGAGGAAGGGCAGGCGGGTGCAGGGCAGGGCCTTTGTGCTGCCAGGGAAGCCGCCCTCCATCCCCACTGGCCTGCTTGGCCAAGCTGACGGCAGGAAGAGCCCGTCGGCCATCCGTCAGGGAGACGGAGTGGGCTGTGCGAGGAGGGAGCCGGGAAATTTGATCATTAAGAAACCCTCCTGGCTGTCTGGGGGAATTTAATTAAATTGCTGCGGAGGGCGGTGAGAGAGGGCCACATCTGGAACCAATATGTGGGCTTTGATTTCCTCTCTCCCCTCTCCCCCTCCCTCGCTGCCTCTCCCCAGCTCACTGTGAACGGAACACAGTAGACCCTAGGGGATTGGTTCCTCTGGGGCGGAATTCCTGGCCGACAGACAGAGGGACACCGGACGGACGCTGTGCCCTGGGATTGGCTGTGGGGGCTTTAGCTGTGACAGGAGGTAAGGGCCCACTTCACAGGACAAGAGTCCGTTTCGGAGGGTTCCAGAAACGGGACGCCCCGCCAAAAGGCCCCGGATGGCCAGCACTGACTCAGCCCCAGCGCATGGCATCGTGGTGGGGGCGGGGCGGGGGGAATGCTCTCACACCCTGGGGAGCAGAGGCTGTGGTCAGCCCCATTTACAGACCAGAGGCGAAATGACTTGCCCAAGGTCACAGAGCCCTTGAGAGATGGTGCGAGGGTTCCCTTCTGCCTGGACGCGCTGCCGGGCCAGTTGTGGCCATCACTCCATGGGCTGCTGTGGACTTCGCGCTCCGTGTGCCAGGCACCCAGCGAGGCTCTCCCGGGGCAGCAGCGAGGAAGGCAGGCAGCGAGCTCCCAGCGGCCCGGGAAGTGCCAAGTGCTAGCAGGAGCCGGACAAGCCGGCCTCGACCAGGCAGCCAGCGGTGGTTGAAGTGGGCCCTCCGCCTGGGCAGCCCTTGGCCGAGAGAGGAGTGGGCACAGAGGCCTTGGGGTCTCTCTTGCCCGGTGGTGCAGCCCCTCCAGGCCCCAGGTGCTCATGGTCATGGCCTGGACCACCAAGGCTAAGCCACGGATCCGGCTCAGTCCCCCTTCAGCCAGTTTCCTGCACGTGAGCGAGCCTGCCCTGGTCTCCGAGCTCGCCACTCCCCCAGGGCCCAGGACCCCTCCCAGGCCCAGCCGGGCTCCCAAGAGTCCTACCAGCCAGGCCTCCACTGTGGACAGACAACCTCTGGGGTGCTTCCCGTCCTCCCCTAAACCCCAACTCCTGCCCTCCAGCCGGCACAGCGGGGAGGGGCGGGGGGGGGGAGGGGCCCTCCTTGGCTCCCCCTGCTCGCATGGCTGAGGCCCAGCCTGAGTTGAACATCCATTTTCATTGTTCCTGTGTGAGCCCCAGGGTAGCCCGGGCCCGGCCAGAGCCAGCCCAGGGAGGACCGGACATACATGTTTGTGGGATGGATGTCTCATGACCTCAAGGCAGTTTAAAGATGCAATTCAAGCTCTTGGCATGGAGGGGAGGGAAGTGAGGCACAGAGAGACCGACAGGGGGCTCCTGCGAGGCCCTGGCCCCTTGGGGCAGACAAGCTCGGGCTCTGCGGGTCCTTTGAACACTGCAGGGCCTCCTGCCTGGCTGCCGTCACCTGCTAAGTCCTGCTCAGCTTCAAGAACGCGCCGGAACTGGTTTGGCTCAGTGGATAGAGCGCAGGCCTGCGGACTGAAGGGTCGTCACCTGCTAAGTCCTGCTCAGCTTCAAGAACGGCTTAGTGCCCTGCCCTAGGGAACCCCCCCCCCATACACCTCCACGCGCACGCCCCCCGGGGCCCCTGACCTTGCTGCTGCTTCTCCGTGGAGACTGGCCTGTTGACTTCTCTGCCGGATGGGGCGGCGCTCTGCCCCCGGTGCCCAGCCCGGACCCAGCACTGTGGAGGCACGGGGTGAAACGTGCTGGTAGAAGTGCTGAGCTGGAGAAAGGACGGGAGCCAGCCTGGCTGGTTTGGCTCATGGATAGAGCGTCGGCCTGCGGACTAAAGGGTCCCAGGTTCGATTACGGTCAAGGGCACGCACCTCGGTTGCAGGCTCCTCCCTGGGCCCTGGTTGGGGCACGTGCAGGAGACAACCAATCGATGCGTTTCTCTCACATCGATGTGTCTCTCTGTCTCTCCCTCTCTCTTCCACTGTCTCTAAAAATCAATGGAAAAATAAACTCAGGTGAGGATTAAAATAAATATAAACTAAAACAAAAAAGGCGGGGAACCAGCCCAGGCCTGCCCTCCGGCTCTGCTCTGGGCCTGGGGACGCAGTAATGATGGTGCTGGTGGCCACTCCTGGAGGCGGACTCGCGCGGTGGGCCGGGCCCGGCAGATGCCAGGGGCGCACTCAGCCAGGGGGCAGGTGAGGCGGGCGGGAAGGGGAGGACTGGGAGCCAAAGGGCTGTGCTAA
>NW_006294400.1:93646-100997 GCF_000327345.1 Myotis davidii | reverse complement strand
GCTGGGGCACAGCACCCCATGGTCAAGGCTGTCCTGAGGGGGCAGCGGGCAGGCGGGGGGCAGAGAGGGCCAGCCAGGCTGCGGGGCCCTCCGTGAGCCGCACGCCGCTGCGAACCCCAAACAAACCAGGAGGGAGCCGGTCTCCCTCCGCGGCCCTGACAGGGCGATGATATACGGAGTTTTAAATAAATGTACCTCATTAGGGACGTGTTGTCTGGCGGGAGAAAAACGATGCACCTCCCCACCTCTGCCTCCCGCCCCCCAAAAAGTAAAAATCAAATGAGATCCAACGCTCGGGCTCCAGAGGAAATTGCACGGACACAGATTGTTTTATTTAAAAAAACCTTGACCTCCACTTCAAAAAAAGTCATTAGACACCCCCTCTCAAAGGCCGGGGAGCGATTAGGAGGAGGCCTGCTCATTCCTCAATGACCTACTGTTCGGGGCTGCTGCGCGGCGAGGCTCCCTGCAGGTCGCTGTGTAAATCTTCGCGTGTCTAAGGAAACTCCACCAGACCACGAAGTCGCAGGGAAGGAAACCTGGGGGAGCCCCCCGCCCCCCCCTTTATTTTTTTTCTTTCCGTTTCTTTCCTTCGGAGCTCTGATCTCTTTGATCGTAAAAATGGTCATATTTCACCCCCAAAATATCAGCAATCAGCGAGCGGAGGAAGTGGGAGCCCAGGGGGAGTTTCGCCGCCGATTAGGACCCCGCTTTCATTACTTAGCGCCGGCCTGGGGCGGGCAGGCTGCGAACACACGCTCCTGGCGCGGGTTCAAGAGCGCGTTACAGATCATCGTAAGGATTACATCCACCATTAAGCCGGTGAGCTGAAAGCCTCGCCCCGCCCCTCAGTCCTGCCTGGTCCCCAGCCCGAGGGCCCCCCCATGCTGTGTGCAGGGAGGCCTCGGAGCGGAGGAACCCGGGAAGATGTTTCGGGCCCTGGGGGGGGGGGGGCGGTGAGGGCAGCGCCTGGGAGCTCCCCCAGGTCTGACCACTCCCAGGGTCTGACCTGTGCCCTCACCCCAGCATCCTTCCTGATTCCCAGGGGAGGTGGAGCAGGAGAGGGTAGGGCAATTCCCCAGGAGAAAATTCTGGGGAGCTGTGGGGTGGGGGGGTCCCAGGCTTGGGCCCCTTTCCCTCTGAGCCTCAGTTTCTTCACCTGTAATAGGAGGCCTATGAGCCCACCGCTCGGAAGATGTCTTTGATGCAACAAAGTGACCAGCCCTTTAGTCCCTGGGGCTCAGGCCGCCATGGCTGGACGGCAGCGCCTCCTGGAGAATCCTGTCAGGGTTATGGTCAGGTGCTCACCCGGGATGGCTCCGTATACAGTAGGTGCTCAGTAAAATGCATGGAATGAGTTGTTCAGGACCATCTGTCTCCCTGTGAATCCTGAAGTCCCCTGAGGACAGCAGGCGGGCATGTCACATATCTAGACCTGCACACAGTAGGTATTCAACGGGAGCTTGTTGTTTGACCCAGACCTAGGGCCAGCCCTCCAGGTTCTCAGGACCCCAAACTCGCCTTAATGCCACCCTGGCACCGGCCCAGGCCCAGTTCACACTGGCTAGGCGTTTCCTGGCTAAGGGGGATCTGATCACCAGCCATTCAACCAGCCATCCACTCTTGGAACAACCATGTATGCAGCCCTACTGTGTGCCGGGTCAGGACCTGCCTCCCACTCCTTTCTTCTGTGCAGACTCTGGGACACAGGAGGGAAAGGACAGAGCGGGCAGCTTTCAGAGGGGACGCTGAGGCTCAGAGAGGAAGCTCGTGGCCCAACGTCACACAGTAGGTCCACAGCCGGGCCAGCCTCAGATCCAGCCAAGTCCTCCCTTTGAGGACGGGTTCTCTGCTCTGGCTTTATCAACGCCTTTTCCACACCCACAGCTGATGTTCATTGAATGTTTCCAACGCTCTGAGTTTGTGCTTGGCTTTTGTTCACACAGGTTACTTCGCTTGATTCTCGCAACAACCTGTGAGGTAGGTGCCGTTGTTACCTCCAATTTACCGATGAGGAAACCCAGAGAGGTGAAGTGGCCCAATCAATGTCGTGCTGCGGGAAAGTGTCAAACGCAGAGCCAGCGCATCAAAAAGATTGAAAACAAAAACTGGGAAAACAAAAAGGTCACGTGATAGGAGACAAAAAGAGAAGCTAAGACCCAGACTTGCCACCTGGACTGACACGAGTTGCAGTGATTTCGTGCCCTCAGTGAGCGAAGGGTTTCCTGGTAGCCCCGGCAAGAAGGGGAATGCAATGGGTTGCTCACGTTTCATTATTTCGTTTTTCTTTGTTTTTTCCCCAAGAGAAACAAATGACTTGCCAGCCCTAAGTTCTCCTGGAACAACTTGGTGTGACGGGTAGGAGCCTGACAAGCTTACCGGGGCACAGAGCTGAGCTCTCCGAGCCTGGGTCCCCTCCTCGCACGTCACCGGGAGGATGTTGTGAGATCACGGGGTTCGGGGTGCTGCCTGGCTTACGGCAAGGCTCACAAAAGATGAGCCCCTGCTACTACTAGGAAACATGTTTCAAAGGGGAATACTATTCCACGCCTCGCCAAGGGCTGAGAACCAGTCACTGCAGCGGGAGACCCCCAGGAGGGAAACTGAGGCTGGGAGATGCTTGGGCAGAGAGCGGAGGAGACAGCCAGCTGTCCCATCCCGTTGAGCTCGTCTCCGCTTCCCACAGGGTGGACCGGGGTCTGGGATGAGCAGGGAGCCCCGCTGTGACCGCAGCCTGACACAATATTTACAGAACCCCGTGCTCCGCCGCGGTCCTGCCTGGTCACGTCTGAGCCCCCTCAGCCTCCGTGCTTAGAACTCCCCAGAACACGATTTGGCCTGTGTGCCTCCGCGTGCTGCTCCCGCTCACCCGTCTCCTTCAGCGGAGGCCCTGGGGTGTGTGGTCACGGTGGTGACCAGGGGGCCAGAGGGGCTGCAGGATCCCACGCTGGGCTTGGCCTCTGTTTTCCCATCTGTGAAACGGGCCTGGTCGATGAGTGATTGCCAGTCAAGTGTCTTGCAGGGGTTGTTGTGGTAAAGAATGACACTAATATAACGCCACAAAACATAGAGAGACCCCCTGGCTGAGTGGCTCAGTTGGCGGGAGTGTTGTCCTGTACCCCCAGAAGGTTGTGAGTTCGATTCCCAGTCAAGGTACATAGCTAGGTTTGGGGTTTGATCCCTGGTCAGGGTGCATACAGGAGGCAACTGATCAATGTTTCTCTCTCTCTCCCTCTTCCTTCCTCCCTCTTTTAAAAAAATCAATAAAAACATATTCTCGGGTGAGGATAAAATAAAGAGAGCCATTTCAGTAGAAAATGGGTAGTGGATATACATAGGCTATTACAATAAGAAATGCAAGTGGCTATTAAATACCAAAAAAAAACACTTTACCTTCAGTCCTGGCCAGTGCTGGTCAGTGGTTAGAAGGGTTGCAGGTTGGATTCCTGGTCAAGGGCATGTACCTGGGTTGCAGGTTTGATCTCCGGCCCTGATTGGGGCGCATTCAGGAGGCAACCAATCGATGTGTCTCTCTCACACGGATGTTTCTCTTTCTCTCTCTCCCCACTTCCTTCCACTCTCTCTAAAAATCAATGGGACGATATCCTCAGGTGAGGGTTAACAACAACAAGAATTACCCTCAGAAATGATTCCAGGTTTGCAGATTAAAACAAGGAAATGCCTTTTGAAATTAAACATCAACCGTTATGACCGCTCCTCCTGGGCGCTGCCTACGGAGATGCCAGCCCTCTCCTCCTGGCATCATGCACCCGCAGGCCCGTGACCACTCAGGAGGAGAGTGGAGAACCGCGTCAAAAGGGAGCGTAACCGGCAGAAGCTGAGGCACGGACAGCAGGATGCGGGCAGATCCAGCGGCTTCGCCATCCTGACGGCGGTGACGGGAGCAGCAAGAAAACGAAACACATGCTCCCTGCCGGCTTCCGGGACTTCCCGTGCGCAGTGCCAGGAGCAGGAAGTAGCCACACTGCTGGTGGGCAGCAGACCGCGCTCGGGGGCTGTTTCCACGACGCTTCCTCTGAGAACCGCAAAGCTGTGGCGGGAGGAGCAGCCAGCCATCAGTGTCACCTGCCTACCGCGTCCAAATACCCTATTTCTAGGTATCTACACTAATAAAAGAGAAAAATGGTAATTGGCGTACGACGCTACCCTTTTCATTGGCTAATCAGGGCTATATGCAAATTAACTGCCAACTAAGATTGGCAGTTAACTGCCAACAAGATGGCGGTTAATTTGCATATGTAGGCACAATGCAGGGAGGCGAAGAAAGCAGGATTTTTTCTCAGGCCTGGGCAGGGGTCCGATCCGGTGATTGGTGATCGGAAGGTGATGAGGGTCAACTCCTCTGGCCGAGGCATCAGGCCTGGGCGGGGGGTTGGGGGGTCCCCTTCCTGGGCCTGATGCCTGGGCCAGAGGCATCATGCCTGGGTGGGGGGCGGAGCCAGGGATTGGGGGGATATGATGGTCCCCTTGCCCAGGCCTGAAGCCTGGGTCAGAGGTGTCAGTCTTGGGCGGGGGGTGGAGCAAGCGATCAGAGGGAGATGGGGGTCCCCTGCCCAGGCATGATTCCTGGGCCAGAGGTCTCAGGCCTGGGCGGGGGCCAGAGCCAGTGATCGGGGGGAGATGGGGGTCCCCTGTCCAAGCCTGACACCTCTGGCGGAGGCGTCAGGCCTGGGCAAGGGACCGATCCTGCGATTGGAGGGTGATGGGGGTCAATGCCTGAGGGCTCCCAGTATGTGAGAGGGGGCAGGCTGGGCTGAGGGACACTCCCCCCCACACACACCCAGTGCACGAATTTCATGCACCGGGCCCCTAGTTTATTATAAAGAAAACAGTGATGGGTGTACAGCAATAGTGAGCAATGTGTCGCCAGGCCTTCACTGAGAACAGGGGTGGCCCTGGCCCGTATGGCTGTCAGTTGAGCGTCACCCCACGTGCACTGAAAGGTCGCCAGTTCCATTCCCGGTCAGGGCACATGCCCGAGTTGCGGGCTCGATCCCCAGTAGGGGGCGTGTGGGAGGCAGCCCATCAATGATTCTCTCTCATCATGGATGTTTCTCTCTCTCCCTCTCCCTTCCTCGCTCTCTAAAAATCAATTTTAAAATCTAAAAAACAAACCAAAAGAAAAAAAACACCAAAACCAACCAACCGAACAAACAAAACACAGTGGTGGACACGACTAATGACGCAGTAAGCAATTATTAGAAAGCGGGCAGCACATGGTTCCGCTTCCATAATCATGTGGCTCTCTTTCCATCTATTCTAGAATATAGATATAAGCTAGAAAGATATACTCTAAAGTTGAAAGGAATAGCCTAAAAGTCCCTTTTCTTGTGTGATTGCTTTTTCTAGGTCTCCAATTCGATACTGAATAAATAAATGATTATCTCCAATCTCTGTCACTAAACCAGCTTTAAAAAATGTGTGGAGCTCTGGCCAGTGTTGCTCAGTGGTTAAGGCATGGTCAGCCTGTGCAGTGATGTTTCTCTCTCTCTCTCTCTCTCCCCCCCGCCCCCCTTCCTTCTACACGCTCATTGAAAACCCATGGAAAAACTACCCTCACTCCTAGGGTGAGGATAAAAAATGTATGGAATGCTTATTGTGTGTCAGAGGTCCCTGGGAGTAGGATAGATGGGATTTTCATTTTCATAATTTTACTATATTTTCTAAAATATCCACAATAAGGTCCACTTTTTATTTTACGTTTTAGCACGTGATTGTTTGAGACTGGGGCACATATGCACCTTCACTCCTGGTCCGCCCCAGGGCCCAGTCTCCACTGGAGCCACCATCAGGGGCCCGCTCCTCCTCCACGAGTTCTCTCTGGAGAACAGGGGCCCGCTCTGTTCCCTTGTCCCTCCTCATCCCCCCTCGTCCCCCCGCCTGGCGCAGAGCTTGGCTCAATAAACATCTGTTGGACTGAGAGGTTCCAAACTGGGACCCTATTTTCCCTTCACCCCGACGTGGGGTTAGCATCGCGGGGTTTATCTAATCACCAAGAACGGCCTGTGTTTTGTAGCCGGCTCCCTTTGGGGTGATGAGTCGTGACCTCGCTGGGGTGACGGCATTCCCTTGGGTGCATTTCCAGGCAGCGACAGCCTGGCTCTGGCTCAAGGGCGGAGGGAGCTTCAGTACAGTAGTCCCGGCCCCGTGTCCCCCTCTGCCTTCCCTCTACCACCGCCCCCGTCCCCGGCTGGGATTGGTAAGGGTAACAGCAACTTAACCGCAGCAGCAATAATGCCAAGTTCACCTGAACCCCTTGGGTCGGTCCCTTTGCTATCCCCTCGCTCAGCTCCAAGGCCTCGTGGCTAGTAAACAGCAGTGAGCGCATTCGAATCCGTCTCACCAGCTCCGAAGTCCAAATTTGCCATCACTGCCCTGCACGGCTTCTTGGAAATAGATGTTAAAAAGTAATAATAATTAACACGCATTGAGTGCTAAGTACCACGCGGCCACATGTAGCAGCTTACTTACTCCCGCTGAGCAGACGGCACCCAGAGAAGCAGCGGTTAAGGTGACTGCCGAGGCCCTCAGCCAGGGGGTGCACGGTCTGATCGGACCCCAGGAGGGAAACCAGCCTGTGCAGAACCCGGGCGCTGCCTGCAGATCTCGGGGTGCGTGCAGAGTGGGCTCTGAGTGCGGGAGCCCAGAGGAGACACTCTGAGGCCTTCTCCCGCGGCCTTGTTCTTGTCGCTGTGACATCATGGCCCTGCCGCGATGGCAGGGAGGACGGGCAGCCAGCAAGGTCTCCCCGCCCGCACCCCTCCTCCCCCCCAGGAAGGACCTGTGGCATCGGCCGGCTGAGAGTCCGCCCGCCACCAGCAGCCTCTTTTCTGTGCTTCCCTTTCAAAACAAAAACAGGAGCGAAGACTGGGCCTGCCTCTCTCTCGCCCTGTCACCCATCTGTCAGTCTGGCTGTCGTCTGGCTGTCTATCCGCTAGGAATTCTGGAGGGACACCCGGCTTGGTTTCCCTTGGGGAGGGCCTGGAGCGCCTGCAGGTGGGCGCCAGGGGTGTGTGTGTGTGCCAGGGGTGTGTGCGGTGCGTGTGTGTGTGGGGGGGTGCATACATCCCATAAGCTCGAGACCGTGGGGCTCTCTGGGGAAGACCGCGGGCCAGTGGAACAGACCAGGCGGACCTCCGAGTCTCTCTGTCAAGGCTCAGGGGGAGCGAGGGGGGAGCTGGCGGGTCCACATCTCCCCTGTCAACTGTCTCAGAGTCGCTCCCCCACCCCTGCGGGGGAATTGGTAAGCGGAGGGGGGCGGCCGCTAACCCCTCCTCCACCACCTCCCCAGAAACGTGTTGGGGGATTAAAAGAAAAACCACAAAACACT
>NW_006294400.1:92362-92828 GCF_000327345.1 Myotis davidii | reverse complement strand
TAGCCATCTCACGTCGTCGGGGCGTTGGGAGGGGTGCTCCCGGCAGCCGGGAAAGCGGGTGGGATCCTACAGCGGGGAGACTGAGGCTGCCGGGGAGCACAGCTGCCGAGTCCACCGCTGGGTTTCAAACTCTGCCCCCCTCTCTCCGCGATGCCACCCCAGCTACTGCTACATCTTCTTAAGACTTGGGTGCTGCCCGGCCGGCGGGGCTCCGTGGTTGAGCCTCGACCCAGGAACCAGGAGGAGGTCAGGGTTCGATTCCCAGTCAGGGCACATGGCTGGGGTTGCCGGGTCGATCCCCAGTGTGGGGGGTGCAGGAGGCGGCTGACCAATGATTCTCTCTCATCACTGATGTTTCTCTCTCAACCTCTCTCCCTTCAACTCTGAAGAATAAAAGTGTATATATGAAAATAAGGCTTGGGTGCCCCCGCTGGGGTCTGACCCCCCCCCCCCCCCACGCGCGCGT
>NW_006294400.1:87613-90458 GCF_000327345.1 Myotis davidii | reverse complement strand
GGCTGGGCCCAGCTGTGCCCCGAGGCCGCTGCTCCCGCCCATCAGCTACAGCGGGCTGAGCTCTCCTCACCCTCCGGCGTAAATGTGAGGCGGGCAGACCCACCCCTGGGAGCTGGGGTGTCCCTGATGGAAAAGTGAAAGGAGGGTGTCTGGTTTGGGCCCGGGGTAAAGTGGGGTGCCCTCTGGTGTGGAAGGGGGAGTCCTGCCATTTCAGTTTGTTCTGGGATCTCAGGTCTCCTGGGAGGAGCAGCTGGTCTCTGATGTCACCCTGATGACTGGGGACCCCAGGGGTGTGGAGAGGAGGAGCAAGTGGAAGGTGAAGCGAAGAAGGAAGGGAGGAGAGGGATGAGGGGAGGGGAGGGGAGAGGAGGGGAGAGCGGGACTAGGTGCATGGACAGGGCCATGTAGCCCCAGGTACCAGGGTGGGTAACGGGCCTCCCCAGCAGCCCCGGTGGCCGGCCGCTCTCCAGAAGAGCCAGGGAGGCTTGGGCCTTTTCCCAAGGGGGGGCTTCGGCACCTGGGAACACCCAGGTGTGGGGGACAGAGGACACACTGGGCGTGGGGTCAGGTGGGAGGGCCAAGGGCAGCAGGCAGTCTGCTCCCAGAGAGGAGGGACAGGGGCCGCAGGCAGAGTGGGGGCAGGCTCCACGGGTGCCCTGTAAGGCCTGCCCCCCCCCGGGTACTCGGGGTCCCACTGGGGACTCCTGGACCACAGCGGTTTGCTCAGGCCTCTGCACTTGGAGGCAAACCTGGCCGACATGAGGACTTGTTCAGGAAGCCAAGAATTCCAGTTTAAAGGATGCTCTCGTATTTGGGATCACAGCTTCCCTACGCATTTTGGGGGTTCAAACACGCTTTTTTTTAATGAAATGGGGTAAAAACTGGAGATTGTTTTTTATTCACGTCTTTCCTTGGCAGAATTAAAAGGAGGTAATTCTATACGCATGCATCAGATTGAAAACAAATCACCAGCCCATGAAACCCAAATGTTTCATGTAGCGTCAAGCACCTCCCGGAGCCAGCTGGCATGTTCCAGGGGTGCCCGCTGCCAGGAGAGACTCTGGAGCAGGGGTGGGGTGCCCTGTGGCTGCCTCCAGGCCCGTGACAGTCCGTGGCTGGCTCTCTGCCGGGTCGATCCCCAGTGTGGGGGGTGCAGGAGGCGGCTGACCAATGATTCTCTCTCATCACTGATGTTTCTCTCTCAACCTCTCTCCCTTCAACTCTGAAATGAATAAAAGTATATATGAAAATAAGGCTTGGGTGCCCCCGCTGGGGTCTGACCCCCCCCCCCCCCCCAGCAGCTTCCTGCCTGGAATGTCCCAGCTCAGAGCCAGCTAGCCCCTGCTCCTGACAAGGTTAAAGGTCGTCAGGAAGGGGCTTTAAAAACAAACAACCCACCCAAGTGGCTTTTGGAAAAAGTCACACTGGATGGGAGGGCCCTGAGCCCTTGGTAAGAAGTGGGAGGGGCAGCAAGGGCAGAAGAGAAGGAGAAGGCAGAAGTCCAGCCCTGGGCGGTCCCACGAGGGGGTCCCCAAGCCCCCGCAGCTCACCCACACCCGGGAGAGGGGGGTGGTCAGGGACCACTGACTGGTCCTTTCGCTCTGGGGCACAGGCCGGCCTTCTGAAGGCGCTGGCCCCTAGGGTCACCCACCTGAATCCAGCAACCTTCCCATCTGCCCCTGGGGACTCCCACTTCCTGCACCAGCCTCCAGGTCTCAGGGGAGCCCCTGTTGGTGGCACGCTCTGCTTCTGGAGGAGAGGAGGTGCAGGGAAAGTTGGGGGCCTGCAGCCTCATTTGGAGCCTTGTCAGGAGCATGTGTGTATGTGGGGGCCACCTGACACATGCCTGCAGCTCAGCGAGTGCCCTGCTGGTGCCAGCTGTGCCCCGAGGCCGCTGCTCCCGCCCATCAGCTACAGCGGGCTGAGCTCTCCTCACCCTCCGGCGTAAATGTGAGGCGGGCAGACCCACCCCTGGGAGCTGGGGTGTCCCTGATGGAAAAGTGAAAGGAAGGTGTCTGGTTTGGGCCCGGGTAAAGTGGGGTGCCCTCTGGTGTGGAAGGGGGAGCCCTGCCATCTTCAGTTTGTTCTGGGATCTCAGGTCTCCTGGGAGGAGCAGCTGGTCTCTGATGTCACCCTGATGACTGGGGACCCCAGGGGTGTGGAGAGGAGGAGCAAGTGGAAGGTGAAGCGAAGAAGGAAGGGAGGAGAGGGATGAGGGGAGGGGAGGGGAGAGGAGGGGAGAGCGGGACTAGGTGCATGGACAGGGCCATGTAGCCCCAGGTACCAGGGTGGGTAACGGGCCTCCCCAGCAGCCCCGGTGGCCGGCCGCTCTCCAGAAGTGCCAGGGAGGCTTGGGCCATTTCCCAAGGGGGGGCTTCGGCACCTGGGAACACCCAGGTGTGGGGGACAGAGGACACACTGGGCGTGGGGTCAGGTGGGAGGGCCAAGGGCAGCAGGCAGTCTGCTCCCAGAGAGGAGGGACAGGGGCCGCAGGCAGAGTGGGGGCAGGCTCCACGGGTGCCCTGTAAGGCCTGCCCCCCCCCGGGTACTCGGGGTCCCACTGGGGACTCCTGGACCACAGCGGTTTGCTCAGGCCTCTGCACTTGGAGGCAAACCTGGCCGACATGAGGACTTGTTCAGGAAGCCAAGAATTCCAGTTTAAAGGATGCTCTCGTATTTGGGATCACATCTTCCCTACGCATTTTGGGGGTTCAAACACGCCTTTTTTATGAAATGGGGTAAAAACTGGAGATTGTTTTTTATTCAGGTCTTTCCTTGGCAGAATTAAAAGGAGGTAATTCTATACGCATGCATCAGATTGAAAACAAATCACCATCCCATGCAC
>NW_006294400.1:80721-86986 GCF_000327345.1 Myotis davidii | reverse complement strand
ACTGCCACTAACTGTGAATTCCCAGGTCCGATGTCTCCAGAGGTGGGGGATGAAGGGACCTCTCATCTCTTCATCCTGACAGCCCAGCCCCCAACCCTGGACCCAAAGCTGGCACCCAACCCCCCGGCACCCGCTGGGGCCCTGGCCCCCAGGCTGCAGGCGTGGGCCCTGGGCTGTGGCTCAGTCCTCCAGGCCTGAAGCCGCAAGGAGCGCTGTGTCTCACTGAGGATTCAGACAGGCTTGCAAGTGGGTTATCCTGTGGCTTCTGCAGCTGTTTTCTGGTCCAAAGAAAGGGACCACCACCAAAGAAATGGGGTGCCCCATGAGAAACTAAGGGTTCCTGGGGAAGCTCATGAGTTAGAAACCGTTAGGTTTGCCACCTGCCAGGTTAGCAGGCTCAGCCAGTGTTTACACGTAGCGTTTACTCTTTTGTTTTCACAAAGCCCCCAGTAGATACAGCGTCTTCTTGCCAATGGCTTTCCCAGACTCGGCTCCCCCGGAACTGGCTGGAAGGCTGTGGCTGCGCCGGTGACTCAGAGCAAACCGGGGTCTCGGGTTCCTCCCAAGTCAAACGCTGAGGTCTGCGCCGGGCGCTGAGCTATGCCAAGCACGTTAGGAAAATAAACCCTCCTGCGCTGCCTTCGCAATGACTTACAACAAAAGAAACCACATTAATAACGGAGATTTTCTTGAAAGCATTCCCTCCTGTGGGCAGGGCGGAAACAGAGATGCAGACACGCTGTGAAAATAAACAAGGCCTGGGAGCCCCGGGGGGTGGAGGGGGTGCGGGGAGGCCCCAGCCGGGCAGGAGGACGCCTGGTACCTGTTCCCGAAAACCTCAGGGCCTCGCAGGGCCGACTCCCGAAGGTCCAGGATGCTGGTGCTGGAGTCTGAGGGCTGAGCAGGGTGTGGGGGAGCCTCAGGCGGATCCCTTTGAGGGCTTGCTCCCGGAGCCATGTCCTGTTTGGGGTGGAGACCCGCCCCCTCCCCTGGCCAGGACTGGGTGGCAGTGCCGAGGGTCTGTGAGTGTAGGACCCAGAGGGACCATTGGGTTCCAGAGACTAGGAAACTTGCCTTCCATTTTTTGAGTGGTTATAGTGGTAAAATATAGTTAAATTAAGAGTTATCATTTCTTAAAAAATTCTCACCCGAGGATATTTTTCCATTGATTTTTAGAGAAAGTGGGAGGGAGGGAGGAGGGGGAGAGAGAGAGAAACATCGATGTGAGAGAGACACATCGATTGGATGCCTCCTGCAGGCACCCGGGCCGGCGCTGGGGATTGAGCCTGCAACTGAGGTAGGTGCCCTTGACTGGAATCGAACCTGTGACCCTTCAGTCCTTGGGCCAATGATCTAACCACTGAGAAAACTGGCTAGGGTAAGAGTTATCATTTTTAAGCCTACAGTTACGCTCTATCCGCTGAGCCAAACCGGTTAGGGTAGATTCCCATTGTTGTGCTCCCATCACCACCATCCATCTGCAGAAATTTTTCATTTTCCCAAATTGAAGCTCTGTCCCATTAAACACAAAACCCCTCCCCCGGCCCCTGGCACCCACCAGCTTCATGTCCCCCAGGTTCACCCCAGGTTGGTGCAGCAGGTGTCAGAATGTCCTTCCTCACTGAGACTGAACAATACTCCGCTCTGTGGATGGACCACATTCTGTGTATCCACCATCCGTCCAGACACGTGGGTCGTTTCCACCCCTGACTGTTGGGAATGATGGTGCCGTGAACACGGGTGCACAGATACCGGTTCAATTCCTGCGGCCAATGCTTCCGGGCGCACACACACCCAGAGGGGGAATTGCTGGGCCATGGGTCCTTCTGTGTAGTTGTTTAAGGACCCGCCATCCTGTTTTCCATGGTGGACTTCCCATTTAACTGGCCTCCCTCTAGCTGGCTCTGAAAGGTGCCGGGGATGGAGTGGGGGGCCTGGGGCCATGGAGCAGGGGGCTGGGAGGAAGCCAGCAGGCCTGATAGGAGGAGGGCTGGGAGGGGGTGGGGAGAGACCAAAGGGTTTGTCCAGAACCGAGCCTTTGAAACGACAAGCCTGCTTTCCTTCCCTCCACTCCTTCCTCCCTTCCTTCCCCTCCATCCGTTTCCTGGTGGGGGCAGGGGCAGAGCCCTCTGCGGGAAGGGACACTGGGTGGGGGGTCAGGACATTAGGGTCGGGTCCTGGCTGTTGCTGTCATCTCCCTGCGTGACTTTGGGCGAATCACATCGCGCCCCCGTTTCCCGCCTGCACGGAGCCAGGCAGTGCGCGATCCTCCAGAGGCCCCTCCGGCCCCCCTCGTCATTTGATCCAGGCTGAGAAAAGGCCCGGGAGGGGTCCCCAGGAATGTGGGCCCTCGGACAGGAGAGGGTGTCCCTCAACATGTGCCCAGTGGCCGGAGAGAGGGAGGGTGAGCGAGGGGCCAGGAGAGGGCCTGGGGGTTCAGGTGGGGAGCCTGGGTCTCCCGGGGGCTGGGAGGGGCAGCGGTCTGTGTCTCTGGTTCTTGGTTCATGGTTCCGGGGGGATCGTGCCCCTCTGCCTAATAGATCCCTTGTGGGGAGCTTAGGAGCCTGGACCTGCTACACCCCCACCAGGGCCCTTCCCTGGGGGCCGAGCTTCACAGGGCCGGAGTGTCACTGTCCCCTCCAGAGGCTCTGAACCCTAATTCTGGAGCAGGAGTAGTCACGTCAGCTTGCACAGCACCCCGAGACCTGGGAGCACCCTGAGCTCGGTGCTGCTCCCCGTGGAAGGGTATGATGGGCAGCGAAATCTGCGGGCGTGTGGTGAGCCTTGAGTGGGCGTGGGAGACTGTGCCTAGCACATAGTAGGTGCTCAGTAAAGGGACTCATGATAGCTCGTGAGACGCGCATGGTAGCCCGTGAACCGGGCAGGGTTAGAGACGGGCACCTCTATTCTTTGGAGGCCCAGAGGAACAAGGCAACTGGCCCAAGGCCCCCCGCTGGGAAGGAGGGGTAGGATTTGCTTCTGGATCCCAAGCCCTGGCCCCTCTCTCCCGCACAGCTCAGCGTTTAGGCTCCGTGGGGCGCGGGGGAGGCGAAGCCACACCAGGCTGTGGGGTCAGGGTTTGCTGGGGAAGGAAGGGAGGCAGGGTGACAGCGACCATAGCGCTTACTGCGAGCCGAGCCGGCCGGCTCCCCGGGCCTCACCCCTCACTATCCGCCCACTAACCATGGAGGCCAGTGCTTCCGTTCTCCCCAGTTTATGCAGAGGGAAACTGAGGCTCAGAGTTGAGCCACTTGCCAAGGCCGCACGTCCCCATGAATAAGCGATTCCAGCCCAGGCCTGCTCTGTTCCGCAGCCCCGTACTCCTGCCCTGTCCTGGCCACCCCTGGCGCCCCATGAATGCTGGGTGGCCCAGCCAGGGATACCCACACCAGGCTCTGTGGGCTGCATTCAGCCCCGTGAGGCAGTCGGGGGTTGGGGGGGGTCTCTTTGAGGTCTGAGCAGCCTGGCCTGGGTCACGGGCCTGCTGGAGGGGGGCAGGCCTGGCAGCGTGGGGACCGCCTGACTCTGGGAAGTCGGAAGGTCTGAGTTCAAACATGCCTCCCACCCAGAAACATCCGATGGCCTCCCTCACCGTCTGCGGGCTGCTCATGGGAGAACGTGGAGGGTCCCTGACCCCAAAGAACATCGCCAGGACAGGCCCCCCTTTCCCAGTCCACCTCCAGCCCCACACCCATCCGTCCGTCCGTCGTCCATCCATCCAACAATCATTGTTTGAGCGACTACGTGTCCGGCCTTGAGCTCCTACGACCTACCCAGCCTTGCCCATGTCCAGCCCGGGTGGGACTCCCAGGCCCATAGAGGACCTGGCAGTGGCAGCTCTCCCAGCTGCCAAGGACAGCATCCACTCACAGCTGCCCTCGTGGTGCCCATCTGTTTATCTGAGAGAGAACCTTTCCCCGTCTCATCTCAGAGTCGAAAATGGGCTCAGCACGGCCTTCATCCGGCTCAGCCAGCAGCTCTCACCTCGCCCTGCGCTCTCGTCCTGCGGTGGGTCCGGGAGGACTTGGGTCACAGGCTGGCATTTGGGGACCACATGGTGGACCGACTTTCCCAGATTCACAGATACACACAACACCCCCCCCTTTCAAACACCCCCCCACACACACATCTCACACACATACACATCCCACACACATACACATCCCACACATACTCCCACATTCTTGCAGATTCACAGATACACACAACCCCCCCCTTTCAAACACCCCCCCCACACACACACACACACACATCCTAGGGCTCCCGCCCAGCCCAGAAATCCAGGCCAGGCTTTGGCTGCATGGCTGCATGGTGGCTGCAGGCAGCTGGTGTGAGGGGAGAGCCACAGCCAGGGGCCGGGCCAGGGGTTAAGTGCCTTTGCGAGGTGGTGAGCAGGAGGGCACCGTGGGAGCTTCCTGTTTAGACAGGGGGAGCTGGGAGAGTGGTCGCAGCGGCGCCCGTGCTGAGGGGAGGCAGGAGCCGGTTCTGGGGCTGCGGCTCAGAAGCTGGGGGACACCCCGCGGGACGGGATGGCCGGGGAGCAGGGAGAGAGGGGCTGCCAGGAGAGGCGGGGCCCCCGCAGAGCCGCAGGGCAGAGCCTGCTGGACCAGCCCGGTGGCATCTCAGTGTGCTGGGCAGGGAGGTCGTTAAGGACCCAGATGCTCTGGGGCCCTGCCCTGCGCTCCCCCACATCTGGGAGGCTCTTGTGCCCAGCCTGGCTCCGAGGGCCCCTGATGACAGGACCCGCTCCACATGGGCCTTCGCGGCTGATGGCGCCTCTTACTGCACCCACGAATGCAGCGGCTCCGCGAGGCATGGCTCTGGGCCTCTTTGTGACCGCCCTGTTTTTCTGGGCGTGGGATGGGCAGCTGGGACGTTCGGGTGGGGGGGCAGTGGGAGGAGTTGGGCGGGAGTGGAAGCAGCTGGGACCCCGAGGCCGGAGAGGTGGGCGGGTGGCGGATGGCCTCTTTGCAGAAGGTTCTGGGTGGGGGGCAGTGAAAGAGCAGGAGGCCAGGGGGCAGAAACCTGGAAGCTTCCACAGAGCTGAGCAAGTGCCTTCACTGCTTGAAAACTGACGACATGAGAGAATGTGGCCTCCGGTGACTTTGCCGCCTGGGCAGTGAAAGAGCAGGAGGCCAGGGGGCAGAGACCTGGAAGCTTCCACAGAGCTGAGCAAGCGCCTTCACTGCTTGAAAACTGACGATATGAGAGAATGTGGCCTCCGGTGACTTTGCCACCTATTTTGCCGCGGGCAGGGGCAGGGGTGCTGGGGAGGGGCAGACGAGGAGTCGGGAAACTGGACCTGCCCTGCCCTAGGCCCCAGTCACTGAGCCCTGTGTCCCCATGCGAGGGGCTGGACCGTCTGCTTATCAGCCTGTGGCCCAGGAACCAACGCACCAGCGTCACCCGGGAGCTGGTCAAAATGCAGGTGCAGCCCCGGACGGTTCGCTCAGAGGTGAGCGCGTAGGCCCTCAGACCCAACGAAGGGTCTTGGGTTCAATTCCTGGTCAAGGGCACGGACCTCAGTTTCGGGTTCAATCCCCAACCCCATGGGGGCACGACGGGGTGTGTCTCTCCCCCCCATCTCCTCCCTCCCTATCACTGTCTGAAAATCAATGGAAAAAAATCCTTGGGTGAGGATTAACCCTTGGAGTGCCAACCAATATCCTAGGGACGGTGCTAAAATTGCCAAGGCAAATGCTGATTTTACAGCAGTTTAGGGAAAAAATTATGAATCGCAAGTAAATGAAGTTACATATTCAAAAACTTAAGGAAACCCTGACTACATTGACATATTCAGCAATATCATCATCACTAATAAAGGCAGACTTAGACCTGGACGCCATTTCGAAGCTTTGCTAGCGCCCCCGGCACTTTGGGCGAAAGACAGGAGGAGCGTGATCGCTCTCCCCGTCACTCATTAAGACATATAAAAAATACAATAAAATGCATGTTCATAGGCCACACCCAGCCCAGGGGCTCTCCAGGGCCCGGCCTGGGCCTCTGCATTTAGTCCTGACTCCCGAGGGCTCCGCACACGCCCTCCTCCTCCTCAGTTGGGGAGTGGAGAGCCGCCTGGAGCTGCCTGGAGGGGCCCAGGACACAGTTGGGGGGAGTGAGGGCACTGAGGCCGAGCCCCGCGTTCCCAGAGGCCTGACTTTGTGCAGGAAGCTGCGCTGGGATAGAGCAGTCACCAGCATCATTGAGCGCCTACTGAGTACCCGCCCCAGGCAGCCCAGAGCTGGCCTGCTGAGGGTACTGCACT
>NW_006294400.1:70105-80597 GCF_000327345.1 Myotis davidii | reverse complement strand
TATGGCGTTATTAAAAATGACATTTAACCAGAACTGGAATTACCACGCGGATGGCTGCAAACCCCGGAATCAAAGCCGAGCCGCCGGGCGCGCCTGGCAGGGGCCGGGCCTCCTCTGGCCGCCAGAGCCCCGAGCCCGAGCGGCCTCCCATATAAAAGCCCGCGGAGCGCCCAGGTCTTGAAAGCGAGCGCACCTCCTTTCATTAGACTAACAAATAGCACGTAACAGAAAACAGCTGTTAGCAGCAGCCCCTAATGCGCTCAAGATGGGCCGTGGGCAGCTGGTCCAGCCCGCGGGCAGCCGGCCGTGCAGGGCTCGGGGTCTCCTGCCCCCACCCAGGGGGGTGCAGGGTCCTCGGGGGTGCCTGCACCCCCACTCCTCCCCTGGGCCTGCCCCTGCGCCCTGTGGACTTCGGGTCTCCTCCTCCCCCTGGTCACGCAGCCTCTCTCCTCGCAGATGGGACCCGGGCGTCGAGGTGAGTCTGTACAGGGACCGTGCCCCTGGGTGGCGGCACCCCGGCCTCCCCTCGACCCGCTGGGGGACTTGACCCGGTTCTCCTTCGCTCTGAGGGTGTTTGTCATCTGAGAGGACTCGCGCCTGCTTGAGGGTGGTTGTAAGGACTTAGGTAGCTGAGCATGTGAGAACTGCTCGCAAAGGTTCCTGCTGTTACGATTAAAGTTGGGGAAATTGAGGCTCAGAGAGGGTAAGTGACTTGCCCAAGGTGACACAGCAGGTGGAGGAGCCCCTTCCTGGCCTTCCAAAGAGCAGTGGAGCCCGGCCGGTGTGGCTCGGTGGTTGAGCCTGGACCTATGAGCCAGGAGGTCACGGTTGGATTCCCACTCAGGGCCCATGCCCAGGTTGCGGGCTCGATCCCCAGCAGGAGGCAGCTGATCAACGATTCTCTCTCATCATTGATGTTTCTCTCTCTCCCTCTCCCCTCCTCTCTGAAATCAATACAAATACACATTTTAAAAACAACAAGGAGCAGTGGACACAGCGGTGGGCCTGACAGGGCCCTGTCCTCAGCCTGAGGCAGGGGGTGAGCGCACCCTTGAGAGAGAGAGGGCTGCCCCTGCCCCTCACTGGGGCCATGAGTCCCCTCGAAGCCCCCACCACCACTCCCTGGACTTGGAGGCCAGGGGCCTCTGAATGTGACGTCTCCCCAGCACCCCAAGCACCGTCCCCATTGCTCAGGGGCCCGGGCACCCAGACTAGAGAGGTTTGTCCGGAAAAACATCCCGAAGGTGGGAGAAAGGACACAGCGGCCCTTCGCTCCCTGCTTCCCTCCGAAGATGAAGCCACAGAAAACAGGTCTTCTGTCTCCCCAGAGGGACGCTGTGTTAGACTCTGTGCCTGCCCCTCCCCCTCCCAGATAGGCCTTGCCCTTTGGTCCCAAAGAAACCGGATGGGATTCATGAATTCGGCCACTCACGCATTCATTCATCGGTGTGGTCAGGTGAGACCTGGCCCCTACCAGGGAGGGGAGCAGGACGGCAGCGTCCCTCCCCGCGGTCCGCTCGTCCTCATAAGGGAAGCGAAGCATTGCCCCCATCTTACAGATGAGAAAACTGAGGCTCAGAAAGGCACCATGACAAAAGGCTAGCTGGGGAATATACAGTGACTCCCCAGAGCCCAGGTACAACACCAGCCTCCCCGTGCAGGGCCCCCACCTGGTCAGGGAGCTGCAGCAGCCTCCTGTCCCCCCACTTCTCACCTAGAAAGCGCTTCGGTTCCCTGAGGAAGGGGCCACTCTTCCAGGGACCCCTTTGCAAAGCCCGACCTGGGGCAATGGGGCAGGAGGCTTTGGGCTGGGCTGTGTGGAGGGGCTGGGCTGGGGCCATTGGGACTCTCGTGTTTCAGAGAGACAGCATGTGTTGAAGGGAAGGCCAGCGTCTCCGGGGAGCGGGCTGCCCTGCAGCCACACCGGGGCGGGCGGGCGAGGAGAGTGTCAGGGCTCCAGCGGGAAATTGCTGGAGACAAGAAGTACAAACGGCTGCTCTGGTGTCACTGGGAAGGAAGCAAGAGAAGGCAAAGATCTAACGCGGCCGAAAGCGGAGCCGAGTCCTTGTTTAAAAACTGTTGCTGTGGCAGAGAATTCAAACCTGGGGCCAAGCAGGGCTGGGCTGGGGGCTGCCTTCTCCAGGCCCCGCTGCTCTCTCAAGGCAGGGAAAAGGGGGGCCTCCCCCAGCCCTTTCCTCCACCCTCCCACAAATACTCAGGGCCAGGCTGCCTGCTGAATGCTGGGGTCCCACAGGGAGCCAGGAGGTGTGGTCCCGGCTAAGAAGGTGTCCTGGGTGCTAGGAGTACATGGGCCTCCCTACCTGGTCTGGGGTTCAGGGAAGGCTTCCCGGAGGAAGCGGACTTTTAGGAGGGGCCGGAAGGACTCGTGGAGTGAGCCAGAGGAAGAGGTGGGAAGGGTGCTGCGGGCGGGCGGAGGGAACCGCAGCGGCGGGGCCTCCATGGGGGGAACAAATGTGGCTGTTCCGTGAGCAGAGGGCTGGGTGGGGGCACGCGGGAGGCCGGTGAGCAAGGCCTGGTTCAGGGTTTTGTACTGAGAGCAATGGGGATGCTCTCGGTGCGTCTGTGGGTGTCGGGGATGTCCGGGGCACCCAGGCCCCCCTCCCCAGCAGCGCTCTTGGTTAGTAAGTGTCCCCTGTCGTGGGAAGTGGATGGCTAACCTGGGGACAGCAGTGGTGTCCGGATGCCCAGAGCCTCCTGGGTCCCTTCCTCTCCAAAGGAGACGGGCCCAGGCATGCTGAGGTCTAAGATGCCAAGTCGGGGAGGGGAGGCTCCCAGGGCCGGTTCCGTGCCCAGCGTCAGGGTTGCCCGTCCACCTGTAGAACGGCGGTGCCAAGGGCACAGACCCAACACCAGGCTCGGAGCCATAGCACAGCAGCCTGAGACGGCAGGTCCATAGGAGGCCCGGCGCATGAAGAGGAAGGTGGATGAGGAAGGTGGGCTCGGGCTGCTGGCTGCGCAGCCTGCATCCCTGGGGGGATGGGGGGATGGGGGGATGGAGGGATGGAGGGTGGAGGGATGGAGGGATGGAGGGATGGTGGGATGGAGGGATGGAAGGATGGATGGATGGAAGGATGGATGGATGGATGGATGGATGGATGGATGGATGGATGGAAGGATGGATGGATGGATGGATGGATGGATGGAAAGATGGAGGGGGATGGAGGGATGGAGGGATGCTTTGGGGTGGGCGTGGCCGGGTCAGGGCCCTGGAGCTGGTGATGGGTGGGAGTGGCTTTCGAGCGTGTTCATCTTCATCACGGTCATCGCACTGTCTGGCCGTTTGTTGCGCACTCGCTACGCGGTAACCCTCCCTGCACATCATCTCGGGAATTCCTCCCTGATTCCCTAGCCCAGTGGTCGGCAAACTGCAGCTCGCAAGCCACATGCGGCTCTTTGGCCCCTTGAGTGTGGCTCTTCCACAAAATACCACGTGCGGGCGTGCACGTACAGTGCGATTGAAACTTCATGGCCCATGCGCAGAAGTCAGTATTTTGTGGAAGAGCCACATGTGGCTCGTGAGCCGCAGTTTGCCAACCACTGTCCTAGGAGGTCGGCAGTCTCATGGCCCCACTTGCCAGACGAGGCTCTGAGGCTCAGAGAGATGGGCTGTGCATTGCGGGCACCGGGACCAGGCCTCAGGCCCTTACCTTCGGTGTGTGCCTCACCCGCTGGCCTGGAGCCCCCAATGTGCTCCCTCTGGCCTCCCCGCCTCTAGGTGTGCTCAGGAGGGGCGGGTAAGACAGGATACACCGGGGCAGAGTGATGGACGGAAACCAGAGCCGCCCCTCCAGCCACGCAGGAGGCCAGCGTCCCAGGACGGGGACAGCCCCTGTCCCCCAGGCAGCTCGATGTAGCACCGGCTTAGAAACAGAGTCGGCCCCAGAGAGTTCAGGGGACCCCTGCCTTCTCGGGGGAGGTCATGCGGCTGGTAGGGGCGTCGCTTAGCTGTGGGCTCCTGGTCCCACCCTCACCCCCACTTAATGGATGATCTTGGGCAAGTGTCTCACTTCTCTGAACCTCAGTTTCCCCATCTGCAAAATGGGCACAGAGAGAGGCCCTGGGTCTTGCGTTATTCAGAGGAGCTGATGGCATCACGCAGGTGAGGGCGCAGCTCTCTGTCCCCCTGGCCCAGTAGGTGCTCGATCAACACCATTTGTCCTCGCGTTCACGCCCCCTGACCCTGGGGAGGAGGAGTAGATGCGCAGGTTAGGACTGCCAAGCCCCCTTCACAGGCGGAAAAACTGAGGCGGGAGAGTTCCTCAAGGCCCACGGGAGGCGGAGCTGAGAGTGGGAACAGGCTCCGGGTTCCGGGGGTTGACCCCAGGGCCTTTGCTGATACCTTTGCTTTCCAAAAAGGCGACAATTATCCAGCCCTGGTGCCCCCAGCACACACCCGGGACCCAGGCGCTGGTGTCGGTGTCGCTGCCCAGCCCTGCCGGTGACCGGGCCCCTCTGGGAGGGCGGCGTTGGCTCTGGCCCCCGCTGCGGGCGCTGACTGCCCCTCCCGGGCGGGCAGCCTGAGCATCTGCCTCGTTTCCCAGGACACACAGAGCCAGGCCTCATTTCATGACGAACGCCGCCTGTACAACAGCACGATTATTTTTATGCTGTGGTATTTGAGGTTAACAGTTCCAATGAGAGGTTAATTGCAGCTTCTAGAAGGTCCGTGGATAAGAGGGTGAGGAGGAAGGCTGAGAGGCTCAGACAGGCTCCCTCAGGTTACAGAGGGGTTCTCGCCACCTGTCGACAACAGCACACATGTGCACACACAACGCACAGGTACGCACACGTGCACATGTGCACACACAGACATACACACACTCGCACTGCGGATCCCTGGGCTGCAGCACAGCTGGCTCAGGCGTGGTGTTTGCACGCGTGGGAACACTGATCTGAAGCTGCTGTCCCGCCCCTTCCCTCGCTGGCTTCTTTCTCTGCCAGGACCCCGTGTCCAAGTGGCCCCCGGAAGCAGGTTCCGGGAGGACCGGGCAGCCAGGGTGTGGGGAGGCAGGTTCAGGGAGGTGCACAGAGCTTGGGGCCAAGGAAACAGTGAGCATATGGGGGTGACCTCCCCGACCCAGCTCTCAGCTCCTCCCACACCCTCCTCCCGCCGCCCCGGAGCCAGACCGGATGGAAAGGAGTGAAGAGTGGGTGGCGGGCCGTGTGGGATGAAGCCCAGTCAGGGAGGAGGCAGGGGAGCCATCGCCCAGTCCAGAGAGGCCCAAGGTGGGTGCGCCCCTCTAGCCCCGGGCTCCGGGGAGCTCCGTGCAGCTTCCTGGGCTCTCTGGGGGTCAGGGCAGACATTCGCTGCTTTCTGGAAACGGAGCAACAGCAGAGGTTGGGAGAGCGGGGCTGCCCTGGCACCGCGGGTGCATGTGGCCGGTCCTGGTCAGGAGGGCAGCAGCCCTGGGGGGTGGGAGGGGGCCCAAGGGCTGGAGCCTCCTCATGTGCCAGAGAGACCCCAGGGAGAGGAGGTCCAGAGCTGGGCTGGCGAGTTAGCCTGGCCCCGTTCGCTCCCTGGGGCAAGGGGCTTCCCGAGTCTGAGCCTCCGTTTCTCCATCTGTAAAGTGGGGATAATGACAGTGGGCTGTGAGGAAGCAGCGGTAGGAAGCACCTCCTAGTCCTGGCACCTGGCCGCTGTAGCAGTTGGTATCATTATGCTGTTGCTATTATTAGCAACGCACAGGCAGGTCCCTGAGAGGGCGGGCAGAGGACCCCGCCACACCCCTGGCAGCTGCTGGCCCCCAGGGTCCCCCTCTCCGCAGCATGGGGATGGGGAGTGTCCCACCCAAACTAGCTTCATGTGAAGGCGAGTCTCCCTCCACCCCGGCCCCACCGTCTTCTTTATTCCCACTGTCTCTGGCACACTCTGGGTGAGATGGAGGGGAGGGATGAAGGCAGTGTCTCCACCTCCCTCAGCAGGGGCTGCGTCCATCCGTCCTTCCGTCCATCCTCGGGGACAGTGCTCCTCAGCCTTGGGCAGGGCAGGGCGGGGCTCAGACTGTGGAGACCTCATACTGTGGCCCCATCTTCCCCTCCACCGGCCGTGCCAGTGCTGCCAGGCCACCACTAAAGTCACCTCTTCGGGTGAAGTCACTGTCCACAGGGAGCCCCTGCGACCCCCTTCATCGCAGCAACAAATAGTCCCCCCTGGAGAGCTAACCTGTGTGCTCCCCCCTCACCTTCACGGAAAGCTATCACAGTTCCCATTTTACAGGTGAGAAACAGGGGCCCCTCCACTCAACACATACTTCTGAGCCCCTACTATGCGCAGGCACTGGGCAGACACCCACCAGCCGGCCCTTAGGAGCGTCCCGCTTACGGGAGACAGGCAGTGAGCTGACAACGAACGGGTATCTAATTGCCTGCCGATGGGTTCCACCAGGTTGAGAAGCACAGGGGCCTCTGGGGCTCAGAGACGGGGTGTCGCCACCCCAAGGCTGCACAGCCAGCGCCTGCCCGGCAGAGCTGGGATCAGACCCCAGAGCCCTCCCATCCTGCTCAGGACGCCCTCCCAACAGGCTGCGAAGATCCACATCTCAGATTAGCTGGGTGAGAGCCCACAACCAGCCCAGGCCCAGGGGCGGGGCTGGGAGAGAGGGCTCCAGAGGCGGGTCCACAGCCCCCCTGGTGCTGTGCTCACCCAGATGGCAGGGGTGGGAGGGGGGGTCCAAGAGTGGAGGGCACATTCCTCTAGTGCTGCTGGGCAAGGCCGGGTTCGGGTACAGGTGCGCCTCAGCTGTGTCTAGTTAGGACTGTCCCCTCCGAGGGACAGAAAACTGGCCCCAGGTAGCGTAAACGAAATTCAGGTCATAGTCATACTAGTAGCTGGAAAGTCCAGGGTGGGACTTCAGGCTCCACTGGATCCAGGGCTTACACAATGGAGGGGCCAGAGCCTCTCGCAGGGCCAGGATTGGGGCCCTGCCTCTGAGCCAATCACAGTGGCCGCAGAGGCGCCGTGTGCTGATTGGCCAAGGGCTGGGCCACGTGGGTGGGCTTCACCGGACCCCTTGGACCAAGAGGGGCCGGAGGCTGCTCTCCAAAGGGTAGCTCCTGGATCTGTAAGGAAGCTCCCACTTGTAAGGAAGAGTTCCCTGAGCAATGCGGGGCCCTGGATTCTCTCACCTCATCCTCACGGAGGAGCCTTTACTACACCCCCTGTATTGATGAGGCAGCCAAGGCTCAGAGAGGCCAAGCAACTTTCCCCAGGTCACCCAGCTCGGGGTGGAGGAGCAGGAACTCACTCTGGGCCTCTGTCTCAACCAATCCATCCAGGCGGCCTGGGCAGCAGGCACTGCGGCCACCCTTTGCCATCTTGTCCCCCATTCTTGGCAGCCACTTCTCTTTTTCACTGTCCTGGGGGTGGTGGCTAAGGCCTCTGGACAGTGGAGATACTGTGTACTGGTGCGCTTCCCATCTCTTCCCAATTCTGCCTTCGCCGAGGTCACATTGTAGCTGGAAGTTGGCCTCGGTGGGAATGTTTACACCCCAGACATTGGCAAACATTATCAATGACGGGTCCCTCCTCCCAGAGAACTGGTGGTTCAACGTTTATCAGCACAACACAGGTTATGATTTAATATTTGTTTTCTGTTTTAAATAGATACTTTTATTTAGAGAAGTCTCAGGTTCATAGCAAAACCGGGCAAGAATCACAGAGTCCCCACACTCCCCTTCCCTGCAGACACACACAGCCTTCCTGTCGAGCCATCTGGTCGCTACGATCCACGAACCAAAATGGACACATCAGTGTCACCCAAAGTCAGCCAAAGTCCACAGCTCTCCACCGTGATGGCATCGTACGGAGCAGTTTCGCTGCCCAGAGGCTCCTCTGTGCCCCGCCTCTCCGTCCCTCCCCTGTCCCCCACCCCTGGCGGCCACTTATCTTTTGACTGTCTGCATAGTTTTGCCTTTTCCAGAACGTCACGTGTTGAATCACACAGCATGCAGCCTCTTCAGACTGGCTTCGTGCGCTTAGCGACGTGCATTTAAAGCTCCTCCGTGTCTTTTTGTGGCTTTGTCGTTGATCTCTTATTGTTGGGTACCATTCCATCGTCTGGAGGTACCACCGTTCACCCATCCACCGACCGAAGGACAGCGTGGTTGCGTCCAAGTTTGGGCAGTTGTGCATGACGCTGCCATGAACGTGCGTGTGCAGTTTTTCTGGGTGGACACGCGTTTCCAGCTCCCTGGGGTACATACCAAGAAGTATGACTGCAGATGAGCTGGTTTATTTTTGTGGGAAATCTCCAAACTGTCTTCCAGAGCGGTGTCCTTGTTTGCGTGCCCACCGGCAACGAATGAGAAGGAGTCACGTTGCCCACGTCCGCGCCAGCTCTTGGTGCTGTCCGCGTTGGGTTCCGGCTGCTCTCATAGGTGAGCAGTGGTATCTCCCTGTTGCTCTCACGTGCATTTTCCTTATGACTACGATGTGGAGGGCCTTTCCATGGCTTAGTTACCTTCTGGGAGTCTCCTCTGGTGAGATGTCTGTGAGGGTCCCTGGCCCGTTTTAAAAATCGGGTTGTTTATCATTAAATTTTGTTTAAAAAGTTTTCTCACGGTAGATAGTCTAAGAAACAGTTGTTCTCTCGGGCCGAACTAGCCTTGACAACATGACTTAGCCATGTGGTATTTCTGTGCCGGAAGTGGAATATCGTCCTGTGTGAAATATGGAGGCTGGGTCATTTCTCCCACCACCACCGGGGCCCTGGACAAGGGTTTGCGCTCTGGCCACGCCAGGTGGCTGCTCATGTGTTTGCTGAAAGGAGCCAGAACCAAACAGGGCTTTCTTCAAATGCACTTCCATGACCTCGGAGGAACTTGCCAGTCCTTCGCCTCATAGGCTGTGGGACCTTAGAGAAGTGACTAGGCCTCCCAGGCCCCATCCCCTCATCTGAATGACAATGACCTCTGCTTCCAAGGGTTGCAGGGGTGCGGATTCCGTGTGTAAAGTGCCTGGCACATTGGGAGCTCCGTGGAGGACAGCTGGGGGAACCCCTTTGAGAATCATGATCAGCACTACGGTGTCTGCACGCGGCCCTGGCGGCCAAGCAAAGGCCTCCTGGCTGGGCCAGGCCTCTGGCCTGGGAGGTTCAGTCCCCGTCCCTTCATGAGCGAAACCCCTCTGCAGCCAGGGCTGTTCTGGCCGGTCTAGGACCCTGTCCCCCACCCGGGTCCTGGAGTGTGGACAGGGTGCAGCCATCAGCACCCTCTAGAGCTTCCTGGCTCAGGGAGTGAGGGGAGGCCACTTTCCTTCCGGTGGAAGGAAAGGCAGGGGGATCAGGAGCCGCCACGGGCTCTCTCTAGTCCCAGGAGAAACTGCCTTCGCGGCGATTGGAGACAGAAGTGGCAGGCGCCTCGTAGGACAAGCTTCCCTGCAAATTCACACTCACTGGCTCCATGACCGCGTGCTAGGAGGTTAAGATGCTTGGAGCCAGTGTTGCTTAGTCCCGGTCAGTGGCTGGCCCTCCGTCCCTCGAGCCCGCTGGGGAAGGGGAGAGCGAGGTCAGGAGCCCCCAGTTTGCTGGGTCTCCCCTTCCTGCCCCGTGCTGCTCTTCCCTAGGCCCACGTGCTTGGGGAGTGGGGGCGGGGGCAGGGTTCCCACCGCCCACCGCCTTTCATGTGGGACTAGGCCGGGAAGGCAGAAAGACTGCCTGGCCGTCTCCACTTCCTGGGCACGTTCGCGAGGCCATTACGGAGCTTATTACCTCCAGGCTGGGAACTTTTTAAAAGTGTGGTTTTGTTCTAAACCTGGCATTTCTGACAGCCAGAGTTAACAAGCCCCCCAAGTGAATTCAGGGGGTATTAACGGGAAAGTTCTAAACAGAATTCCTTCTCCATCGTGTAAGCAGCTCGGGAAAAAGGCTCTTCCCCCAGCAGAGGGTGAGCATGGCACTTTGATGTGGGCGCTTCCTTTGGGCAAATTACTTGCAATTTGCAAGCACACACACTCAGCCCATAGGGCTAAGGGCCGGAACAGAAATAAACAAACATAAATAAATGGGGAGGGGGCAGACAGGGAGGGAGAGGCCCAGGGAGGGACCAACGGTGGAAGGAAGAAGGACAACAGCGACCCACTGTAGCCCACTCAGGCCATGAGCCTTCATTCTCGCGTGGGAGATTCCGGAGGCCCCGCCGCGGATCACTGCATACGGCCTTGGCTAATGAAGGCAGCCTCCATGCAGAGCAGGCTGGGAGCAGGAGTGGGCCCCGCACACCCTCTCGGGGCCCAGGGTTTGATATGCGAAGCAGTTGTGCATAAGCCCCTGTTGGAACCTTGCCAAGGGCAAGGACGCCCCCACTTTTCTGGAGCCTCCCCACGGAGCCTCACTGCCCCCAGCTGCTTGGGCGAGAGGAGCGCAGCCAGGGAGTCAGGGTGCAGCTGAGCGGAGGGTGTCTGAAAAGGGGAGGGAGGGGCGCCCAGGGAAAGGCCCTAGTTAGGGCCAGCTTTGGGTGACCTTGGGTCACAGGT
>NW_006294400.1:68769-69094 GCF_000327345.1 Myotis davidii | reverse complement strand
CCACGTCCACCCCAGGGCCGCCTTGGGGTGCTCCACTCCTGAAGACCCGCTGCTTCCCTCTCTGGACCTCCTGGGGTCCTGTAAAGTGAGGGGGGCTGGGCCCCCGAAACTCCCAGGCCTCGCTGTGTGGGCTCTGGTGGCCAGGCAGGACCACTCCCAGCAGAGAAGGCTAGGGAAGGGGGGAGAGGGGGAAGGGGACACTGGGTCCCCCCTAGATGGAGGTGGCAGGAAGGCAGAGAGCAAGGGGAGGGCAAAGGGCAGGGCTGCGCTGAGGCTGCCCCTTGGTCCGCAGCCCTCCCCCCTCCCCCCACGCTTCCTTTGAAGA
>NW_006294400.1:59815-68705 GCF_000327345.1 Myotis davidii | reverse complement strand
AGCCTTCCCTGTCCTGGAAGTGGGGGGCTGGGATGCTGAGTGGGGGCCGGGGGTGTAGCTGCATACTCATCAGCACTGGAAGGTGAGGCCTCTCTCAGGGGCACGGGGGTGGGGGGGCTGGCACCCCGTCCAGGGCTGGGCGGCCGGACGGCTGAGACCTGGCGGAACTTTGGCCTGTGTCAGCGCCGCAGTGGCTGTGGCCTCGCATCACTGTCATCCTGTGGGAACTACAGGCCGGCTTCGCGGACGGGGAGGCCCAGCGAAGAGCAGGGACAGGCTCGAGGCCACAGCCTGGAGGAGGCGGGATTCCAGCCCCGATGCTGGAGACCAACCGTGGGCTGGGGCTCAAACCCCTTTATGGTTGGAGGCTGGCAGAGCAGGGCGGTGGGCTCCAAACCCTCCGGAGGGCGGGGGGTGGGGTCCGGCTGGGAGGCATCAGGATGGCTAGCTGCCTGGCCCCCAGCCCTGTCTGCCCTCCCTGCCCTCCCGGGGGCCTCGGCTGACCCGTCCAGGGCTCCTCCACTCCTGCTTCCCCGTGGGAAGAATGATCTCCCCTTCCTCTGACCTTGACCACCGGCCATGCCAAGCGGAAGCCTTTCCCTGGCTCATGCCCTGGCCCCTAATTTTTATTTTATTTTAATTTATTGATTTGAGAGAGAGAAGGAGCGGTAGGGAGGGGAGGGGAGGAGGAAGTGGGGGGGCATCGATTTGTTGTTCCACTTATTTATGCATTCATTGGCTGACCCCTGTGTGTGCCCTGATCGGAGATCGAACCCACAACCTTGGCATATAGGAACAACACGCTAACCAACTGAGCTCCTTGGTCAGGGCTAACAATTTTTAAAAAACAATCAAGAAATTTGTTTCACAGATGGGAGGGTCAGAAGAAGTGGCAGCTTTTACCAGTTTCCATCAATCGAGGATGCATAAGAGTCAACTGTCTGGATAGGCAGAAAGTCGGGATACCTCCCCATCGGGACCCAAATCCCATTCATCCGCTCAGCTGTTTATTCATTCAGTGTCTACTGAGCACCTACTGTGTGCCAGACACTGTGCCAGGAGCTGAGAACAGAGGCCGGTTCAGACTGTGACGGTGGCAGGGCTTCTCCAGAAGCATCTGTGAGGGAGCCCCCACCCCCAGACACATGCAGGGCATTAAGCGTCTCTTTTAACCGGGCTTCCCAGGACTCGCAAAGGAAATTGTCAGCGACATCCCTTCCAGAACTCGGGGAGACCTGCTGTCAGCCCCTCCCACGGGGCCCAGGGTGGCAAGGGGGCAGGGCAGGCTCCCAGGGTCCCAGCTGAAGAGACTGCCTTCAGTTGTTAGCGAGGTGGCCCTGGGAAGAGTCCCCATGTGCAGCCCCCCAATGTGTAAACCCAGGACAACTGGGACACCCCCAGGGGAGGATCATGGCTCCCTGGAACGGAGTTTTCTAGGGATAGGGTTGGCTGGGAACCCGCCGGGGATGCTGCAGGTGGCTCGGTGCCCAGGCCCTGAGTGTGCACCCCTCTGGGGAGCTGGGACACAGACAGCCCCCCACACACACCACCACGGACACAGAGCAGGGGGCCTGCAGACTTGAGGGCACTAGGACCCGTGAGCCTGGCGTGTGGGTGTGGGCAGAGCTCTCAGACTTAGGTGGGAGAGGAGTGGTCAGCTAGGCCGCACGAATGGGGGGTGGTCCCTGCGCCCAGATGCCAGCACTCGCCTGCCTCCAGCAGGTGTTGGCTGCGGGCTTCCGGCTTCTGAAATGGGAGAGTAAGCCCCACCCTGGGCCCTTAACTGCAACGTCACCCTGGTCTGGACATTGTTAACAAGGCTCTCGTTCCTCCAGATGTCAGCCACTGGGGGGACAGACAGACGGGACGTAAACCCATCCCTGCCCGGCTGTGTGCCCTGGGTCTGTTACTGCACCTCTCTGAGCCTCGCTGTCCCCAGCTGAGAACAAAGCTTAATCACAGTGCCTTCCGCATTTTGGAAGGCAGGGCTCTAACCCAGTGCCAGGCTCATCATAAACGTTCAGTAAACGGAAGCCAAAAAAGGGGGTGGGGAGGAGGGGCCCGCCTCTCCTCACCACAGGCCCGGGGGTGGCCGGAGGGAGGTGGGAGGCAGAAACACTCAAGGCGGCCGGGGCGTCGTGGGGTGAGCTTCAGACTCACAGTTTCCAGCAGCCCGGAGCCACGGATGGGTCAGAGCCTCCCGCGGCGCTCTAAAGGCCAGCCTCCTGGGGAGGCCAGCGCCGTCCAGAGCCAGGGTCACGGGAGGCCCTGCCAACCAGGAGAGGGGCCAGTGGGCGCTGCCTTTGTCTTGGATGCTTTCCTCATCCTCAGAGGCTGGGAGGGGCAGGCATTTGCGCTCTGGGTGGACAGCTGGTTGCCCCTCACCCCGTATCCCTGGGTCAGGAACCCCCCCCCAAACCCACCGCAACTGGGAACCCAGGAACAGAGCGGGAGCAGGCAGGAGGAACATGTGTGTTCTCAGGGCTCGGATCTCAGCGGACCTAACTGGGGGGCCCATTGCCTTGATGAGCCCTTGGCCCAGCCCCTGTCCCCCACCAAGCCTCAATTTCCCCATCTGCAAAAATGAGGGAGCCCAGCCGGTGTGGCTCAGTGGTTGAGCCTGTGAACCAGGAGGTCACCGTTCGATTCCAGGTCGGGCCACATGCCCGGGTTGTGGGCTCGGTCCCCAGTGTGGGGTGTGCAGGAGGCAGCTGATCAATGACTCTCTCATCACTGATGTTTCTGGTCAATAAAAATATATTTTAAAAACGAGGGGCTTTGGCAGAGGCCCTGTGAGATCCCTGCAGGTCTGAGTCCCGGAGATGAGGACAGTGAGCTGGAGACCCAGAGCTGTCGGCAGCTTTGTTTCAGATCCGAGCCGCAAGGAAACGGGCCGTCTCTGTCCCAGCCTCCAGCCCCCCGGGAGCTGGCCATGGGCTGAGAGAGGCCGCAGCTCTTCCCCGGGGAGGGAGGGTGGGGGCAGGGGGCCCTGAGCCCCAGCAGCCGCTCACCCCGGTCTGGAAATGGTTAACGAGGGCAGCTTTCCTCCAGATCCCAGCCGCTTATTAAAATGTAGGTTTTACAATAAATTTGGCATTTGGCCACCAACCTCAGATTAAAACCAGACGCTAACCCCCTTCTCAGACCAAATTTTGAGCAGAGAGCTGCTGTCCTCCTCCTCAATGCCTCCGACCCCCACCCACCCTGCACCCCCGCTCCTCCAGGGGACCCCGCTTTCCGGAGCGTGGATCTGGGGTCTCAGGAGCAGGCAAAGCTGGGCTCACACGACCAGCTGTGACCAGAGGTGACCGGAGGCCTGGGAACTGGAACCCTGGCTCCTGGGCTCGGAGCGGACAGCCGTCAGCCCTGCAGGCTGGGAGCTTCCAGAGACCCCGGACTTCGGGATGGCCCGTTGAACCTTGGCCTTTGACCTCCCGGCCCTTGTCTGTGCCCGAGAATAGGACACACGCTCCCTGTTCAGTAGCTTCGTCCCTGCCCCCCCGCCCTTGGGCCCAATGACCCCACTTTTCAAAGGCTCCTGGGCCTCAGAAGTTTTTGCCTCATCCTTGCCCACCCTCCTCACCCCCCGAACCCCACTTCCCGCAGTGGGCCTGCTGGGCCCCATGCCGCCCACTGCTCTCCCACCGAGGGTTCCCCAAACACCCCACCCAGAGCAGCTGTGGGGCTCCGGCAGCACTGAGCCACCGTCTGGGCCTCAGCCCCGCGTCCCCCACTCCGTCCTCCCCTCCCTGTGTCCCCTCAAGCACTCAGCGGTCTCCTTGTCTCCGTTCTCTGCCACCCCCGTGTCTCTCCCTGACCTCTCCCCCTTTTTCTGTGTGTGTGGTTTTTTAAAAAACATATTTTTATTGATTTCAGAGAGGAAGGGAGAGGGAGAGAGAGAGAAACATCGATGATGAGAGAGAATCATTGATTGGCTGCCTCCTGCACACCCTCTACTGGGGATCGCGCCTGCCACCCGGGCATGTGCCCTTGACCTGGAATTGAGCCATGACCTCCTGGTTCCTAGGTCGATGCTCAACCACTGAGCCACACCAGCCGGGCTGTGTTTTTTATAACAACTTTATTGAACTATAATTCACATACCATACAATTCGCCCACTTCAAGTGTACAACTCGGTGATTTTAGTATATTCGGTTGTACAGCCATCACCACAACCCATCTTCGCACGTTTTCCCCAAAAAGAAACCACACACCCTTTAGTCCACCAGTCATCACCTCGAATCCCTCCCGTGGCCCCCCCACCCCCCGCCCCTGGCAACCGCTAACCGCCTGTTCCTCTAGATTCGCCTGTTCTCACTCTCCCTGTAAGTGGGATCACACGGGGCATGGCCTTTCGTGAGAGGCACCGTCTCCTTTCACGGAGGACGCTGTGTCCCAGGCGCTCCCCGTTGCCCCGCGATCCACGTCTCATTCCTTTTCACAGCTGGACAACGTCCGTTGGATGAGATGCTACACTTCCCGTATCCACACATCAGTTGGTGGCCCTGGGCTGTCTCCACGTGTTGGCTGTTGGGAATAACGCTGCTACGCACGTTCGTGCACAGGTTTTGTGTGGACGGATGTTTTCCTTCCTCTCGGGCGTGTACCTAGGAGCTGAATTGCTGGGCCACATGGCGACTCTGTGTGTAACGTTTGAGGAACCGCCAGTCTGTTTTCCAAAGAAACTCCACCGCTGCACATCCCACCAGCGGCGCAGGAGGTCCGCTTTCTCACACTCTTGCCGACCTTGGTCGTGACCTGACTCTTGATTCCAGCCGTCCTGGTGGCTGTGAAGGGGTACCTCATGGGGTTTTGATTTGCGTCTCCCTGGGCACCCTCTCACGTGCTTACTGCTCATCCGGATACTGTCTTTGGAGAAATGTCTCTTTAGATCCTTTGCTCATTTTCAAGTTGCGTTTTATTTGACTTTTTATGGGGGAGTTCTAGGAGTTCTCTGCTTTCTGTATGCAAGTGCCCTGTCCAGCATGTGATCTGTAAATATTCTTTCCTTCCTGTGGGCTATCTTTCCACGTTCTTGGCGGTGTTCACCAAAGTGCCTGGTGTCAGGGCTGTCTGAGTTACCCTTTCTCTTTAGTTGCCTGGGCTTGGGGTGTCACGTCTAAGCCACTGTCTGGCTCTTCTGAGGGGAAAGTGGAGACTTCACCTCTTTTTCTGGAGCGAGGCCTGCCTTCATGTATCTAGTCATTCATGCCGAAGGATTTCTGAAACCAAACTTCCGGTTCAGGCCTGGGGATGCAGCCATGACCAGGCCACCCCGGTGCCCGCCTCCCTAGAGTTTAGGCTCGGCTGGAAGAGACCGGCACGAAGCAGAAAACCGAAACAGAGGAGCGACTGAATCACAGACGCGCAGGACGGGGCCGGGGCCCAGGAGCCCACGACAAGGAGACCCGCCCTGGTCTGAGGTCTGGAAAGACCTCTCCGGGCAGAACATTCAGGCTCAGACTAAAGGCTGGGCAAAAAGGGTGCAGAGCGCCAGGCAGAGGGGACGGCAAGTGCAAAGGCCCTGCGGCAGGTAGGAACGCATGCTGTCTAGCAGGGCAGATCCCCTTGGCCCACTGGCCCCTGCGCTGGGGGGTGAAGTGGCCCCATGGAAGCGCGGGCTGCATGCCATGTCCTTTGGACGGCAGAGGCTCCAGACCCCAAAGAAACCCAGATGCATTGCCGCTGCCTCCAGGGCCCTGCGAGGTTCCAGGGGCCACGCGGGAGCCTCCCCAGCCTCCTCCGGACGCGGGGTCTGCTCAAGGCTGCAGGGACCTTCCGGCAGCCACACTGGCCTCAGGGCTGGGAGGGGTGGGGGTGGCAGTTCCAAGCCGGGGTGGCTCACAGCGGCCTGGGAGGCCACGGAGCATGGATGGGGCCCCTGGAACCCCGCTGACTCCTCAGGCCCCCCTGCATTGTCCCCCCTCACCTTCCTTCCCGAGGCGTTTGCTCCTTCTCCAGACTGGTAGCTATAAAAGCGCGTCAACACCTTGGGTTTTGTTCGAAATTAATGAGGTGACACATCCTTGGAAGGAGGAGGGGACAGTGGCTGACTCTCCCCACACCCCTTCCTCCTGCTCCGTGGTCACGATCTCACAGGCTGGCACTGGCTGCCTTTATGGCTCTGTCAGGAGGACCTGGGCCCCGGAGACAGCCCAGGACACAGGGCAGGCCTGTAGTCTCTCCACACCCCACCAGTGCCTCCTTGTTTGTTCATTCATTTGTTCGTTCATTCACTCAGCGCTCGGAAAATATTGGTGAAGAGTTGACCTGGGGCCGGGCTCTGTGATGGGTCCCAGAGAGAAAAAGAACAGTAAGTTCCAGGTCCTGCCTGACAAAGGACCCCACACTTACCGACGACGACAGTGTGTGTGTGTGTGTGTGTGTGTGTGTGTGTGTGTGTGTGTGTAATCCGAGAAGGCTTCCTGGAGGAAGCCGTGTATCAGCTGAGACCTGAAGGTAAGCTGGGGAGGGAGAGAAGTTGCAAGCCCCAGAGAGGTTTGAGCACTGATTTCATAGAGGGCGTGGACCCTGACAGCAGCCCTGAGATGGCCCAAAGCCCGCACCCAGGGTGACCTGGGTGCCGCCCTCCAGTGGGTAGAGCCAGAAAAGCCCTCAAGAGAAGGGCTCTGATCACCAAGGATTTTCCCAGGGCTGGGCTGGGGCCAGGGTACCTTCTCCCTCCTCCCCCCTGGCAGGTGACTACCAGGCGGGTGGGGAGGAAAGAGAGGGCCTAGGCCCTAGGGTTTGCTGGCAAAGGCTCTCGGTCACTGTGTGAGGCTGGGTAGGTCCTGGCCCCTCTCTGAGCCTCCCTCCAGCCTCTGTAAGGCGGAGACGGCGCTGCCTGCTCCTCTGAGGATGTGAGGCCTCCGGGGAGGTGAGGCTGGGAAGTCTGCCTGTAGGAGCTCAGCAGAGGCACGGAGCCAGCCCTCCTCTGCGCCTGGTCCCTGGTCCCCGAGTGTCTGGGCCTGAGGTCAGCTTGGCCAGAGATGAAACCAGCTCTTGAGCCCCTTGCGTGGGATTCTGGCGGGGTGGCCCGGCCTCCTGGGAAGCCCGGAGCCCAGGCTCCCTGCTCTAGAGGCCTCTAGGGACCGTTTCTTCTCCTCCCTCCTCCTTCCTTTCTTTCAAAATGCTGACCCGACTCCATTGCAGGCCTGCCCTTGGTCCTGCCCTCGTAGGTCTCACAGGGTGGGCAGCCCGCGCGCCTCCCCCTCCTGGGAGCCCCCCTGGCCTGCATGCCTGGGAACGCTGGCGCATACCCCAGCTCCAGAAACGCTTCTGTGGCCGTCAGCAGCCCTCCTCTTGGTTCCGTACACCCCAAGACCCCACAGAGGCACCTGGAAGTTCATGCACAAGGACCAGGTGGGGAGGGCTTGGGGCCGGCTGCCCACGCCACCGTCGGTAAGACCTGGGAGCTGTGCTGCTCCGCGGATTCACATCCCAGCTCAGCCTTTCCTGGCCATGTGCCTTCGCCTCCATGCCTCAGTTTCCCACTCTGTGAAATGGGGCTGAGAGTCCCCCATGAGGGTAAATGTTACTGTCTTCTTCTAATGAGATTCCTGAGGATGGGCGGGGTTTAAGGGTCCTCCCAGCGCCACTCTGCCTAACCCGGGCCTTCCTGCACCCCCAGCCACTGTGAGGGGAGCTGGGGGGCCCCCTCACGTCTCCCCGAGTAGCGCTTGGGTCCTCAGAGATGCTCGGGCAGCAGTTGAGGATGCGGTTTGCAGAATTCCTGTCTGAGCCCTGCTCCCTGGGGCCCTTCAGAGGAGCCCAAACCTCTCCCAGGAGCCCTGGGGAGTGGGGGCAGGGGGGCGAAGCCCTTGCTGGCTCCCTGGCCCCCCTCTGCTTCCTTCCTCAGACCTTCCTGCCTGCACGTTCCGCAGCTCCGAAGCCCCTGCGCCCCCCGCTCCCCCCCGCCGGTGTTAATGTGTTAAATCCACATCAAGGTCCGGGGGCCCGCTGTTTATTTTTGCGAGCGTGTTGGCAGAGATCGCACTGGGGGGCGGGGAGGCGGCTGATTTGGTCAGAATAAATGCTAATTAATAAAAGTTATTTATTTGGGTTGGAGCTCGCCCTGGCCCCGGGGTCAGGCGCAAACTGACTATTTGAAGCAAAAGCAAATAGAGAGGGTCCCTCAGCAGCTTGGGAAAGGCCGCGCGGAGAGGCGGGTTTATTTGTCTTGGGAAGAATTTGCCGTTAATTCCCTCCAGACTATTTAGGCCCTTAAATTACACGGAATAAGAAAAACCATGGGTGCGGGGGAGAGGAGCCAGGAACACTTGATCATCTGGCCGAGAGCAGAGATTTCAAATGTCTTTGGCCCGCAGTCAGCCAAATAACTGGTATGTGTGAAATAATGTGAGGGCAGAGCGCTGCGCCCAGTCACTGTTTCCCATTGTAATATAATCGGCCGGAGCCATCGGGGCTTTAAGGGAGAGCGCGGCAGCCTCCCCAGCCCCGATGGACGCTTCTCTCCGCCCGATCCCCGGCTCACGCCAGCATCTGAACCGCCCGGGGAAAGGGACACGGTTTCGGGCTTTGTTTTTAATCCCAGAGAAAAGCAGGACTTTTCTTGAGCGCAAGGGAACTTTGGGCACAGCCCGAGCAGGCATGGGCGCTCGCTAGCCCGAGGCTCAGGGAGTGTTTATTTCCCAAATGCTCTGAGCCCACCACCGTGCATTTCTCAGGAGCTGGTCGCTGGGAAGCAGAGGCTGCCCGGGAGCCCTGGCTGAGTCCGGAGCTCTGGGTTCGAGTCCTGGGTCGCCTCCGAGACACTGCTGGACCGGACCGTCCTCAGCCTGGCCTGCCTCTCCTCCGCCCACCGGGGGGACTCACACCCCCTTTCCACGATGGGCTTGGGCGACGCGGGGGGGGGGGGCTGTGTCCCCG
>NW_006294400.1:59057-59771 GCF_000327345.1 Myotis davidii | reverse complement strand
GGCTCGGGCGACGCGGGGGGGGGGCCTTGCCTCCACGCCCCACGCGGGTGGCACACGAACGTGTGGTGCGAAGGGCAGCGAGCATGTCCTGGGCACTCGCTATGCTCTGGACACTGAGTTATCTCAGCTCCTGGCGGGGACCGGGTGTGACCTCGGGCTCCTGCGGTGAAGTCTTCCTTTAGAACGAAGGGCCCCGCCCTGGCCGGCAGCTCAGCTGGTCCGAGCATCACATCGTCCGGATACACCCACATGGTAGGTTCAAACCCCGGTCAGAAACCAGCCACTGAAGGCATAAGCAATAGAACAACAAAACCCATGTGCCTCTCTCTCTTTCTCTCCCCACCCCTTCCACTCTCTCTAAAATCAATCTATCACAGTTTTAAAAAGCAAAATAATGCTATTTTTTTAAAAAAAGTGCCCAGTGCGCCCTGCCCGTGGCTGGGATGGGGACTCGGGTGCTTGCGCCCCAGCCAGATGCATGAAGCTGGAGACCCCTCCCCAGCCCACAGGCCACCTTCCTTAGGAGCGAGGCGGATGAGGGGAGACCTTCCTTAGGAGCGAGGCGGATGAGGGGAGCCCCCATGGACAGGGCTGAGCCTCCCAGCGGACAAGAATTCCTACCCCAGCCGCATGGCCTTGGGCACGCCCTCAGCCTCAGTTTCCCCGCCTGTGAAATGGGTGGTTGGGGGGACTCAGTGGGTGGGTCCTGCCCAA
>NW_006294400.1:58524-58974 GCF_000327345.1 Myotis davidii | reverse complement strand
CCGCCGTGGAGGCCAGCTGGCCCTGTGGGCGCGTCTGGGGCGGGGAGGAGGGCAGTACATGCTTTGGGGTGAGAGTTTCCGCCCCACGCCACCGCACAATTTGGTGACAGAGGGGAGCTGCTTCTTCCGGCGCCCACTTGGCGGGGCGGGCGCTACAAAACGGTTTTCATTTACACACCCTCATCTTGAATTGCCCTGAAACTTCCCGAAAAAAGTCTCCTTTTTTGGCTGAAATGCCTCCTGCGTTGGGCGTGTGCCCAAGCCTGAAGGGGGGCGGACGTGGACTCGGCAACGGCTGGTGTTCCAGAAGCTTCCGTCCCGCGTGGCCTATGGATCATCACCCAGTTTTCAGCACATGGGCCCTTGTTGTTTCGGTTTAAGGTTTCTTCCCGCTGGAGGGGCGGGGGCGGGGAGGGACGCTCCGTCCATCCATCCATCCATCCGCGCCTT
>NW_006294400.1:57264-58305 GCF_000327345.1 Myotis davidii | reverse complement strand
GGGCCCGTGTGGGGGGTGCAGACGGGGATGTAGGGGTGTCCCAGCCCGTGGCCGGTCCACCCCGGCCTGACCATCAAAACGTCTCCGGACGCTGTCAGGTGACCCCGGAGGCCAGACCGCCCTCAGCTGAGAACCACCGGCCCAGACCCAGCTGTGGGCCAGTTTCTGCCTGACGCCCCCAGAGGCCCCCCCAGAGGCCCCCCCAGAGGCCCCCCCACGGGCACCACAGTCTCATGGAACAAGTCAGCCTCAGCTTGAACCGCTGGCGAACCCGGCGAACCTCGGAGCTTGTTTGAAAACAGGGATGGAGTGGTGTCCATTGCAGGGCCTGGAATGTTCTAGAGCAGCGGTTCTCAACCTTCCTAATGCCGCGGCCCTTTAATACAGATCCCCATATTGTGGTGACCCCCAATTTCATGGTTACAAATTGAACATAATTAAAGCACAGTGATGAATCACAGAAACAATATGTAATTATATGTGTTTTCCGATGGTCTTAGGCCACCCCTGTGAAAGGGTCGTTGGACCCCCAAAGGGGTCGCGACCCACAGGTTGAGAACCGCTGCTCTAGATGCTCAGCTGAACACAGGTTTGTAATCTTGTAAAGTGTAGGGAGTGGAGCTGGGGAGAGGGAAGGATTCGGTTTCATTTTGTTCCCTCCTGTGCTGTTTGAATCGGTTACTGTGACAACCGGCGACATTATTTTGTTATTGAAATATGTATATTCTTTAGTCCTCACCGAAGGGTATTTCTCAACCGATTTTTAGAGAGAGTGGAAGGGAGGGGGAGAGACACAGAGAGAGAGACATCGATGTGAGAGAGACAGTGATTAGTTGCCTCCTGCACATGCTCTGACCAAGGCCAGGGATCGAGCCTACAACTGAGGTACATGCCCTTGGCTGGAATCAAACCCGGGACCTTTCAGCCCGCAGGCCGATGCTCTATCCCCTGAGCTCAAACTGGCCGGGGCTAAAGTACACAGTCTTAATGGGAAAGTCAGACACACAAGGAAGTGCTGAACTGGGCATGTTGGTTCTAAGT
>NW_006294400.1:55902-57231 GCF_000327345.1 Myotis davidii | reverse complement strand
GGGGTGGGGGGGGGGGGGTTCCATGTGGACTCAGGTGGTCAGGGAGGGCTCCCTGGAGGAGTGGGCAGTGAGCTGGGCCCTGGGGGATGAAGGGCCAGCATTTCTCCCCTGGATAAGAGGTAAATGTGGGAGCAGTGGCTGAGCACCCTCCTTCCTTCCCTCTGTCGGGTGGGTGATGGGAATAAGGCACCTGGATACAGGACCCCTCTGAGCACCAATGACCTGTGACGCTGAAGAGCCTGCGTGCAGCGCACCCTGTGACCTGGGACCTTGCTGCTCTTATTACGTGTTATTATAATTAAACTACAAAATCCGCGGAGGGCTCGCCACGCCTGGAGCCTGGCCGGGGCTGAGGACACGCACGTGTCTCCTGGCCCCTCCCTGCCAGGCCAGTCATCCCTCGTGGCAGCAGGTGCCTGTCCCCTGGCTCCACGGGATGGGGGTTGCCTTTTTTCACCACGACACCCCTGGGCCCTAGCGCTGAGCCTGCACATAGTAGGCGCCTAGTGAATATGTGCTGAGTGGACGAATGGACGCATGAACGAAGGAGTGAATTAAAGGCAGGTGCCCCTGCTCTTGGGGCCTGGACCATCCATCCCTAAAGGGAGACCCAAGTAAAGAGCTCACTGCAGCCCTAGCTGGTTTGCCGCAGTGGATAGAGCATCTCGGTTTCTATCTCACTCCTTCTTCCTTCCTCTCTGAAGTAAGTAAAAAAAAATTATATTATTTCAGAGCGGAAAGGAGAGGAGAGAGAGAGAGAGAAACATCAATGATGAGAGAGAATCATTGATTGGCTGCCTCCTGCATGTCCCCTACTGGGGATCAAGCCTACAACCCGGGCATGTGCCTTTGACCGGAATCGAATAAGGGAACAACCCTTCAGTCCGCAGGCTGGTACTGTACCCACTGAGCCAAACCAGCTAGGGAGTGTAAAAATATATTTTTTTAAAAAAGCAAAAAAAGCCAGGCTGGCTGGCTCAGTGCTTGGGCATGGACCTGTGGACCTATGAACCAGGAGGTCAGGGTTCGATTCCCGATCAGGGCACAGGCGGGGTTGTGGGCTCGATCCCCAGTGTAGGGCGTGCAGGAGGCAGCCGATCAATGATTCTCTCTCATCATGGATGCTACAATCTCTCTCTCCCTCTCCTTCCTCTCTGTCATCAATAACAATATATATATTTTTAAAAAACAAAAAACTCAATGCAAACAGCTGAGCAGGTGCCGAGTGATTGGCCAAGCTTCACGGTGCAGGGGCCGCCTGGCCGGTCTGGGGGGCTTCGGGCACCCACCGCGCCGTCCCCTGCCCTGCTGACCTGCTGACCTGCTGAC
>NW_006294400.1:53389-55703 GCF_000327345.1 Myotis davidii | reverse complement strand
GTGAGCGCCGCCATCCGCCATCCGGGCCACCCTGGGGCCGCCCAGCCCCCGCCCACTCAGGGGTAGGGAGCTGCCGAGATGAGGTGTTTGAGAGCAGAAACATCTGAGGCCGGGAGGGCTGAGGTTCAAATCCGAGCCCTGCCACTCACTGGCTGTGTGACCTGGAGCAAGTTGCTCAACCTCTCTGTGCCTTCGGTGCCTCCCTGTAAAAGGAGGATCGTGTGGGCGTATTTTATAGGGTTCTCCTGAGAATTAAAGGGGTTACTATATTTGTAAAGTGCTTCGAGCAGTGCCTGCCACAAAGGGGTTTGATAAAGTCGTTTTAACGTGTTAAGTGTTCATGCTGTGCCACCTCGGAGCTGAGCGCTTAGCCTGCAGCACTCATGATAACTTCACAACAGCCAGGTGCTCATTTATTCATCGTCCATTCATTCGCCTGCCCATTCTCCAACACACACTCAGCCAGCAGCAGGGATCACCCCGCACCCCCATGTTACAGATGAGAAAACTGAGGCTCGGAGAGGGGAAGCTGCCAGTCCAGGGTTGGTAGCAGAGCAGGCCCACGCTGGGTCCAAAGGGACCTGGGTCCCCTTCACAGCCGCCGCACCCTGCTCCCCTCTCTCTCCTCCCCCCAGGTCTGGTTTCAGAACCGCCGGGCCAAGTTCCGCCGGAACGAGCGGGCCATGCTGGCCAACCGCTCCGCCTCGCTGCTCAAGTCCTACAGCCAGGAGGCCGCCATCGAGCAGCCCGTGGCTCCCCGGCCCACCGCCCTGAACCCAGACTATCTCTCCTGGACAGCCTCCTCCCCCTACAGGTGAGGGCCAGCCCCCTTCCGGCCAGGAGGGGCGTGGCCAGGGGTCCCCAGGGTGTGGTAGGGCCCAGGCTCCTTCCAGCATCCCCTGGCACCGGGACCCACCAAGTGGTCAGTGGGCAAGTGTGTGACGTGTGCTCTCGAGTGTGCACGTGTGGGTGTTGTAGGAGTACGCGTGTGTTGCATGAGTGTGAGCATGTGTGCACATGAGCGTGTGCGTTTCCACATCAGTGTGTGTGCACGCGTGGGTGTGGTAGGAGTACGCGTGTGTTGCATGAGTGTGAGCATGTATGCACATGAGCGTGTGCGTTTCCACATCAGTGTGTGTGCATGGCTGTGAGTGCACAGGAGTGTGCATGTGCATGCATGTGCACACGGATGTGCAGAAGGGAGAGACGATGAGGCCTGTCTGGAGGGGAAGGAAGAACCCGCGTGGCTCTCAGGCAGCTGGAACCCCGCGGGATTTCGAGGTGCAAGAGCCCCACACCCTGTGCCCACCCTCCCGGCCAGAAACAGAGGCTGGAGGGCTGGGGCAATGGCCTCCCTGTCCTGGGGCCTGGCTGGGGTCCAGGGCCAAGTTCTGGGGCAGTTCTCCCCTGGTCACAGCTAGAAAAGGCTCTGAGGTGGCAGAGAGACGGAAGAGGGAGGGGGGCTGGGGAGCTGGGTTTGTTCCCCACAACTCAGGGGGCGCCATCCGCCCCTTAGTCTGTGAGCAGCTCTGCCGGAGCCTTGGTCTTGTTGAAGGTGAGACCCAGCAGGTCAGCTAGTGGCGTCGCAGTCCTGGTGGTGCGTAGTGAGGTCCTAGCGATGCCGGGCCCGTCTCCCAGCTGCCTCCCTGCCCGTCCTTACTCACTGAGAGGCCTCCTAACCCAGGCGTGTGCTCACCCACCCCCGTCCTCTGCGCACAGGCCCTGTGCATGCACCAGGCCCCATGCACACACCCAGCCCCATGCACACACCCAGCCCCATGCACACGCCCGGCCCCAGGCACACGCCTGGCCCCGTGCACACGCCAGGATGGACGGGACCCAGGCCTTGCTCTCAGGAAGCTCCTGGTCCAGCGAGAAATTCCCACAAATCCCCACGGTGGCTCCGTGCCCCAGGGCTGGCCATGGGTGCTTCTGCTGCCCGTCACCCCACCGTCACCCCACCCCTAGGGGAGGGCTTCCCAGGAGAGCACGGAGGGGCGGCAGGAGGGCCAGGGCTGGGGCCAGGACTGACAGCCACACCACGTACGTCCTGGGTCTTCTGTCGCCCCCAGCACAGTGCCGCCCTACAGCCCCGGAGGCTCGAGCCCCGCCGCCCCGGGGGTCAACATGGCCAACAGCATCGCCAGCCTCCGCCTCAAGGCCAAGGAGTTCAGCCTGCACCACAGCCAGGTGCCCACCGTGAACTGAGCCCTGCCGCCCGGACCGCTGCCTCCTGGTCGACAGCCCAGGAGCGGGCAGATGCCGGAGAGCGACCTCCTCCTGCCCCGCCCCGGCCCGGCCCGCGCTCTCCTGA
>NW_006294400.1:46841-53329 GCF_000327345.1 Myotis davidii | reverse complement strand
CCCGAGCCCCGCGCAGCCCCTCGTCCACGGCCGCGGAGACTTCGGCCGTGACCCTGGCAGGGGTTGGGCCGTGAACAGGAGCTCACCAAGGACCTCACTTACTTTGTGTATTAAAACCAAATAGCTTTTGTCTTTAAGAAATAAAAATGGTTTAAGCCCCAAAAGGTTGCGGGAGGGCAGATACGGGCAGCAAACAAAAGGGGGCCTACCCGCGGGGCCCTGCCCGTCTGCTGCTACTGGACGAAGTCTCCTTCGCCGGCCGAGCCCAGGGGTGGGGAGTGGGACAGCAGGGCGAGACCCGCCCCGCACCCCACGGACACCCCGGGGTTTGTGCGGCTGTGAGCAGGACCCCTCCCCTCTCTGGTCAGGGAGCGGCCCCTCAGCCCTGGGGCTGGGGGCAGGGTGGAGGGGACAGATGCTGACATGGACGTCCTTGCTCTCGGGCAGACTAAAAGCATGGGACCCTGAGCATTTGACTGGGGAGGGGCCTGGACAAATGGTGGGGTGCAGCGTGGAGGTCCCAGGGCCCACAGGACAGAGAAGGGGTCCCGACAGCCAAGGCCCCAGAAGGCCTTCTCCCCAGGCCCCGAACCCACCCTTTTGCAGATGGTAACTGGGGTGACAGAGGACACACATGCCACCGTCAATGACACCATGAAGAGGAGCCGCAGAAAGCTGCAGGGTGAGGGGGGTGTCTGAAGCTGCCCCTCCCCGGGCCCCACGCCTCCCCTTCGGAGCGGCGCACCCGGCAGGGAAGGTCAAGGTCGGTTCCGTAACCTCGCCGGCCCCAGGAAGGACAGCACGGCCTGACCCCACAGGGTGCAGAGTGGTCAGCCCCGCTGGGCGGGTGGCCCGCACAGTGACATTGTGGTCACGCCCCGAAGGGTCGATATCCTCTCTGCCAGCCGCACCGTCTCAGAGTGTCCCCCAAGGGCCATCGTTCCCACCCACAGGCTGCATCTGGATGACCTCAGGCAGGCCAGAGCCGCACAACATGCCTACGTGAGGGATGGTCCCCATTCTTGCTCTAGAAGGAATGGCGACGATAGCCATGAGCGAGGTGGGGACCCCTCTCCCTCCTCCCCGAGTTCACCCCTGAAGGTTCCTTGTAGTCCCCCATGAACCTGCCATGAAAACAGTCCTGGTGGCGGAGCTCGGCCCCTTCCGCTGTGCGGACACGTGGGGACCTCGCTGTGCGCATCCTGTGGCTGGGTGGTGGGGACTCTGGTGGGCAGGGAGTGTGGGGCACCGTGGGGTCAGGGGGCTGGGGCCAGGCCAGAGCTGGGGGAGACCTGGGCCTGGCCGGGCGGCGGCTGCCCATCAGAGCTGTGCTTTCTCGCTCAGTCTGGCCTCTGCCTCAGGTAAGTGCTCTCTGGGCCTTCATTTGCCATTTTTCACGGAGCAAACATGAAACCCCTGCTGTGTGCCGGCCCTGCCCCAGGCCCCGACGAGAGAGCAGAGATCTGACAGAGGGTCCCTGGCTGCAGGGGCCACACCTCCCACAGGGGGCCCCAAACTTCTCGCCGCGGTTCTCAACCTGTGGGTCGTGAACAATGAAAATACATCCTGCATATCAGGTATTTATATGACGATTCATAACAGGAGCAAAATTACAGTTATGAAGTAACAACGAAAATAATTTTATGGTTGGGGGTCACCACAACATGAGGAACTGTATTAAAGGGTCGCAGCATTAGGAAGGTTGAGAACCACTGGCTAGGGCATCCAGGCAGGCTTCCCGGAGGAGGTGTCCAGGTGAAGGATGAGGAGTTCGTTAAACAAAGAGAAGAGGGAGAACAGCTTCTGGCTAAGGAGTCACGAACGTGAAGGCCCTGGGCAAGCCAGACGCTGCCTCTGTGGGCAGGTTGAGGGGTGGGTCTCCTGGTGTGGAGTGAAGGAGAGACGCAGGAGGTGCCTCAGTGGGGCTTGTGTGAGCGGATCTAAAAGTCTGGATGTCACCCTGGCCTTGGGGTACCATGGAGGGGGTTCCTGTGTGTGCGGAGGCCGGGGCAGATGTCCAGGCAGGAGGGGCTGCAGCCCGAATCAGTTGGGGGCAGAATGGGCAGATCTGGGTGGCGTCCTGGACACACGGGGGACACGGGGGCTGAGGCCTACATGATGGGCTGACGGAGCAGGCGGAGGCCAGAGGGCCAGGGTCTGGCTTCGGCACATGGGAGGAAGTCACCTTGGAGATGAGACCTGACGGTAGAAGTCTCTGGAAGATGCTGGCCTGCCCTCCCACCCAGACAAGTCCTGGGGCCATCCTGGTCTGAGCAGGGTCCTCCCTCACAAGGAACTCACCACCCCTCAACCAGGGGGTTTGCACAGCGAAGGGCTGGCACACGGGCCCAGCCAAGGAGCGTGTCTGAGCACTGAACCGGGAGCACGAGTGGACAGGCCCACCCAGGCGCTGCCAGAGGAAGGAGAGACTCGGGGCTCAGAGGGCGGCACACCCCGTCTTTCTATGTGTGGCCCAAAGGGAGGGGGCCATGAAGCACGGCCAGGTGGGGGCTGCCTGCTGCAGGGATGGGTCCCACCAGGGGCGGGGGGGCGGGGGGGGTGCTCCAGCTGAGGCCTGGAAGTCAGGTCCCGAGAATGCCAGCTTCGGAAAGAGCCGGGGGCGGGTTCCCACAGAGGCGCTGCCCTGCCGTGGAGCGCTAGGATGGCAATGTCATTTCCTCCCAAGCGCTCTAGAAAAAACAAACCCGCTTAATTGTTTACACATGTTGCTCAGGGCGCTGAGGGAGGGGGCCAGGGGCCCTCCCTGCAGGAGAAAATACATGCAAACATCGCTGTCGCATTGCAGCCTCAGCACAGGCTGTGTGGGAGCTCCCGGGCACCAGGCCCGGGACATCATTTTCCATGAGGAGAAGGTACCCAGGGCCTGTCCCAGGCTGGGAGGACCCGGAAGCCTCCCTCTGCAGCCCTCTGTCTGGGAGTGTGGGAGAGGGCACGGTGTGTATCTGCTTCTACTTTTTGCTCGAAATAAAGGAACGCGCGCGAGAGAGAAATGGAAAGAAAGGCAGCCTGGCTCTTGGGAAACCCACAGCCTGAGAAATGAAGACCAGCGTTTCCCTGGGGCCGGGCGCCTCCCTGGACCCGGTCTCCTGCTCGGCAAGTGGGGACAATCACCTAAGCCACTGCCCAGGGCTGCTGGCACGTCCCCTCCATCAACGGGGCCTTGGTGTTTACCGAGGGGCAGCACACTCAAGGGTGGAGTGAGGAAGTCAAGACACTCGCTGTCCCGGGGGAACCGCGCACTTCCCCTGCCCAGGGTCCCCGCACCCGGGGCTCAGGGCCTCAACAGAACGTGGTAAAGGTGAAGGGACTGAGCGGATGTCATTAAGGTCCCTAATCAGTTGACTTCGACTTAATCAAAAGGGCGGCTATGCTGGTGGGCCTGACCTAACCAGGTGAGGCCTTAACCGAAGGGCCAGGTGTTTCCTGGAAGAAGAGACGCAAAGCAGAGGGGAGCCCTCCTGCCGGCCCTGAAGGGCAAACAGCCGTGCTGTGGGCTGCCCGCCGAGCCCTCGGTCTTACACCACAAGGACCTGAATCCTGCCCACAGTGTGAGCGGGCTTGGAGGGGTACGCCGAGCTCCAAGGAGACCTCAGCCTTGTGAGGCCCCGAGCAGAGGACCTACAGAAACCGTAAGGTCATAAACGGTGTTGCTTTAAGCCACTGTGTTTGTGGCGACTTGTGACACGGCACAGAAAACGAACCCCAGTGGGCGTGGAGCTTGGGGGTCCCACCGTGGGCCTGGCCCCGTTCCGCCCATGAACCTCAGACCCTCTATAGAAGCGACGAAGCCTCTGCTCCAATTACCTGCCAGGCCAGAGTCACAGCCACTGTCTTCACTCCTTCCGGGCCTTTCTGCACAAGCCGACAGATTCCCTGCCCTAAAACCCCGCCTTGATCACGTCCCTCCTCTGTCTAAAGTCTCCGTTGGCTCCCAGGGCCCTCTCCCCAGAGAGTTCCATCACCACCCAGGTGGGCGAGGCTCCATCCTCTCTCCCTGGCCATCCTTAACCCCCTGGGCCCTACCCCGGATTCTCACTGTCCCTCCCTCCGCTACCCCGGCAGCAGCATCCTCCCGCTCACCCTCCTCCCGCTGGCGAAGATGCATTCCAAGGAGGGTTACACTATAGTGCCACCTCTTCAAAACCCGGTCGCGTTCTGGCCGGTCAGCAGGCACAGCAGAGGTTGGGGAGAGGTGGGCCGTTGAAAAGACCAATTCAATGTTACAACTTTATGTGGGAACACGGAGGGGAAAACTATTACTTCCATAGTCAGGCTTGGAAAAGTGAAGCCCCTCAAAGTCCTGGTTGGCACAGCGACCAGAGGAGCAACCTTTGTGGCCCAGGTGGCCATGGGGCAGGGCCCCAGGGAGCAGCGTGGGCCGATGTGACCTCCCTCAGCCTCTCTGTAGGACATACATAGACATGCCAATGCATACGTGTCTATCGTATAAACAGTGTAACAGTATAAGTATCTACATCTTATGCACACATATAAATATAGCATGCACATTGCATATGACATGCACATATGTAAATATAGCATGCACAATGCATATAACATGTATATATATATATTTACTATGCATAGTGGAAGAATCTGGAAAGTTATAGGTCTAACGTGAACAGTGATTTTTCTCTGGGACCTGCGCCTATGGGTGGTCTCAGCCCAGGAGAAGCTGCGCCCAGACATCAGGCCCCACCTGGGCAGCGCCCGCCTCCCGGGCCTGGGCTCAGCCCCAAAGTCCTTGTCTTCATTCAGCTCAGGGCTGCAGCCCAGCGGCCCCCAGGCTGCTGCCCAGCATCCTCCCTCCACCTCGTACCACCTCTGACCCCGGTCGGGAGGGAGGCGGCCGCCCCAGAGCGTCGGCTCACGTCGGGGTCGAGTGTGGGATGCAGGTGAAGGGATGAAGCCAGAACTCACTGGTGCCCAAGGTCAGCAGACATGACCTCAGGGTCCCCTCTCAGGTGTCTTGGAGGAGCAGCTGGCTCCTAGGGTAGCAGGGCCCAAGGTGGCCTCGGAGGGGGGCCGAGTGTCGCTGCCTCCAGGCGTCTCACCTGCTGTGCTCACTCTGCTGCCAGGAGACAGGCCGTCTCCTGGGTCCCGTGAGGAGACGCAGGCACAGCTGCTTCCCAGAGGCCACTGCCAGCCTGTCCCATCCAGCAGGGCGGCGTCTGCCCCGGATGTGACAGGGAAAAGTCATTCAGCTCCTGCCACCTGCCCCTCCCTGTCTCTCCCCGGCCCTCCAGTCCCCGGGTGGGCAGTCAGGGCAAACAGCAGGCGCTCAATACATGATCCTGCCCTTCCTGTTTCCAATGTGCAGCTGCGGGCCTGATGGAAGCTCATGTCACCACCAGGGGGCAGTGTTACCCCTCCCAGCTCTGCTCTCAGCACTGCGAGGTAGGGGCGAATGAGGGTTTCCAATGAGGCCTGGAGCCCCCTGAGCCTCCAGTGTGCCCCCAGGAGGCACCCCCACTCCATCAGTCCCCCGGGCGAAGTTCAGAGGCTGCAGAGTAGTGGGAGGCGGACATGCCCAGGGGCAGAGAGAGGCTTCCCAGGTGCTGGCGTCAAGGGCAGGGCTGGGACGGGGTTAGGGAAAGTGAGGCCGTGGGGCGCAGTGGTTAGAACAGGGCCACCCATGTCCCAGGACAAGAGCCTGGGAAAGACCCATAATTCCCCTGGGCGGGCGGGCACATTGGCAATGTTCAAATCTTGCAGAGACGGAAGGATCCAGAAATTTCCTTTAAGAGGTTGGTCACTCAAAGCCCATCGTCCTTGACTGACAGCACTTTGGAGCAGCCACAGCCTTACCCCTCCCACCGGCACCTCCTCCGAGGAGAGGAGGGTCCGGCAAAGGAATGTGGGGAGCACAGGGCACGAAGGAGCGGAACCCCCACACACAACTCCGCAAGCTCCCACTTTGAGAGAAATGGCAACCACGCCCCAGCTGGCCCTGGGCCTCTGGCGGGAACGGCGTTGCTCCCAGGCCTGACCAAGGCTGGGGCTCGGGGTGGTAGCTCCCCAAAATGCAGGTGCACAGGTTCCCCTCTAGACGGGCCGAACCAGAACCTCTGGGGAGGGTCTGAGACGCGGCGTTACCATAGCTCTGCATCCAGAGGGCCTGAGGGTTAGGAGCCTAAGCTGTCTCCTCCTGGCCTGAGGGAGGGAGAGGCCGGGCTGTCTTCTGAGCTGGTATTTGAATGGAGGGATTGACTGTCTATCAATCTTTTTTTAAAAAATAGATTTTTATTGATTGCAGAGAGGAAGGGAGAGGGAGAGAGATAGAAAACCAAGGATTGAGAGAGAATCATTGATCGGCTGCCTACTGCAGGCCCCATACTAAGGATTGAGCCCACAACACCGGCATGTGCCCTGACTGGGAATCGAACCATGACCTCCTGGTTCATAGATTGATTCTCAACCACTGAGACACAGCAATCGGGAAATAATAAAAATCTTAATGATTAAAA
>NW_006294400.1:46085-46533 GCF_000327345.1 Myotis davidii | reverse complement strand
GGTGGCGGGCTGCCTCCCAGACGATCTGCAGGGCCATGGAGGCGCAGGGCCTCTGGGCCAGCGTGTAGGCCAGGGAGCGGATGGGCGCGCGCAGCTTCCCCAGGTAGGCCACGGTGTGCACCACGCGGCCCAGGAAGACGAGCAGGAAGTGCACCCGGGCCACGAAGGGGTTGGGCTGCAGGAAGGAGTAGACCAGGCCCAGGAACAGGAACGGGTAGATGGTCTCCATGTCGTTGCGGTGGGCTCTGGGGAGGCAAGGGGGTGCGGTGAGCCGGGCGGCAGCGTTGGGAACGTCGCCGACGCTGGGCCCTCTGCCTGCGAGGCCCGGGCCACGGAGGGTCATCTCCAGGGCGCCAGGCTCACGTCCACTGGTGGCCAGAGCCAGAGCTGCCCCAGACGTGAGCGGCGACTCCCAAGCTGGCGCCTGCGGGCGGCTGAGGAAGCAGCC
>NW_006294400.1:45592-46074 GCF_000327345.1 Myotis davidii | reverse complement strand
CAAATATTTTTCTGTAAATACACACAGTACTGTAATATATTTTCTCTTCATTATATCAATCTTTTTTTAAAAAATAGATTTTTATTGATTGCAGAGAGGAAGGGAGAGGGAGAGAGATAGAAAACCAAGGATGAGAGAGAATCATTGATCGGCTGCCTCCTGCACGCCCCCCACTGGGGATCGAACCAGCAACCCGGGCATGTGCCCTGACCGGGAATCGAACCGTGACCTCCTGGTTCAGAGACTGATGCTCGGTCACTGAGCCACTGTCTATCAATCTTGACAGCCATCTCCGAACGGTTCCAATTGGCCACTTCACCCAGGAATCCAAGAGACAGACACGGGCCACTGGTCCCGGAGCCCACGCTCAGCAAGCTGCCGGAGGCCAGGTCCCGGGGCCCATCCCCATCTCGAAGGGCCGCCCGGTTCCCCAAGTCCCTGCCCCGGTGGCTGGCGGCCAGCGGCTGGGGAGGAGGGGCGCG
>NW_006294400.1:42824-45103 GCF_000327345.1 Myotis davidii | reverse complement strand
CCCGGCCTGGGGCTCCCCAGGACCCCGTCCCTGCCAGTCTCTCCCATCTTGCCCGCTGGCCTTGGACCCCAGGCAGGAAAACTGGGCTCCGAGGGGTGGGAGAGAGCTGGGTCTGACTCAGGCCCGTGCCCTGCACCACCAAGGCCAGGCTTCTCGCGGCCGACCTTTGTCCACGTGCGGGGCGCTGGGCCCTCCTGGCGGGATGGGTGAGAACCAGGGGCGGGCATCTGAGAGCCACGCCTGCTCCTCCGCCCTAAACCTAAGCAAGTCCCCTCCACGCAGAGATAGCAGCAACACAGCCTCCGTGGCTGGAGCCAGCCCACTGCCGACCCTGGCGGCTCCGTGTCATCCATGTCATCGTGCAGTCCCGCCTCTTTGTTTAAATAACCGCGTGGGTGAGTGGGTGGGGGCGGGGCCTGTGTATAACCTGCTGTAAATAAATAACCACAAAAGGGAGCGGGCTCACATTTTCCAGGCCTCCTGCTAGTGGAGGTGGGGAGGCTGAGGCCTGTGCCCTGGGGACTGAGCAAGTGACTGAAGCCCAGAGTGCATGCGGGGAGCTCACATAACAGGAGCCCAGCCCACCACCTTCTTCCCACAGGACGGGCCCTGACCTCTCCTACCCCGCTCCCCCCCCCACCACCTCCAGGAGCAGGACAGACCTGATCCGCCCAGGGCAGGACGGGCCAGGGACTCAGGAGCAGAAGCCCCTCCCCAGGCGGAGCCCATGCGCCCAGCCCAGCCCCCAGGCAGCAGCGCCCTGTCCTCCCTCCCACCCTCCCATCGCTAGGAGCCTTAGTGGAGGCCTGGCCTGACAAAGGAACCGGGCTGGCAGGGCAGGGAGAGGACCTGCGCTCTGTGGGGGCCTCTGCGGGGCGGGCGGGTGTGGTTGGAGAGGTGGGGTCTGCACCAACGCCTGAGGGATGAGGGCCCTCGGGGAGTCAGGGGGGCACTCTCCAGGGGCGGGTCTGGCAGAGCAGAGGCTCCCAGGTGGGAGTGGGAGTGAGCCGCGCGGCTGAGTGTGGTGGTGGGAGAAGGCGAGCAGGACAAGTGGTGAGGGGCCTGGGACTCAACCTCGTGTACACAAGCTCCCGTAAGCCCAGCGAGGCCGGGGCCTTTCTGCGGGGACCGCCGTCTCCTCTTCCCTGGAACCTGGAGCTGGGACCAGCCACGGGGAAGCAGCCTCCAGCTGGCAGGTCTCCCCACGGGGCGGGGACGGCCTCCTGTGCCAGAGGCGGCCTGGCGGGATCCTGGCCGCAGGGAGGAGGGCGAGAGGGAGCCAGGCCCCAGGCGCTCCATCCCTGACCCTACTTGTGAGTTACAGGCAGGGGGCTGAGTGCACTTCTGTCCCCCTCTGGGGACAGAGCTGTGATGCCGACACCCCCAGACGCTGGTAGAGGGACACCTTGGGAAAACCCATGTTAGATGACGTCAGTGTGTCTGTCCCAGCATGTGGTCTGTCTGCCCACACGATGATGCCACCTGCATGAGTACTGCTGACACAAGTGCTACGTGCGCTGAGTCAGCTCGGCTCCTGCGACCCTGTGAGTGCGCCCAGTGCCCTGACCCACGGCCCCGCTCAGCGCCCGCAGACCCCCAGGGGCCTCTGTTTGGAGTCAGTCCCTCCCATGTTTGGCCTGCTCCTCCCCCGCCGCCTCCTCATCCTCTTTCCCCAGCAGCATCGTCCTCTCTCGAGAGTCTGCCCTCTCGGATGAGCCCGCAGGCCAGCGTCAGGGCCACACAGCTGCCTGCCGGCCGGCCGTGCACCAGGTCTCGCTGGCTCTGGGACACATCCTCTAAGGAAGGGCATCCGCACGAGTGGGTCTCTTTGCTGGGGACGCTGTTCCGAACCCCTTGATAAATATATACTTTTGTCTAGTCGTGTATTTTTATCTAAAAGCTACAGGAGAACCATCGCTAGCACCTGAAACCCATTCATTCACTTTCCCTTAAAGTCTCTATTCATAGTTACGAGTGAGTCTTTGTAGAAAGCAGTGAAGGGAAGAGTTGGCCAAACCCCCAGAGCAGGTGAGGGGACGATAAGGGAGGGGGCCAGTCACGGAGGTGTGGGCCCTGCTCTGCCCTGTGGGACCGGGGAGAAGCAGAGGCAGGGGGAGGGAGAGGGGAGGGGGCCAGACACCATGCCGTGGGTGCTCACCCCCACTCCTGGCGCCAGCAATGGGACTGGAAGATGAGGCCACTGGTGAGGAAGGAGAGGGGGCTGGGAGCTGAGAAAAGCCTGAGGCCCCCGGCCTCTCGGCCCTCAGGTGGCCTGCTCC
>NW_006294400.1:29683-42688 GCF_000327345.1 Myotis davidii | reverse complement strand
TCCCCCCTCCCTCCTCCCTCCTCTCTCCTCCCTCCGGTTTGTCTCAAACCACAGTGGTGCCCAAAGAGGAGACGCGGGGAAATTAGGGATGATGCAAGAAAACCCATTCCCTTCCTCCCAGCCTGGGATCTGAACCGAGACATGGACAGAGTCACGTACCAGAGACACTTGGGCAAAACCTGTCATCCCAAGAATCACCGCTATTTTAAGGTAGAAGCCATCCAAGGCCCGTTCCCGCAAGACTGAACTTGCAGGGAAGGTCCTGCGGCAGCACCAGGCCCGCCCGCCCGCCTGCCCACCCAGGAGCAGCCTGCAGCACCAGCAGCATCTGACAGCATCAGGTGACCGTGATGGGTGGGGACAGGGAGACCTGGGTACCCCCAAGGGCAACGCTGGCGGCCACGGCAGGTCCCCCCTCCCCTTGCCCTGCCCTCCATACACGCTGGCGCTTTCCCTGAATTCAGGTTTGAGGCAACAGAAAGGCTGGTTAGGGGTAAAGGCGGGTATAGGGCCGAGTCCAGCGCCTCCGGGCGGAGGGAAGGCCTAGAGGAGCAGAGCCGTGCCAGCCGGGTGCCATGTGGGCGGCTTGAGCTCCGCGGCCTCGCAAACCCCTTCTCCCTCTCGAGGTGGCGGCTCCCTCCGGGAAGGTGCCCGCAGGGCTGAGCGGCTGGAGCCTGTGAAGCGCTTGTCACCGAGCAGGAGCTGCTAAGTCAGCTGCCCCTCCGCCATTGTCACTCCCCACAGTGCTGTCCGGGACACGCGGACACGCGGACACACGTGTTAAAGCTAATTTCTCCCTCTTTGGGTTTCGCCGGACTTCTGACCGCCCTCAGCCACCTTGGCCAAATGAATTAACGTTTGCTGGTGCCGTGGACAGGCTAGGAGCTCCCGCCCTCCCTGGGCCTCGGCTCACCACCCCCGAAAGCAATGCGGCGGGTGAGATTTGGGGGCCCATCTCCTGGCAAAGCAGTTCACTGATTAGGTCTGCACACGCCAAAGTCACAACAGCTCAAAGCTGGTCAAGCGTCTGTCTTCCTTCTCTGGGGTCCCTCAGGCACCCCCCACTGCCGCCTCCCACACACTCCGAATTTCCCAAAACGCACATTGCCAGAGACGGGGGTGGACTGGCTGGAAAGGGGGGCTGCACGTGAAGGCTGGCTCACGCCGGGCCCCAGCACGCGTTCGTCTGCGAGGGACTGTGTCCTCCGAGAAGCGGACCCGAGGGCCTACCTGTTATGCAGGAGGGTGACGGGACTGCGCCCGCCCGCCCCGCGTAAAGGCCGGTCTAATATTTAACCAGCTTTTACCTCCGGGGCATCTTCCTTCCTAGAACCTGGTTCCAGCCGGTTCCCCAGTAGGGGACCACAGGATGCGTGATTCTGAGCTCTGCGCCCTCAGGGTTCCAGGATGTTATTTATGTGAAGTGAGGAGGAGGAGGAGGGGCTCAGGGGACCAGGACCCCAGCGCGGGCACAGCAGGTCCCCAATAAACACTCGCCAAATGGATATAGACCATCGCGACCTAAGAGGTGCTCAAAACGTGCTAGAGGGACTCTCACCCACATGGTGGGGAATCTTGACCAGGAGAAGAAACTGAACTGGGCGGTGGAACTGTCTCTCGCCGGCATGGTCATGGCCAGTGAACATCACCAACCACTTGGGAGCCGATGGAATCTCCTGCACCGCAAGTAGGCTTGGCTACTTAGAACGCCGAGCCCTGGGAGAAGCGAACATCTCCTGGTGGCCGCTGTGAGCTGGCTCGGGCGACCCCGCCGTGGCAGCTGCTGCCTCCACGGCTCATGTCCTTCCCTGCCCAGGGGGTCAAACCAACCCAGGGTGAGGGTGGGATAAGGGTCCCAGGATGGGCTCGAGGACGGGTAAGGCTTCTGTACACAGAAGCACAACTACGTCTCAGCCACGTGTCCTGCACACAGTAGGCGCATTAAGGGTTGACTGGGTGACAGACAGATCTGAAGGACCACGTACTGTAGTTGCATTAGAAAAGGCAAAATAGCAAAGAATCCCACTTCTTACATTACACATTACTGTCGTTTTTAAGCCACAAGTATGTATGCTATTATCAAGGGCCAAGAAAATCATAAGAAAATAAAAAACAGATCTTCTGTTAAGAAAATACTCTCTGCTACCCTACAATGTCCCACCCATTTCTGCCTGTGATGCAGAAACGCTATGCGAGGGTTTGTCCCCATCCTGCCCACTTCTCCAAGGAACTTCTGGTACCCCCCCATCCCCGGAGGGCCACCCCTCACTCTCCAGTTCCCCGTGTAAAACAGCAGAGAGGAAACTGCTCAGAAGTCCAACGTTGAGACTGGTGACATGAAATTAACCCTTCACCCTTTGTCTCTGATGGAATTTTTACACATTTTTTTTAAAGAATCATTTCTGAGTAATATCTACTGACATGGGAAATGCTCATGAAATAATGTTCACTGGAAAAAAGCAGAACCCCCCCATTAGGTGTACGATGCCTAATTTTATGAAAAATATTTAGACCTAGAAGACAAAGAAGAGATAGAAGAAACTGTTAACAGTGATTAGAATCATGGGTGGTTTTCCCGCCCCCCCCCCTCGGAATAAAAGAACCGCAAAATAAAACCAAGATGTGGCATAAATTTTCACCTAGGGCTTGGCAGTGTGTTTGTCTCTATATATGTATTTGTAATATATTTTGTTGATTTCAAAGAGGAAGGGAGAGGGAGATAGAAACATCAGTGATGAGAGAGAATCTCTGCACACCCGCTACTGGGGATCGAGCCTGCCACCCGGGCCTGTGCCCTGACCTGGAATCGAGCCATAACCTCCTGGTTCCTAGGTCGAGGCTCAACCACCGAGCCGCGCCAGGCGGGCAGCATTTCCTACCACTGGATTTCATCCTTAGTTTTGCTCACATGTACGAAGGCAAATGAGGGGTCTGTTCACAAGAGAAAGAGTGAGAACAGCCTATCTGCCCATCGCAGGGAACCAGCGGGGCAGTTCAGGGTCCTCCCCTCAGCAGAGGGGTGACAGATTCGGACGGGCCCTCGACGAGCCGATGAGCCACAACCGCTGCGGTTGTGACAACAGGCGCTGCACAGCCAGCGGGCACAGGGCGGTCCTTTGGGGGTGAGCCAGACGAAGCTCAGCGCATGCGATCGTAAGCAGAACTGGGCGGGGCCCGGAGACTGGCTGTTCACACAACACCCTCCTCTAACCTTGTGATCCTGAGCCGTCACATGTGTGACTTTCCCACAATTAGACATCAAATCAACGAGTAAAGCCGAACAGGCCTAGGGGGTCAGGAAGGCAGGGGCCTCAGACCCCAAATGCCCCCCCTCCACCCCCGTGTGCAGAGGAGGGCCGGGCTCAGGCCCAGCAGTACTTGCCTGAGGCAGCGGTCCACGTCCTGGTCATCCCGGCAATACTGGGGGCCTCCGTGCCTCAGGGCATCCTCGGGGTTGGCGAAAGCCTGAAATACACCAGCTGACAATTACTGTGCGCTCGACGGACGGCCCGGTCGCCTGGGCCTTCGGCGGCCCCGTCACCTACATGTCCATCCCCCGGCATCCATGAACTCCTACTATGTGCTAAGTGCTGGGGACTCCCCGGGAACAAGGTCGCCATGGCCTGAACGTCTGTGTCCCTGGACACAGAGCAGGACGGCCACCGAGGGTCGCCGGACTCAGACCTGCCAGCGCCTGGCCCTTGGGCCTCCGGCCTCCGGAACGGCGGGAAACCCAGTTCTGTTGTCTATACGCTGCCTGGCCGATAGCAGCTCATGATAAACGACGGCGAAGGCTCTGGTGTCCTTGCCCCTGAGAAGCTCACAGTCAGATAAACCAGGAAGGACCAGGTGGTGCGTGTTAGGAAAGAGAAGACAAGGTTGGCCTGGAGAATGCTCACAGGAGATCCGAGTCTGAGAATCCAAGAAGTCAAGGTGTCCACAGGCCGACGCCTCCTGGGAAGCCTCGGTTTCCCAGTCCCTCAGCTGCCGGAGGAGCCTGCATGCCCTGGCCCCCCTGCCTCCTCTGTGGCTGGAGGTCTGCCCCTCTCTGGCCTCCCCTCCTTCCTTTCCTCGGAGGTTTAAGGAGAGTCTGTGTTCCCTGAGGTGGTTACTGCTTACCTCTAAGGTGTGGACAGGGCTTGCTTGAGGCAAAAGACATCTTTTACTAAAAGGTTACAGGCCTGGGGTGTGACCTGCCCCGTTGGGGAGTTAGGATCAGATCACCCTGTGAGGTTTCTCTCCATAAAACACCCCCTTCCCTTTTTTTTTGTTTGCAAATTCTGCTGCTCTAGTAAGAGGAGGAAGGGGTTGAGGGCGGACACACTTCCCAGGAAGACTCCTCCACCGAGGCCCCGGGGAGGGTGAGCAGCAGGTGCCCCAGCCTCCGTCTAACAAGGCGCTGGGCGGCGGGCTGCCTGCAGTCCAGTGTGAGCAGCGACCCGCTCGCCAGTGCTCTCCTGTCTGGCTCAGGACAGGACGGGAGGAGGAATTCCTCCCGAAAACCCCGAGGGAGCCCAGCTGAGCGCCCGCCCGGTCCCAGTCCCCGTGGCGGTTTGTAAGCGACCTGGCCGGCGAGCTGGGAATTTCCACGGAAAGCTCCCGGCTCCTATTTCGCCGGTTCCCACCCCACCCCACCCCACCCCAAGCTCAGATCTGCCCGGGGAGCCGCCAGGTCGGGGGAGCACGGGCGCGGTCTCCCTCCCCCCGGGCCTGGGCCGGCGTCCTGACAGCCCAGCGCACTCCCGGCGCCTCAAGTCTCATCGTGCCTGGAGCTCACCTGATGGCACAGCGCGTGAGTAACCCTGAAAACTGGCGCCGGGAAGTTTTTTTTCAGAACTTCTGACCACAGGTGCGGGGCGCCTGGGGGGTGTCCACGCCCCCTGGCAAATCCTCACCCACTTTCCAATCTGTTTCCTGTTTTTAAAAAAAGAAAGAAAGAAAAAGAAAAGAAAAGAAAATCAACCGAATAAGCTTGGAGATCTAGTTGGCTTTGTGACGGGACTCCTGAATCGGGCAGCCTCCCGCCGAGCAGGGGGAAGGGGCTGTACAAAATCCAGGCTGTTCACATGAGGAAGGGGGGCGGGGGGCGGGCATGGGAGCTAAGTGTGAAAAAAATGAAAGGATTGCTTTGAGAGGGACACCCCTTCTCTGGGGGAAGCCAAGGGGAAGGCTTTTGTCAGGCAGACTTGCCTCTTCGGTCCATGGGGGTGAGGCGGGGAGCGAGCCCCCCCCCTCCCCGGGACAGAGGGCTCTACTGGGCGTGACCAGCAGCCTCCCGCCTGGTCAGAAGGTGACGTCCTGGGAGAGGCCACCCTGCGCTGAGATGGGTGTTAAATACAGGTTTGGCATCATGGGCTTTTCAGCATGAGCGATGCCATTTGGGGCCTGGGGCTGTCTCTTTGACATTCCTCATCCGTCCAATGGTTCTGTGTGGCTGCGCCCTCCCTCTGGTGGGGGCGGCAAAGTGGGGCACCGGGCAGGACCCCCACAGGTGGCTGCTGCCTCTGCCCTGTGCTCACCTCCTGAGAATCAGGGCAGGTGGTGTGAAGAGCCCTGAGCCATCTGCCCCCGACTCAGCCTGCACACCTGAGCCTCAGCCACCCCTCCGTCGTCAATGGGACTTTGCTATTTGTGGGAGGCTGAAAAAATGCACCCCCCAAGATGTTCATGTCCTAGTCCCCTGAGCCTGTGACTATGTTACCGGACGTGGCAAAAGGGACTTCGCGATGGGATGAAGTAAAAATATTATGATTCAGAGATGACCCCAGATTACTTGGGTGAATCCAACTTAATGACAAAGGTCCTCTTACTAGAGCAGCAGTAGAATTTGCAAACAAAAAAAGGGGGGGGCGTGTTTTATGGAGAGAAACCTCACAGGGTGATCTGATCCTAACTCCCCAACGGGGCAGGTCACACCCCAGGCCTGTAACCTTTTAGTAAAAGATGTCTTTTGCCTCAAGCAAGCCCTGTCCACACCTTAGAGGTAAGCAGTAACCACCTCAGGGAATACAGACTCTCCTTAACTCTCCTCAGTTCGGATCCCCACCTGGCTCTCTCCCGCCTTCATTTCACCTTCCTTACGTTTCTGCTTAATTTCACGTGCATTGAAGAGGCTGCAGAACTGCTACTCTCCCGAGAGCACCGGAGATCTTGTTCCCGGGCAGGTGTCAACAGTTTGGCTCAAATAAACCTACAAAAACTCTCTACAGGTTTGGGTGTCCTGGGAGACACATTAGAGGGAGGAAAGGAAGGAGGGGAGGCCAGAGAGGGGCAGACCTCCAGCCACAGAGGAGGCAGGGGGGCCAGGGCATGCAGGCTCCTCCGGCAGCTGAGGGACTGGGCAACCGAGGCTTCCCAGAGCTCCGAGGAGGTGTCGGCCTGTGGACACCTTGACTTCAGCCACCGGCATTGATTTTGGACTTCCAGCCTCCAGAACTGGCCTCCAGATAGCAAATTTGTGTTGCTTTAAGCCACCAAGTTTGTGGTCACTGGCTACAGCTATAGGGAGCGGCTATAGGGTTAAGCCTTGCACTGACCTGTTGGCAAAGCCACAAAGAAGTCCCAGTTTAGAGGGCACAGCCCTCTTAGCATACTTAAGCTTGACCTTATGATCCTCCCTGGATCCTATCTGGGTAGCTAAGGGGCTGCAGGAAGTGCAGCAAGTGCTGCCAAAGCAAGTGAAACTCACAAGAACATTGTAACTATGGTGACCACTACCTTGTTTACCTCTGGCTATAGAATAAGGCTCAGCTTGCCCTCTAGGTCTCTCTCTGTGGCCTCAGCCAGGCACAGGAGATCCACCTAGACCCAGCTTATTCTCTGTGTCTGTCTTTTCTTTAATCCTTTGCTGCCCCCCTCCCCTCAGGCTCACCAAACCCTTGGCTGTGTCTGCCCGGCACATGTGGCGCCCAACGTGGGGCCTGAGTTCGGGGGAACTGCAGTTGTCAGGTGAAAGGATGCTCCAGTGAAGCACATGCAGAGAGTAAAATGGAAGGCAAGGAGCGACGTTTAGTGATAACCGGGTGTAAAACATGGGAAATTCAGGAGCGCAGGAAAAGAATTTATACGTATCCATGCTTCAGGCGAGGCTCCAAGCACGGGGCTGTTCTGTGAGGTTTCAACAGCTTTTAGATTTGTTGGATTTTGTAAGTAAAACCTGCCCATGGTTTCCTGAGGAAGGAAAGGTAACTGTAGAGGCATGGGAGAAGGTAGGAAAACAACTTAGCGATGGTTATATAGCTGGAAGTCCAGGGAGAATTCCTCTCTCTACTTTCAGTCTGTGGTCCCTGATTCGGGACTGCCTAGAGCCCACTCCCGAAAGGGAGCGGATGAATGTGGCAGGGGAACTGAGACGGATAGTGGAAAGTTACCAGAGGCTTAATATTGTTTCAAAGGCTTGTCTCTCACCCGGAGACTACTTGTTATGGAAGTATTATATTCATGTATGTGCTGGCATTGGACCAGCCTACGTTCAGGGAGCAGTATTAGCTGCCTCATTAAGGGAGATGGTACTCGCTGGTCAGCGGAAAAAGAAGGGAGGCTGCTTTAACTGTGGCAAACTAGGGCATTTTGCTAAAGACTGTAATGCTAAGAATGGAAGTCAACAGGCCACAGGGAGCGGAAACCAGCAGCCTGGACTATGTCCAAGATGCAGGAGAGGAAAGCATTGGGCAAATGAATGCCGCTCCAAGACCGATGTTGATGGTAATCCAGTGCCCCCTAGGCAGGGAAACTTCAAGCGGGGCCAGCCCCAACCCCACCAAACAGTAAGACCTTATCCTAAACCCCACTGCAGCCTTTCCAGCCGGCTCAGTAAACCTTCACCATGCCACCCCAAGAAGCATAGGGTTGGCAAGTTCTCCCTGGGGTGATAATGAAAGGTATCCAAGCCCTGACCGGTTTTGCTCAATGGATAGAGCGTCGGCCTGAGGACTGAAGGGTCCCAGTTTCGATTCCGGTCAAGGGCATGTACCTTGGTTGCGGGCAGGCGGTCGTCCCCACAGCATTGAGAGAACTAAAGGAAGTCATGTCTATGGCCCTGGCCAGTTTGGCTCAGTGGACAGAGTGTCAGATCTCGGACGGAAGGGTCCCAGGTTCGATTGGGGTCCAAGACAGGTACCTGGGTTGCAGGCTTGATCCCCGGCCCTGGTCGGGGCATGTGTGGAAGGCGAGCAATCAATGTGTCTCTCTCACATCGATGTTTCTCTCTGTCTCTCCCCCTCCCTCCCACTCTCTCCAAATATTAATGGAAAGTATCCTCGGGTGAGGACTAACAGACACACACACACACACACACACAAACTCATGTCTGAATATTAAGCGCTCGGCATGTTTTAGGCCCTCCATCAGCATGAGCCTCAGTTTCCTCAAAATGGGGATAATAATTCCGACCTCGCAGGCCTGCCAGGAGGCGCTCAGAACCCCCTGCCCTGCTGCTGGGGACAGTGGGCTGTGGGGCGGGGAGGGAGGGACAGTCCTGACCATTTGCAACGTGCCACACCCTCCTTTCTCTGGACAAAAGATGGGGCTGCCAGGCAGGGCTGTCCCGGCCCAGAGAGAATGCGAGGTCACGCCAGGGACGGGACATAAAAGCACGGAAGTCCTGGGTCCGTTTCCCTCTGACTGAGTGGCGGGGACTTGCAGGCTTGCTCCTGGGATGTTTCTGAGACACAGGACCCCGGCCGCCCCGACCCCCTCCTCGGGGGAACGGCCAGAGGCGGCTGTCTTCCTGGTCAAAAAGCTGTTAAGATCCAGCTGGCGTGGCTCAGTGGTTGAGCTTCGATCTATGAACCTGAAGGTCATGGCTCGATTCCTGGTCAGGGCACAGGTCCGGGCTGCGGGGTCGATCCCCTGTGTGGAGCGCGCAGGAGGCAGCCGATCAATGATTCTCTCTCATCCTTGATGTTTCTTCCTCTCTTCCTCTCCCTTCCTCTCTGAAATCAATAAAGATATTTTATAAAAAGCTCAGTTATAGGGACTGGGGGCTGTGCCACCCCCAGAATGGTGGACCAGAGGCAGCCCCAGAGGGGACCCTGGGTGGGGATCCCTCCTTCGACTAGGAGGCGCGCGTGCTCAAGCCGAAAGCAGAGGGCCTCTGGGCAGCCCTCTGACTGAGGCTCCGACTCCCCGCAGGGATCTCCGCCTCATGGCCTGCTGAGCTCAGCCCGGGAAGCCGGGGCCTGGCAAGGAGGACAGACCCTTCTCTGATCTTTGGCCAGGAATTTCCCTAGCCCTCCGCCCGCCTGCCCGCCCGCCCCGCAGGGGAGCGGCCTGTTGTTTCTGGTGGAGATGATGGGGTGTTACTTTTCCTGGAGCTCCCAACATTCTTTGCCTGTGAAATGGGATCAGTGCCCCTGGCCTGAGGGTGAGGGAGCCTAAAGGGGGCGCGGGGGGGCTCCTGCAGGAGGCCCTGCGGTGGGAAAAGCTTTCTGTCTTGGCCTGGGTCAAGGTTACACAGGTAGGGATATGTGTAAAATTCTCCCAGCTTTAGCTCCAATCGTTACTTTATGTATTCGCATCTCTTGTGTGTGTGTGTGAGTGAGTGTGCGTGTGTGTGTATGTGTGTGTGTGTGAGTGTGTGAGTGTGTGAGTGAGTGTGTGTGTGTGAGTGAGTGTGCGTGTGTGTGTATGTGTGTGTGTGTGAGTGTGTGAGTGTGTGAGTGAGTGTGTGTGTGTGAGTGAGTGTGCGTGTGTGTGTATGTGTGTGTGTGTGAGTGTGTGAGTGTGTGAGTGAGTGTGTGTGTGTGAGTGAGTGTGCGTGTGTGTGTATGTGTGTGTGTGTGAGTGTGTGAGTGTGTGAGTGAGTGTGTGTGTGTGAGTGAGTGTGCGTGTGTGTGTGTGTGTGTGTGTGTGAGTGTTTACTGTATATCTCTTAAAAGCCCACAGAAGTTCTGCCGTCATAACCGTGCATCTCTGAGCAGTGAAGCCCAGGCAGCGCCCCTCGCTCCCGTCCCTGGCATTTCCGGAGGCTGGAGGCCCGGCCTCGGGCGGTAATTGTCTGACTTCAGAGGAGGCTGGGAGAGGGGAGGAAGTGGCCCCCCTCGCCCGCTGGCTCCTGACCTCAGTGAGCATCGCTGGGGCTTTCTCCAGCCAAGGATGGGGAAACGCGGTGATTAAAGAAACCAAACACAAGGAAGTCCTGGGAGTGACTTGTGGGTCAGATTGGTCCCGTGGTCAGCACACGGCAGCATCCCTCCTGCGGGAAGCGGTGTTTGGGAAACGTGGTCTACGGAAGGGGCGACCTGGATGGGTGAGCTCTTCCTGACGGCTTCGCCGCCCCTCCCGGGCAGAAGCCCACCAGGGGGGACTCCTGGAACCCCCTCGGATGAGCCATTCCATGAAGGACTGTTGTGTTTGTCTCCCAGCTCACCTCTCTCTCCTTCCTTCCTTTGGGGACTCACACCCTTCCTTCAGGACTCGCACTCCTATGGCCTGTGATTCTGGTGGGCCAGCCAATGGGTGCTCTCCATTTTCTTAGGATGGGGTAGCCATGTGACCCAGCCCAGCCCATTACAATGTCACCGGCCTCCGGACACTGATTAGTCCAAGCACAGCCAATCAGCGGCCTTCCCTGGGAGGTTCTATTCTGGCACTGATGGACCCTCTGGCCCCAGGACCGGGGCAGTATTGGCCTGGAGCTGTGTGCGGCCATTTCCCCTCCTCCCATGCAGGAGGCCGTATCCTGGAGGAGACAATGAGGCTCCATCCTCTGACTCACCCGGAATCTAGGAGTTTCGTTTTTCGCTTAAACAAAACATCAGTCAAGTCACGGCCCTCCTCTGCGTCAAACTCTGCAGCGGCTCCCATCTTACTCAGAGTAAAAGCCAACGTTTGGACAACGGCTCATGGCCCTGTCGCATCTGGTCCCCATCTGGTTCTCTCTGAGCTCCTCTCTCATTCCTTCCCCACCTCCCTCAGTCAGCCAGTCACATGGCCCTCCTCGCTGGTCCTCACACACACACACCCCCACTCTGTCCTCGCTTGGCCTCGGCTCTGGCTGATGGCTCTGCCTGGGGTTCCGGTCCCCCAGGCACCCACTGGGTTGACACCTCACATCCCTCCTTCTCTGATAAGACCCACTCTAAGCACCTTCCTCAGTTCTGCGGCCTGTCCCCACCCCCCTTCCCTGCCTCTACTTTCTCTTTTCTTTCCAGGGCACAGTCCCTCAATGGCTGACACACTTTATAATGTGTTTAGTGTCCTATGTGTGACACCTGGCTTCCTGGGGCACCTCAAGCTTTGGTCCTGTGTCTGACATACACACACCACTGCCATTTGTTGAACTGAATTAAGCTAATTGGATTTCTTTTCTTTTATAACCAAAGGAGTCTAGACCAGTGGTTCTCAACCTTCTGGCCCTTTAAATACAGTTCCTCATTTTGTGACCCAACCATAAAATTATTTTCATTGCTACTTCATAACTGTCATGTTGCTACTGTTATGAATCGTCATGTAAATATCTGATATCTGATGGTCTTAGGCCATCCTGGGGATAGGGCAGGGCCCTCTAGAATAGAGAGCTCCCTTTATAGGGAGCCCGGGACCTATAAAAGGGTCGTTCGAACGCCAAAGGGGTCGCAACCCACAGGTTGAGAACTGCTGGTCTAGACCAAGGTAAGTAAGCTCCAGAGTTTTGTTCTGGGTCCTGATTCCTGCTCCCTCCCCCGCCCCCCCGAAACTGCCCCCACTCCTTGGAATGCCTCCGAGACCCTGGCTACCTCTCCTGACCCACAGAGAGCCTGGGGGGAGGCCTGTGTGTCCCTGAGCATGACTGGCTGCTGGGCGGGCTGGGACCAGAACAGATGCCTGGGGCATTGCCAGGGCCCCGCTTCTGACAGCCAGGACTGGAAAAGACAGGTGAGATTTTAGATTCAGTTAATTTGCATATCGACAGCTCAGACGCCCATCCAGCGGCGTAGAAACACAGTGCTGACACTGACCGACAAGGACTCAGGGTGAGTTAGGACTGGCAGCTGCCCATCAGCGAAGCAGGCGGATTCTTGGCCACGTGCCAGACTGCCGGCCTGGCCCCAACGCCCATCTGAGATAACCAAGATGGCCTCAGGGTTGATGCCCTCGCCCTTAAGGACCGTGGGCAGAGGGTGACGGCCGCTGTCCATTTCTCGGGGTCACTGGGCTCTGCCCTCTTACCCGACCTGGCTAATCAGGGACACCGTGTTCCACCCCCCAGGGAGCGAGGACTATGAGACCTGGTGCGGAGAGGCGGGCCTGGGGCCAGGTTGGTGGCTGTGTTTGCCGAGGGTCAAGGTGGCTGTTCTCGTCACAGAGGCAGCAGTGGTCTAGCCGTGGGCTGTGGGCTCGGGCCCCGAGGAACTGGCCCGTGGTAAGCACTGGAGAGGCAGCAGCGTTTGATGCGTCATGTCCTGACCCTGTTTCCCGAGTCGGAAAATGCCCAGGGAGCGCATCCTCTCGGGACTGAGCAATCGCAGGGCTGCTCGGCCCTAACGTGCAGCGGCGAGAAGAGGCCGGACGTCCGCACCTGGAATACGGCCAGCCCTGAAGAGGAGTGACAGGTTGATACACGCGTCAGTGGATTTAACCCGAAAGCTGTTCTGCTGAGAGAGAGAAGCCAGACACAAAACCCCCATATATTGCCTGACCGGCATGGCTCAGTGGTTGAGCATCGATCTATGAACCAGGAGGGCACGGTTTGATTCCCGGTCAGAGCACATGCCTGGGCTGGGGGCTCGATCCCCAGTGGGTGCGTTCAGGAGGCAGCCGATCCGTGATGCTCATCATTGATGTTTCTCTCTCTCCTCTCCCTTCCTCTCCAAAATCAATTTAAAAATATTTTCAAGTCCAGTGTACCCAGAGGTCAGAGTGGGACCATCCAGTTTGCAGCTCTGTGGAACCATAAAGGACACATTTAGGGGACAGATTCAGTGAGCACCAAAGCCCCACTGAAGCAAGTCTTGCCCCGGAGGGGTGTTTCCAGCACAGAAGTGCTCTCACTGCAGACACAGCTGATTCTCACAGCCAATTGGT
>NW_006294400.1:28046-28816 GCF_000327345.1 Myotis davidii | reverse complement strand
AATAATCTGATGAACAGAATGAACTGGTGATTACAGTAGAATCAAGGACATAGAAAGGGAATGGACTGACTATTCTTGGGGCGGAAAGGGTGTGGGAGATGCGGGAAGAGACTGGACAAAAATTGTGCACCTATGGATGAGGACAGTGGGTGGGGAGTGAGGGCGGAGGGTGGGGCGGGAACTGGGAGGAGGGGAGGTAGGAGGGGAAAAAAGAGGAACAAATGTAATAATCTGAACAATAAAGATTTAATAAAAAAATATTTTCAAAAACCCACATCTTGTATGATCCAATTTACATGAAATGCTTGCAGTCCACACGTCCATAGAGAGAGAGAGCGGATTGGAGGTTGTCAGGGTCGTGGTGGAGGGGGATGGGAGGCACTTTTAAGGCTCTGGGGAAGATGAAAGTTCCGGAGCTGGACAACCGAATTACACTTTTTAAACGGCTAGTTTTACACCGAAACAAGAAGAGAGAAGCCAGGGCCACGGCTGCATTTACACGCCGAACCCGGTGTGTGCCCAGAGCCTGAGTGTGTGCATGAAATGCCGGGGAATTTCTGGGGCCAGCGAGGTGCCCAAGCCCGTCCCCGGTCCCAGGGGAGAGGAACCCATGTGGCTGTCCCAGGATCTGACGGAGCCCATCTGCCGCTCCCGGACTCGGCCTCAGGCCCCGTCACTGCTGCAGGGAGCCCGGGACGTGCATGCAGCGGGGACATGACACAGCTGACCCGACAGGCGGTGGGGGAGGGGGGAGAGCAGATGAGGGAGGA
>NW_006294400.1:26017-27930 GCF_000327345.1 Myotis davidii | reverse complement strand
AATGTTTGTCTCAGCACAACCCTCTGCCAAGATCTTTGCAGGGACGCTGCTGCTGGCACCCTGAGTGTGGTTCCAGGCAGTGGCTCCGGGCTCCGTGCGAGCCAGGACCCTCCCTCCGAGCTGCCCAGGCATCAGGCGAGCACGCGTGACGCCCCCACCCATTGCCGCTGTGTCCCGTGGGCAAGGCCAGTGTCCAGCTCCAACCACATCAGGAACCCATTTCCGAGGGGGCCCTGGTGGGGAGGTCCGCATTCCTGGGATCATGTTCCGCCAGCAAGGACTCAGGGGACAGTGGCCGGGCTTTTCCAGGCCGGAGTGATGGGAACCTTCCCACTCCCTCAGCAGCTTCCAAGACGGAAAACCTCCTCAGTTCCCCAGAAGCACCACCCTCCCCTCGGGCCCTGGTCCCAGAGACAGGATTTATGGCCGGTTTTGGAACTGATCGTCCACAGGTTTTGGAACTGATCGTCCACATCTGCCAGAGGCTGAAATGGCCAAGGGGCGAGGTGCGTGCTTCCTCCTGGAGCTGCTGATGCGAGGCGGCATCTGCCACCCCCCAGGGTCCCTCTCACCCTGAACCTGCCGGTCTGGAGCTCACCACGTCCAGTAATAAAAACACCAATCACAACAGCCGGGCGGCCGCTGTCCTACGGGAGGCCCCGTCCAGGAGCCTGGCCCCTCCACACGTGCCTCACTCCTAAACCTGCCTGTTTTATCGTCAGCATCGTCACCTGTGGCAGGTTCACTCCGTGGATGGAAAAGGAGGCTCAGGGCTACAGGCGACCTTCTCTAAGGTCACAGATCTGACCGAGGTGGAGCTGTCCCACGCCAAACCCCCCCAGGAAGAGCCGAGGTTTGGATGCAGGCCAGCCTCTTGCACAATTCCCCTTGTTCAAAATTCCTTCCTTATGCCGAGCCGGATCTGCCCTTTGGGGCCACAGAGAACACACAAGCTCCCTTCTCCTCCCCACTGCTCTTCAGAAATCGGAGGACCACCACGTGCCCCCTAGATCCTCTCTTCCTGGCAAACCCCTCCCGTGCCATCAGCGTAAGCTCGGGTCCCAGGCTTTCCAGCCCTCACGAACCAGCTGGCAAAGGTCCCTCTTAGAGAGGCCACCGCCCCACGTGCCAGGGAACCAGCTCAGACCGGAGGGCGCCCTCACCCCTTGCTGGAGACCCCTTACTATCCCAGCGCGGGAGGAAGTGTGACCCTAAGCTGGTCTGGTTCCAGTGCAAAATGAAAAACGCAAAACTCCTTGTTCATAAGTGAAGGGTTTCAAGATGACAAGAGCATGCCCTGAGCACAGGACGCCGTGGAACCTGCCAGATCCCAGCTCAGCGTGACTCAGCACCAGGTGAGGAAGACAGGCTTGTCCTCCGGAGCCGGAGGAGAGATAACATCGGAGCGTGGTAAGCCTCTCTTCAGCCCCACCTCATCGGAGGCCGACATCTGCGCACACATCCAACGCGCACAGCAGCTCGCATTTCTGAGTGCCTCCCCCACGCCAGGCCTCATGTAATATCGTTGTACTTGTTATTTATTTCATTTTATATTTTTTATTGATTTCAGAGAGGAAGGGAGAGGGAGAGAGAGCAATAGAAACATCAATGATGAGAGCGAATCATTGATCAGTTGCCTCCTGCACGCCCCACCCTGGGGATCGAGCCCACAACCCAGGCATGTGCCCTGAGCGGGAATGAACCGTGACACCTCTTGGTTCATAGGTCGACACTCAACCACTGAGCCATACCAGCTGGGAAATACACAATATTTTGATATATATTTTTATTTTTAAGTCCTCACTTGAGAATAGGTTTTTATTGCTTTTAGAGAGAGAGAAAGGGGGAGGGAGAGAGAATGAGAGAGAGAAACATCCATGATTGCCTTCCACCCCCACTGGGGATCAAACACA
>NW_006294400.1:22071-25862 GCF_000327345.1 Myotis davidii | reverse complement strand
TGATTTTAATCCTATCAATTTCTGTTCCAAAGGTTAGGGCGTCTCTTATCTCCATTCCAGGGAGTAAAGATTATGTAGCTTAAGCGTGATTGTCCGTAGTTAAAATGATTAACTACCCACCTGGCATTTAGTTGAGGGGTTTTATTCCCTCCCTAACTTCAGGGGAAAATCCCTACCTGGGGAAACAACCTTTCTCGGAGAGGTGACCTTGGTTAAAACACATAGTGCCAAGAAGGTGAGCAAACATATTAAGAACAGTATGCCATATATGCCAGGTCCCTTGAAACAGCAAGGGTGGACCGGCTCCCGGCAATCACGTGCCCAGGAAATATAAACGTATTCATCACACCGTCTGGTTAAGGTGGGTTCTGTCATTATTCCCATTCTATGGATGAGAAACTGAGGCACGGAGTAGTTGAGTAACTTACCAATCACATAGCTAGTCCGTACTCATAACACCATTACCTCCAGTTTCCAGAGAGGATCCTGGGGCTCAGGCAAGAGAAAACCACCGCAGTAAAGAGGTCACCCGTGGAGGCTGGGGGTCCAGACCACAGGTGTGGAGCACACGCCCCGAGCCCCTTGCACCCAGCCTCTACCAAACACCCAGGTAACATGCCTGTCAGTGTGGAATAGCATCCCCCCAAAAGGATATGTCCAAGTCCTGACCCCACCCCCCAGTGCCCGTGAACATGACCTTATTCGGAAATGGGGTCTGAATTAGTCAAGGGGGGGAGAGAGAGAAAAAGAGAGAGGGGGGAGGGGGGAGAGAGGGAGAGAGATATTTATTATGAAGAACCGAGCAATGCAACTACAGAGGAGGCCCGCGATCGGATCGGCCGTCTGCCAGTTGAGTTCACTGATTCAAACACTAGCCTCACCCAGAAACCATGTGTGATGCGGGCACCACTGGGCGGCCAGTCAAGCAGACACCAAAAATCTACCAGCGCGGGGTCTCTGCAGATGTCCTTAGGTTAGGGATCTTGAAAGGCAACATCTTGGATTGAAGGGGCGCGAAACCCAGTGGTGGGTGTTCTTATAAGAGAAAGGAGAGGGGAGGTCAAATGGACAGACACAGAGGAAAAGGTCATGTGGAGGGAGACGGAGGCCGAGATCGGCCGGATGCAGCCACAAGCCAAGGCCTGCCAAGGGTTGCCAGCAGCCCCCAGAAGAGAGATGAGATGAGAAGATGAGAGAGCCCCTCAGAGCCTCTGGAAGGAACTGGGGGCCGGGCGGGGGCCGGGGGGGGGCCTCTTCTGCCCTTGGTGGTTTTTCTGGGTGGTCTATCAATTAAAGCAGCATGAAACAGACTAACACATTTAATTACACACATACGTCTGGGAGCCCCACATACATGAGCAGTTCAGAGACAGTTAAGACGAGAATTATTTGGCGTTCGGAGCTAAGGGGGAGCAAGGCGCCTGGGGGTGCAGGAAGCCGCTCACAATGTGATAAGAAAAGCAGATGGTCCGGAATTAAAATTTGCCCTGCCCTATAGCTGGGTCATAAAAAGTTATTTCTGGTGGTTACTTTTATGACTTTTTAAAAGGCCCCCATTTAAATTCTTGGAGAGCTAAACATTCCTCTGGCGGCCACTGGCTCTCCATCGCCTTCGGCTACAACGAGCTCACAGGCCAAAGCGCTCAGGCTGGGGGAGGGGCCAGCTCTGACCCCTGCAGACCCCACCCAGCGGCACCTGGGCCTCGGGCCTCTGGCCTGCATGACCGAGGGAGAATGAGAGGCTGTGGCCGTGAGGCACGGGCGCACCATCGGTGACAGCGGCCCCGGGAAACTGACGCGCCACCCTCCTGTGCTCCTGGACGCTTTTGCGTGTCCGCGGGACCCGGGATCCTGCTGGGTGGCCCTCCAGGGAGAGCTGGCTTCCTATCATTCAACCGAAGACGGAAGATGGACTTCACAGATCCTGCCAACGTGAAAATAAACCTACAGCCCAGTGGTTCTCAACCTTCCTAACGCCGCGACCCTTTAATACAGTTCCTCATGTTGTGGTGACCCTCAACCATAAAATTATTTTCGTTGCTACTTCATGACTGTAATTTTGCTACTGTTCTGAATCGTCATGTAAATATCTGATATGCAGGATGTATTTAGGCGACCCCTGTGAAAGGGTCGTTTGACCCCCAAAGGGGTCATGACCCACAGGTTGAGAACCGCTGCTACAGCCCCTTCCTGGATGCCCAGAGGCCCGGGGGCTCCAGGTGAGAAGTGTTGTCCTGATTCAACAACTTGCTTACAGACAAGGAGCCTAACGGGTCACCCATGGAGGAGAACATTTATATATATATATATTTCAGAGAGGAAAGGAGAGAGATAGAAACATCAACGAGAGAATCATTGATCGGCTGCCTCCTGCATGCCCCACACGGGGGATCGAGCCCACAATCCAGGCATGTGCCCTGATCGGGAATCAAACCGTGACCTCCTGGTTCATAGGTTGACGCTCAACCACTGAACCACGCCAAAATGTTCTCTTTTAACCTGTAATCAATCAATACTTTCACATGACGAATGAGCTAGTTTATGTTTTCCATATCAGGTCTTCAGAACCGGGTCCACCGTGTACTCCCATAGCACGCCTCGTGCGGGCTCCCCCGCCTGGCTCAGGGCCCACACAGTGGACAGCGCAGCTCTACAGAAATTGTCAGAAAACCTCTGTGGTCGGTGTTTTATTTCTTTAAGACACGTGGCCCGAAGGTCACAGATGTGATGAGAATCTCAGAGGAAAGGGAGGCCTTTCCAGACCTCAAGGCCTGTACAGGGAGACAGCAAAGCTGCTTTTGCGGCCCAGCAGCTGGGGAGCAGGAAGGAGCACAGGCCCCAGCCAGTGCCTTGTTACTGTCAGGCATCACCGCTGCCTGTCTGAGTGCCACCCGCCACCTCTCTGAGTCTCGCTTTTCCCGTCTCTAAAATGGGCGCGATCACATGCCTTGCTCTGAGGATTACCGAGAGCATCCAGGGGGCATGGAGACTTGTGCCTGGCGTTACATTGCAAACTGTCCCTGCTGTTGGTGTTGGTTTTAACAACTGAGATGCGACCGAGCCCAGAGGCTGGGGATGGGCGTGTGACGTTTCCTCGCCCTCCACCAATGGTCAGTCCCCTGTGGGTAGAGACTGGCAAAGAACTAATTCTGCGCTGGGCCGGGGTGGCTCCGTGGTTGAGCGTCGACCTATGAACCAGGAGGTCGCGGTTCGATTCCCTGTCAGGTCAGGGCACATGCCCAGGTTTGGGCTTGATCCCCAGTGGGGGGCCAGCAGGAGGCAGCCGATCAACCATTCATCATTGATGTTTCTGTCTCCCTCTCCCTTCCTCTCTGAAATCTATATATCTATATCTATATCTATATCTATATCTATCTATCTATCTATCTATCTATCTATCTATCTATCTATCTATCTATCTATCTATCTATCTATCTATCTATCTATCTATCTATCTATCTATCTATCTATATATATATATTTTAAAAGAACTAATTACCCTACAACAGAATGAGACCCACGATGTGTAAGTACCAGGTGAAAAGAGAAACAGAGGAGAAAGGGAGGTTGCTGGGTCCCCAGGAGTGTACTGCGCATGCCCAGAATGTGAGCCCTGCCTGAGCACCCGGTGAGGGGGTGAGGGGGTGAGGGGGCTCCCCCTCCACCACACACACCTGTAGACACCCCTCCCCTATTTCCTGGGCCCACCCCCCACGGACACAACTGATTGGACAGCAGAGAGCACCAGACCACAGGCAGCCAATGGCATCAACAGTTGGGAGAGCTCCGCC
>NW_006294400.1:18568-21834 GCF_000327345.1 Myotis davidii | reverse complement strand
GCAGCGGGAGCGGTGCCAGGAGCGGAGTGGGGGACACACAGTCCCTCCGTGTATCCGCGCGCGGGGGCCTGGCCAGCCCCGGAGTCCTCACCCGCGTCCCCACGGTCCACCTTGGACCCCGCACCCTCATCACCGACATCCCCACCGCGAGCCCCTCTATCTCCGTGAGCTCCGCCCTAGCAACGGTGAGCTCCGCCCTAGCAACGCCACGACAACCCGCCGCTCCCACCCCACCGGTCAGCGTGGTCTGCCGCCTGCTCTGCTGGGCTCCGCGTCCACCAGAAGCCACGGCCCCACGGAGCCATTTCCAATCCGGCCTGTCCTGTGGGACCGCAGGGGGAAGACTTCTTCCGCGCAGCCTCTCACTGCTTCCCTGCCCCGCCCCACCCTGCCTCCACCTCCACGCAGGCCTCCCTGCTCTCACCTGGCCCGGAGGAGCAGGGTACGGACCCAGACCAGCCCCTTGCAGCCAGCAGCCCCGCCTCACTGCGTGTCTGCTGCCCGGCCTTCTCTGGGCACGATCCTGGCCCCGTGGACCCCCAGAGGCCACCAGGGACTGGGTGTGTCGCTGTCGAGCAGCTTGGAGGCAGCAATGAGAGGAGAGACCACCCAGCCCTCGGGGAGGGGCCGACCGGGGCTGAGAGCCTGCTGGGTTTCAGGAGGAGGGAAGGCCTGGCAGCAGAGAACAGCACCCCCTCCTCCCTCCCTCCCCCAGGGCAGCCAAGGGACAGCTTTGGCCGTGAAGCTCCGTGAAAACAGAAAAATGATTATATGACGGGATGGGTGGTCAGAATGGCTCACTTGACCTGCCAGACACCGTGCCCAGCGAACATGGGCTCCTTGTCCTCGCGCCACAACCCTGGGAGGTGGGCCCATCAGACTCCCCACATTAGAGACGAGGGGATGGAGGTCCGGGGAGTGAGGTGACCCTCTGTTTCTGTGCTAACCGCAGCCGCGTGCACATGCTGCTCAGGTGCGAGGGAAAGGCCTCAGAGCCCAGGCGAGGGCACCTGGCTGGGAAGGGGCTGATGCCCGGGGCGGGTGGAGGCCCTCGGGCTGGAGCTCCGACCTCCCAGGACCTGAGTGTCCAAGCTGGGCTGTCATCTCAGAACTGAGGTCAAGCATCACGCGCTCTGCCATCGACTGCTCAGCCCGAGCACTGGGTGGGGAAGTGGGGGGTGGGGGGGGTCCGGAGAAGTTCCGAGCTTGGAGCCTGGAAAGGACCAGCTATGTCCCTTGCTATTCCCTCCCATCCCCCGGCACAAGCTGCAGCCCGGGACCCAGGCAGGTCCTGGGACCCTCGGGGGACCCTGACCCTCCTATCTCATCATTAACAAACCCTCCCGCGCTGGGGGCGGCACAGTTCTCGGCTTCTGAATTGCAGGCTATCCTAGAGGGGGCATGCTTCCCCCTCCAGGCTGGATGCCAGGTTTGCACCCAGCTGTCAGTCATTCCCCAGTGCTCCACAGTCCAGCCACCCCCTCCCCCAAAAGCAGGTGAAAGTGACAGGCCTGTGACCACACCCAGGCCGAGTCGTCACGGGAACCAAGGGCAGGTGAGGCCCCAGAACAGCTATTTCTGAAGGTCGCAGAATTACATGGGAGACCAGAATGCCCAGCAGAGGTGCCTCGCCAGCTCGCTCATTCATTCATTCATTCATTCATCCATTAAACACCTGACCCCTGAGCACTGTGTGTGCCAGACACTGTGCTGGGTGCTGGGGACACAGGGGTCATGTCAGAGGCACCCTGACATTAGGAGTGGTTTGAAGCTCTCGGTGAGGCAGGCCTTGACCTGTGACCTCTCCAACCCAGGCCTGAGTTCTGCTGGGCCCACTCCCACCTCTTACCCGTCCCCAGGCGCCTCTGCCTGAGCTCATCGGGTGCTGACTTCAGCGACGTCACGCTGGAGGCCTCGCAGCTTGGAATCCGGGGGGCCTAGGGGCTCGCCCTCTCCTCCCTCATCTCAAGCATGACTCAGCGGGCAGGACCGGCTGTGGTAAGGCTCTCCACGTTTATGCAATCGCTTTCTTCACTCCAACCACAGGCCGGGCGCGGGGCCCCTCCTGGGCCTTTCCGCCCTCTGAAGGTTGAGGTTCAGACGCTGGCACATAAAGATGCTCTCCTCTGCTGAGGTCACGGCCGGTCCTCAGGAAGTGCCACAGTGGGGAAAGCCCCGCTCCAGAGACACCCTCTGCCCTGCGTCACTAGGTCCCCCGCCCTCTGCCCTCCTCTCTACTCCCCCCACCCCCTCCCTCTCCTTTTCCTCTTCTCCAACCAAGAAAGTGACCTCATAGTCAAATTCAACTGGTCAGGGATGGGACAGATTATTTTTCCCAAGGGTATCTGTATTTCTGAAAAAGAAAACCTGGTGGCCCAGCCGGCGTGGCGCAGTGGTTGAGCGTCGACCTATGAACCAGGAGGTCACAGTTCGATTCCCGGTCAGGGCACAGGCCCAGGCTGTGGGCTCAATCTGCATTGGGAGGCATGCCAGAGGCAGCCAATCAATGATTCTCTCTCATCATTGATGTTTCTATCTCTCTCTCTCTCTCCCTTCCTCTCTGAAATCAATAAAATAATTTTTTTTAAAAAAAAGGAAAACCGGGTCATAGACCGTTCATTCATTCATTCATTCATTCACTCATGGAGAGGTGGTAGAGCAGGTGAGAGCACGGGTTCGGGAGTCACACGACCTCGGGGTGTGCCCCAGCTCCATCGTTGCAACCCTGGCCTCCATCCCCTCATCTGGGCTGTGGTGAGGACTCGGGGGTGATGCACCCAGGGTGCCCAGGACAAGATGACGATAAGCCGGGTGCCCAGTGCACAGGGCTGGCACTTCCCTGAGGGCACACGGAGCCTTAGGGGAGACTCAGGCAGGAGGGTGAGCTGGCCAGATCTCTAGCTGCTGAGGGATGGGGTGCCAGAGGGGAAGGGACCAGTGAGGAGGCTGATGCTGTTGCCCAGATACGAGGTGATGGGCCAGAACGGACAGGCCTCCGCCACAGGCTGGCTGTTGGGGTTAGAGAAACAATGGCGGGGACTCCGGGAGGAGGCGGGTGTTGCCTGGATTAGGACATGGGGAACTTCCTGGGTGCAGAGAAATGCTGTCTCCATCCGGTGTAGTTACGGAGATGTCTACATAAGTTAGAAAAAAATCATTGAGCTGTGCGCTGAAGGTTTGTATATTCGACTTCGGTAAGTTGTATCTCAATAAAAAAAAAATCCCAGTGCCCAGGCCTCTGACTAGAAGTGCTGAGCGGATGGGGC
>NW_006294400.1:8080-18501 GCF_000327345.1 Myotis davidii | reverse complement strand
GGGGGGGTGGCAGGGAGAGGAAGATCAAGAATCCAGTGTGTGCTTAGCCACTGCCAGACAGTTCCGTGGTCCCCCCCTCCCCAGTATAAGCAATGCTGAGGTGAACACCTCTGTGCCTTCGGGTACAGTCCTACAGGTGGAATCTCTGGATCAAAGCACAGAAGCATGTTTTTAAAGATTTGCTAAGTTCGCATTGCTCACAAGGCTTATCGATTTGCATTTCCACCAGCATTCGTTCACTGGTTCGCCGGGAGGTCGCTGCCACACCCCGTTCTGGAGCTCTGGGTCTGATGTGTGTGTGTGGGGGGGGGCAGTCTGGTGGGGGGGACGAGGGAGCAGTGCAGGAGGAAGGAACCTCTTGTTCAGAGGGGTCCAGTCAACCCTGAAGGGGTGCACAGACCAAACACATTTTCCCACGTTGGTCTGTCCTCTGTCCCCAGAGAAAGATGTTAGGGAGCCAGCGCTAACAATGCTGTCGAGCAAAGAGCTCGGGCGGGAAAAGCATCCAGAAAAGGGAACAGAATATATGAAGGTCCTGCACCGAGAAGCCCAGGGCTTTATCTCAAGAGCAGTGAGAACCACAGAATTGTAAGCAGCCACGGGATTTTTTAAAAATACATTTCTTTATTGATTTCAGAGAGGAAGGAAGAGGGAGAGAGGGTGGTAGAAGCATCAATGATGAGAGAGAATAATTCATCGGTTGCCTCCTGTGTGACCCACCCTGGGGATCGAGCCCACAATCCTGGCACGTGCCATGACCCCCTGGTTCATAGGTCGACTCTCACCCCCTGAGCCACACTGGCCAGGCAGAGCATGGTTTTTAGTCGGCCAGAGCTAAGGTGACCTCAGGCCACCCTGATAGAGGTTCATTATTAAGACGTGGAGAGATGGCCAAAGCACACAGTCACTTTTCGTTATAGCTATTTTGTCAGCCCCAAATACCCACACACAGGGACAGTAGACACAGAGAGGAAGGCCTGGAAGGCGGGACACCCAGCCAGGGACGGCGTTCATCTCTGGGGAGGAGACCGGAGAGGCGAGGGCAGACCCTCTCTCCTGAGTTCACGCCCCTCTGCATGTTGGAAGTTTCTATCACAGGCTCCTGGCTCCCACCCTCTGTACTGGCTTTGACTTCCGGTTTAGAGGCAACACAGGGGGTGGGGGAGTAGGTTGACCGACACCAGGAGGCAGCAAGAGACAAATCCAGAGGGTGGGGCTCCCCACAGAACATCTGGCGGCGGTCAGTCTCTCCCATGGTCACTGCCCAGGGCGGATAAGGCTTTTTTTTTAAAATATATTTTTATTGATTTCAGAGAGGAAGGGAGAGGGAAACATCAATGATGAGAGAGAATCATTGATCGGCTGCCTCCTGCACACCCCACACTGGGGATCGAGCTCGCAGCCGGGCAAATGCCCTGACCAGGAATCGAACCGGTGACCTCTTGGTTCCTGGGTGGACGCTCACCGCTGAGCCACACCCGGCTGGGCTGGATAAGTCTTAATAAAGCCTTGGTGTAGATAAGACGAGAATCCTCTGAAGTGGAAACATGGAAGGCACGGACTGATGGTGAAGCAGGTCATGAAACAGTATATTTTGTTTTGTTCCCCAAATGCAGTCTCGTTAAGATAATTAAATCAGCCTCTCCTGGGAACACTAAACATTCTCCGATGACACCCGTGGGCGGGTATCTCGGAACGCACAACCCCGATGTGGGTGAGCGTGTGTGTGGCTGGAGAAAGTTCCAGAAGGATCCTTTTGGGACAGCGATGATGTCTGGGTGGTGGTGTTTTTGCTTATTTTTCTTCTTTGTATTCTCTAATTTTCTTCATGCACATGGCCTGTTTCTGTAATTTTTAAGAAAAATGTTTTAAAATCTATACACCCATGACAGGTCCTTAGTTTTCAAAACTCTCCAGTCAGAAGTAGTGATGGGAGCAGCCCGAGGCCCCCACCCTCTGTCAGACCTTCCTCGCTTGCTCAGGGCCTTTCAAAACCTCCGGGAGGTCTGAGGTGGACAGAGGCCACCCCACCCCACCCCTAGGGACATCAGAGCCCAAGCAGGGCGCCTGGACCGGCGGGGCCCCCAGAGCGCGGAGCTCTAGACCTCCTGGACTCGGACCACCTGGCACGGCCCAATAACTCCCATCGCACGGGCGTGGGGTTCACCAAGGCCCCGGGGTCCCTGCTTGTGCTGAGCAAGAGTGCGGCGGGCGCCAGGACAGGGCCCGAGCTGGGACTCCCGCGTCTTGGCGCTCAGCGTCGCCAGATGGGGTTCGGATCCCGGCTCCTCCACCCTCAGGGCAGAGGGCTGAGGGCCAGGTCCTTGAGGTGCCCACGCCACTGCGCCCTGCGAGGACAGCAGCTGCCCGCCCCTGGGGAACACGTGGGCCGTGGAGCGTGAAGTGGGGGGCTGTGTGCAGGGCTCCTCAGGCCGCCGGCCAGTGCAAGTTCTCCCCCAGACTAGCGACCTCACTCCTTCTGGTTCAGGGCCGCGTCTGGTTTCCCATGACAGCTCAGCGCGAGGCTTAGCCCGAGACTGGCTCCTGGGAAAAGCAGCTGTAACGGAGGTGACCGGGTCCGTGGGGGACGTGACCGTGGACCGTGCAACAGAGAAGATCCCTGACCTAAAGCTAAAAGGGGTGACGTGGCGGTGCTGTGGTGCCACAGGGGTGTCCCTGACCTTCGGGGATGCATGACGAGGAGGTTAGGGTCGACGTTTAACGCCAAGTGCGTGCAAACGGGCCAGTAAAAGCGGGAGAACGAGGCGGCTCAGTGGGAAGGTGCGGGCGGGCGGGCGCGGCAGGAGGCTGCTCAGGGCAGCGCGCTTCCTACTTTTCTGAAGGTTCAGAAACATTCTTCCCGTCAAAATGAAATGCTATCCGTTTCTAGGAAGGAGGGTCTTGCTTTCTTGTTGCATTAGGAATGGGCTTGGGGACTCCCCCACCACTCTCAGGCCCCCAGCCAAGGGCCCCTGGTATGTGTTACAGACACTTGGGCTGCCTGGGGGCCTCGCCTCGCTTCTCCATGCTGTTCCCAGAACCGCTCGCTACCCGCAAACTTGCAGGACGGCCACCCCGACCCACCACCGGGACAGCTGGATCCGGGTCAGCGTCCTGTCGTTTGGCCTTGCGGACCACTGTCCTCCAGCTGCCACTCGGCAGCCTCTGAGCGTCGCCCCCAAGCAGAGGCCCCCACTTTCTGACTAGCGCCACAGGTGGCTCCACCCAGTTTAGATGGACTTCACCAACCAGCTTCATCCATCTAGAATCAAGCTCAGCATTGGGGAGGGCGGTCACAGTGCCCTTGGACACTGTTATAAGCACAGGACTTCTCCCAACACACACACACACACACACACACACACACACGCATCAGCGAGCCAGCAAGAAGCTGGGCCGTCCACCCACTGGCGGTAGGTTAAAATTTTTTTTTCTTTTTGTTGTGGCTCCTCAGTGCAGTGGAAGGGGGTTGGGAGGTTGGGGGAGACAGAGAGGAACATCGATGTGAAAGAGACACATAGATTGGCTGCCTCCTGCACTCACCCCAACCAGAGCCGGGGATCCAACCTGCAACCAGGTATGTGCCCTTGACCAGGAATCCAATCCGCAGCACTTCGGTCCTTGGGCCAGCGCTCTAACCCCTGAGCGATGGTCAGGGCCCCAGGGGAAATTCTGATGTGCCACACAGAAATGGGAAACCACCTTAAATGCCCATCAACTGCTGAATGAAGACACAACATGTGCTATATCCTGCGATGGGATACCTACCGTCCAGCAGGAAAAAGGAACTCTCTCAGGCGCATGCCACATGAATGACCCTCACAAATATTACCCTCAGGAAAAGAAGCCAAACACAGAGACCACATACTGTACGGTCTTATGTATACAAAGCATCCAGAAGAGCAGAGCTGCAGAGACAGAACGTGCATTAGTGGTTGGGGCGGGGGCAGGAAGTAAGAGGAAAGTGCGTGAGGGATCACACTGGGATGATTCAATGTTTTAAAACTGGTTTACGTGTGTTCATGGTTGCATAACTCTGTGCATTTATCTAAAATCACTAAGTTGCACACATTAGAAAGTGAGCAAGATGATATGCAAATGTGCCACCGTCCTGTTATTTTTTCATGTCAGGGGGCTGGAACGTACTGACTGCTCTGCGTGCTGTTTTCAGAGCCTTATGTTTGGAAGGCTAGCCCCCTCCAAGAGACCCACGGGGCCCCTAATCCTCACTCACGAGATCTTATCCCTGCCCTCACCTCCTTTGCTCCGATCCTCACCACATACCTGTTCTGCTCTGACTGGGCGGAATGTCCCCAGGGGAGGGAGGGGCCCTGTCTGTCTTGCTCACCCTCTGTCCCAGGGCCCCAGCACAGGGAAGCTGCTCTCTAAATACTTGTCTAATGAGTGAAGGAAGGAAGGAATGGTGTGTCCCCCACCTGGGAGAAGGGGCAGGGTTTCTTGCTGTTTCTTTTACACGGTCGTCAAATATCTAAGCACTTTCCTTTCCCAGGTTGGGTGTCTGGGACTATCTCTACCCTGAAGGAGGGCATTGAAGTCTACTCTCACCTTCCCGGTTTGAAACCTTGACCTTGCTCCCTAGAACTGCTTTATTTATTTATTATTATTCATATATATTTTTTATTTATTTATTTCAGAGAGGAAGGGGGAGGGGAAGAAGAAATAGAAACATCAATGATGAGAGTCACTGATTGGCTGCTCCTGCACGTCCCCTACTGGGGATCGAGCCCACAACCTGGGCCTGTGCCCTGACCAGTAGAGCCATGACCTCCTGGTTCATAGGTTGATGCTCAACCACTGAAGTGCTTACTTTAGAGCAGGTTGAGCATTAGGGTCTAATGCTTCTACCATTTCTCAAAGGCCTACTGTGTGCCAGGGACGTCGTGTGTATAAATAATCTCATTCAAGACTTGCACCAGTTTTCTGGACTAGGTACTGTTATTACCCCTAGATTAAAGTCAGAAACTGAGGCCCAGAGAGGTGAAGACGTTGCCCAATTGGTCACACAGCTCAGAAGCAGAACCAGGATGTGAACTCTGGGCCTTTCTGCCAAAGTTCAGGCACTGGAGACTACCCACGAATCCTTCTGCCCTCCAGAGAGAGGGTGCACACACTTCTGGGTTGTTCAATGGAATGGTAATCAGACGTGAGAACTGGAGTTTTCCTGAACCCCCTGTTGGCATCTGTCTTGATGCCTAAGAACTGCATCTTGGGTAATTTTAAGGACCAGAAAATCGCACTGTATCAACACCTGTGAATGGTATTGCTATTTCTACTAGGGGTCCTTTTGCTATCTGGGTGCTGTTTTCTACCTCTACCTGCGTCTCACGTTCTCAAATGATTGCTCTGCCTCTGCTTCTGTCTTGCAAAAATCGCCTTTTCCTTGTTTCAAGTTGCTGAGGCAAAAGAAAAAAAAACACCAAAAAACAGAAAAAAAAGGGCTCCCATTTATAACCCTGTGTGCTGGCGCCATCTAGTGGTTACACGTGGGAAGTACACCAGCCTCCTGAAAGCAGGCGAGACAAGATTTGGGGAAATGAATGCCTTCCAGCCTTTGTCTGAGGACAAAAATAGCACACTCTCCAGGTTACCAGAGGCCAGATTCTCCAGGCGTCATCAGGAACCTCTCTGGAGCCACGTTAACGCCTTTACTTAATTATAAACTATTTAGTCAAAGGAAATAACACTCCAGAAGTAATAGATGTTACATTTTGCCATATTTCCCTCAGCTCTCTTTTTGTTGTTGTTAATCCTCACCCAAGGATATTTTCCCATTGATTTTTAGAAAGAGTGGAGGGGAGGGAGAGAGACAGAGAGAGAAACATCGATGTGAGAGAGACACATCAATTGGTTGCCTCCTGCACACACCCCGACCAGGCCTCAGGATCGAGCCTGCAACCGAGGTATATGCCCTTGACTGGAATTGAACCCAGAACCCTTTAGTCCTCAGGCCAATGCTCTAACCACTGAGAAACACCAGCCATTGCATGTTTTCTTTCCACAACAACAATGTGTAAATAAATGTTGTATTATATCCTAGCTGGTTTTGCTCAGTGAGTAGAGCATTGGCCTGTGGACTGAAGGGTCCTGGGTTCAATTCCGGTCAAGGGCATGTACCTGGGTTGTGGGCTCAATCCTCAGTAGGGGGTGTGCAGAAGGCAGCCCATTACTGCTTCTCTCATCATTGATGTTTCTATCTCTCCCTCTCCCTTCCTCTCTGTCTGAAATCAATAAAAATATATTTTAAAAGTTGCATGTAATATTATATTTAAAATCGTTTTTCTTAAAATATTAATGTTTATTGCATGTAAATGGCTAACTACTTTGTATCTACAATCTGGTAATGGATTTTGTATGCCGCTCAGGACTGCAGAGCGTCCAGCCATCTATCCGTTCCACAAACACGGATGGGCATCGCGGTGCCCTGGGAAACAAGGTCTCCGTCTCCGGCTGGGAGGCGCGTGTCCATGCGGCGTCTCTGAAGCTGGCAGGCCGCCTTGTAAGCTTGCAAGCCAGGCAAAGCCAGAGGTGCTCCGCTGTTCTCGACAAGCCCCGTCCCGGCCACGCACAGAGCAGGTCACCCGAGCTTCTGTCGAAGGGCCTGACGGTTAACAGCCAGTCCCTCGGAGTAAACACACCCGGCTGGTCTGCTTCTCCGAGGACCCTGATCAGAGCAGCGGTGAAGAGGAGGTCCAGAGAGGCTAAAGCACGTGTCCTCGGACTCGCCATCCGGACAGGAGCGCAGCGTCCACGTGACCAGGGCTGGGTCCCTTGCTTGCTGTCTGTCCACCAGCCCCTGGAGGAGCCCCCTGTCTGCCTGTTCCCCTTCCCCAGCGCCTGCCCCCGGGCACCGTCGGGTGAATGACTGACCACACCGGGTGCCGGAAGCAGGGCCGAGCAGTATATTGGGCAGTGCGAATGGCGTGGCCGCCATGGGGACTGCATGGGGAGCGCCGGGGTAAGCTTGTATTTCTGAGCATTTATCACACAGTCGCCTGCCCTAGTGGAGGGAGCCCATGGGAATCCACTGGAGGGGGACAGCCCTTTCCTCTGCCACAGTCGCAGTGGGGGCAGCCATGTTCACCCCAGGGGCCGCTACCCCCAACCCCGGCTGCAGCTGATTGGATCAAGGGGCGGGGGATCCAGGCTGGGCCAATCAAACCCCTCCCCTGGGAGTTTGGAGGGTGGGGCGGGGCAGAGAGGCGGTGCGTGGCCTCTCTGGTGTCTGGACCAGCGCAGAGACAGTCCGGTGCTGTGCGGAGAACGGATCAGACTCACAGAGGGAACATGGGGAGAGAGGAGGAGGAGGGAGACAGGCGAGCGCTCCGGGCCTGCCTCAGGTCCCTCCCTTGGCCCTGGGCACCTCTGCACATCAGATTTCCCTCCCTCGGATGATTTGCTTATTAAGCAGGTTGGCAGCCCGTGGGCCACATCCATCAGGGCTTCACAGAGATAAACGCTGAATCACTGTGTACAAGACAAGAAAAGGGGGACAGCAACTACCACGCACCCCTCTGCACACAGCGCCTCTCTGTGTAACATACACCCTGGCAGGACCTGGATGAGAACGGGGCTCCGTGCACACAGCTGGCACTGAAAATCACCCAGGCTTTTTAGTTTTTCTGTTGTCATTTGTGTGACCTTTTGAAGATCGGCGGTGGTGCGTCGGGATTTGAACCCACGTTTCTGAGTCCTCAGACCAGCAGCTCACCAGCACCCACTCGTGTTTCCCTCCGCGGGAGGCCGCCTGGGGCGCGTTCCCAGTCCACCAGCGAGGGGAGACCTCTCCTTCCCCAGCCCTGAGCTGCCTGGGAAACAGGTGCGGACCAGGGTGCGCTGTCTCTGGTCCTGAAAGTCTCAGGCAGCCGCGGAACCACAGCAGAGCCCGTCCTACAGCAGCACCACCATTCCAAGCCTCACTGGCGGTCCTGCATGTTCCTGAGGAAGTTTAAACGCCGCCGGCAGCGCGCCAAGCGGACAATCATAGGCGAGTAAAGGGAGCAGGACGGCCTAAGGCGGAGGGCAGTGGGCAGTGGAGAAGGGGCCCGCCTTCCAGCGACAGTGACGCCGATGGCAGCCACCGTGGGCTCGGACAGTTGATGAAGTCCGAGAGTACAGCCTTAAAACCAATGTGGATCTAAACACCCAGAAGCAGCCCGGCCAGTGTGGCTCCAAGAGCTTGCTCCCTACGATGAGAATTGGTTCTACACATGAGCTGCTTCCACAGCGCAGCTCCTGTACCTTCAGGGAGGCACTGGGATTGGCTCCATGACCAAGATCTATGGAGGACGACAGAGAAATGGTGTCATCCCCAGCCACTTTAGCAGAGGCTCTAAGAGCGTGGCCCGCAGGGTCCTCCATGCCCTGGAGGGGATGAAAATGGTGGAAAAGGATCAGGATGGGGCCGCAAATTGACACCTCAGGGACAGAGAGATCCCAGGAGGCCATGGTTCGATTCCAGGCCAGGGCACATGTCAGGGTTTCGGGCTTGATCCCCAGTGAGGGGTGCGCAGGAGGCAGTCGATGAATGATTCTATCATCATTGATGTTTCTATTTCTCTCCCCCTCCCTTCCTTTCTGAAATCAACAAGAATACGTTACTGTAAAAGACGTGAACCAGGAGGAGCTCGTCAGAGCTCTGGCAGCCTTCCTCAAAAAGTCCGGAAAGCTCAAAGTCCCTCAATGACTGGACACTGTCAAGCTGGCCAAGCATGATGAGCTTGCTCCCTACGATGAGAATTGGTTCTACACATGAGCTGCTTCCACAGCGCAGCTCCTGTACCTTCAGGGAGGCACTGGGATTGGCTCCATGACCAAGATCTATGGAGGACGACAGAGAAATGGTGTCATCCCCAGCCACTTTAGCAGAGGCTCTAAGAGCGTGGCCCGCAGGGTCCTCCATGCCCTGGAGGGGCTGAAAATGGTGGAAAAGGATCAGGATGGGGCCGCAAATTGACACCTCAGGGACAGAGAGATCTGCACAGAATCGCAGCGCAGGTGGCAGCTGCCAACAAGAAGCATCAGAACAAGTGCTGGGTAAATAAAATTGCCTCATTTGTAAAAAAACAACAACGGTGTCCAGAAATTAGTTTTATTATAAAACTAGTGGCCTGGTGCAAAAAATTTGTGCATGGGGTCCTGGTGGCTGCTGACCAGGTTGGTCTGATCAGATTCTCTCCCCAACAAGGGGGACGGGGATTGGCAGCTCCTGCCTCTGAGGCCTACACCCCTCGCCCCTGGGATCCTCGGTCACTCAACAGTTTTTACATTTGCATGGGCCACACTGTATTCTTCTGCTGCTGCTGCTTCTTTTTTTCACATCAGAGAATTTTATGGGACACGGCTCGGGACCTGGCAGGCCCAGGACAAAGCCCTCAGACAGGGCTGGAGGACGGTGGTTCCATCCAAAAAGGCTCAGGACACACGGGAACCCCACAGGGTGACACTAAAGTTTACTGTATAGTTGGGAGACGGAAGAGCTTCACCACAGACGTGGGAACAGGTCCAATCTTTATCATAAACATCCAGTGGAAGTGACAACTCCAACTCATCCTGAGACACAGAGCACTCTGGGGCAGGTAGCTGGGTGGGTGCGGCCAGAGCCAGCATCCTCACTGGTCAGCTGACCTGGAGGGTGATGAGTGGGCCCAGATGTCCCTGGCACGGGGCTGGTGGGGGCAACAGACGATGGGCACTAGGACACTGCGCATTGACAAGACCAATTGTGAGCCCTGGCTGGTTTGGCTCAGTGGATAGAGCGTCAGCCTGTGGCCTGAAGGGTCCCGGGTTCGATTCTGGTCAAGGGCACGTGCCCGGGTTGCGGGCTCGATCCCCAGTAGGGGGTGTGCAGGAGGCAGCCAATCAATGATTCTCTCTCAGCACTGATGTTTCTAATTCTCTCTCCCTTCCTAGGTGAAATAAAAAATGTATTTTTTTTAAAAGTTGTTTTTCCATAACCAAGTCTTTAAAATAACATAATGAATCTGAAAAGTCAGTTTAACTGGAAGGCTTATTTTCTCATTTAAACTCTAGATAACTAGGTTTGATTCATCTTTAGACTAAAGATGAATGAAAAACCACATCAAAATCCTTATCTCTTCTACAGACCTAGAAGTAAAGTCCTTGAGGCTACAGTTATGTATAAAAAAAATCTAATAAAAGGATGTAAATTGTCCAAGTGCCTGTTGAAACTACCTGCCAACATACACATAGCATATAAGCACAGGTACTCTCAAATCACCACAAAAACATTCAAACTGTCAGTCCTTAAAATTAACAGATTCATCACCACCTCTATTTCTAAGCAATATATGTCATCACCAACTAACCAACAGAAATGCTCACTATTGAACCATTTTATGCCAATTCCTAGCTGGGGGAGAGATATAAAGAAAGGAAAAAGA
>NW_006294400.1:6738-7868 GCF_000327345.1 Myotis davidii | reverse complement strand
GGAGGGGCGCGAGGGCCGGGCCCCGAGGTGGGGGAGGCAGAGGGCGGTGGGGCCTCGGTCGGGACCGCAGCCCTGGGAGCCGCGCCTCCTGTGGACGTCAGGAACGTCCACGCGTGTCAGGATCCTTACGAATGTGTTTGAGACAAACCGACAATTCCCACCGGCTTGAGAAATGCTCCCAAAGTGGCAGCTTTACCGCTTATTTTCTGCATCAGAGTCAGAGGGGAAGACGGAAGGGGGTCCCGTGAGGTTCGCTGGTGATAGATCAGGGAGGCGGGAGAAGGTGTTCAGGGAGAACATTCAAACCTGTGAAGAACTGTGAGTCTGTAGGGCCTGCCCTGCCGGCCTCGCTGACCTGGTCAAGGTCATACGTGGTCCCTGTCCTGTCCACGCCCCGTGTCGGCGTTGTGACCCCAGGGATCACATCAGGAAGAAACTGAAAGCAGCGTGGTCAGCCCTTCTGAGTCACCTGAACCTTCAGTGGTTTGCAGGTTGTGGCCTCCACCCAGGCTGCCCACATCTGGCCCGGGCGTTCTGACAGGCCAGTGGGGTGGCGGGGAGCGTGCAGCTCAGTGGAGAGAGGGCTAGTCCTGGGATGAAGGGACACGTGTGGCCTGCGTGTCAGAGCCCGGAGTGTTGAGGACACTCGTCCATCTAGTTCAGTGGTCGGAAAACTCATTAGTCAACAGAGCCAAATATCAACAGTACAACGATTGAAATTTCCTTTGAGAGCCACATTTTTTAAACTTAAACTATACAGGTAGGTACATTGTTATTAACTTAATTAGGATACTCCTAAGCTTTCCCTGCAAGTGGCCCCATGTGACTGCAGCCCGTGTTCCGCCGCAGGGCCAGCCTGGGGTCCGGCAGAGACCCTGCTGGGCCCCGTGCCCTGGCGCCTCTCTGGCCGGCGGGGATGAGGCCTCTTGGCTGGTGCAGGTTTAACGTGCCTTTCTCTCTCTGTTCTCCGGCTGGCTCCTGCAGCCCTCAAGCTGGATTTGGAGGAGAAGCTGTTTGGGCAGCATCTGGCCACGGAGGTGATTCTCAAGGCGCTGACTGGCTTCAGGAGCAACGACAATCCCAAGAAACCACTGACTCTTTCCTTGCACGGCTGGGCTGGCAACAGCCAG
>NW_006294400.1:1284-3073 GCF_000327345.1 Myotis davidii | reverse complement strand
TTCAGAGAGTTGTTGTTTTCCCCTTTGAGAGCACGAGGGATAGGGGAGCACTTCTGCACCCCTTGGCCCAGCCTTTGAGCCTCCACGTCCTATTTCTTTTCTGGATGGTCAGGACCAGTTACAGAGGTGGATTCAGGGTAACGTGAGTGCCTGTGCAAGCTCCGTGTTCATATTTGATGAGATGGACAAACTGCACCCCGGGCTCATCGACGCCATCAAGCCGTTCCTGGACTACTATGAGCAGGTCGGTGGCGTGTCGTACCGGAAGGCGGTCTTCATCTTCCTCAGGTGAGTGGGAAGTGGTTTCTCGGGACACACTTGCCCCTCGCCCTCCCGGGGCTGGAATGAGGTCCGGCGACCATCAGCATCCTGTTTCCCAGGAACAGAAGTGCCAGCCTGGCAAGAGTGACTTCCTGATTTCTTTTGCTGTCGGGTTGCTGGTATCAGCGTGGCACTGGGGGGCAGGAGAAGATGAGTTCAATATGGCTGCTAACAGGCGATTTCGTTACTGCACATGTTTCTATGTAAAGTGGTGGCGTTGGGTAGCAGGTTCTAAACAAAGATTGTAGGGCAGACACTGTTTTGTCTAGCATGACTTAGTTATATTCTTTGGTTAAGTATAAACCTTTAGAGCAGGTGTGTTTCCTCATTAGACACAGAAGTTTTTTGGTTTTTTTTACATGTGGGGGGCAGGAGAAGATGAGTTCAATATGGCTGCTAACAGGCGATTTCATTACTGCACATGTTTCTACATAAAGTGGTGGCGTTGGGTAGCAGGTTCTAAACAAAGATTGTAAGCTCCTTGAGGGCAGGCACTGTGTTTTCTTTTTCTAGTATGACTTAGTTATATTGTTTCGTTATGTATAAACCTTAGAGCAGGTGTGTTTCCTGATTAGACACAGAAGTCTTTTTTTTACATGGAGTTTGTTGGGGAGACAGTCTATATAATAAAAGGCTAATATGCAAATGGTCATCATGCCCTCACGTGTAACAACCAATCAGGAGCTGCGTGTGCAGCGAGGTGTGTGAGGGTTGGCAGGGCTGCATGTGTGACCAGTCACCTGGAGATGCATGGAGCACCCCTCAGTCCCCCAACCCCACCCCCCCGGCTCCTGCGGGTAGTAGCGGCGCCTCGCTCTTGCCTCCCGTAGAAGCGGCGTGGCTCCCGCGGGCACACTGCCGCTCCCGCCGGCTCCCATGGAATGGGCCGGTGGCCTACTGCAAGCGATTTCATGCACTGGGCCAATTGTTGGTTAATAAAATGATACAGGTTTCAGGGTACAATTCTGTAACACATCATCTGTGTATTGTATTGTATTGTGTTCACCACCCCAAGTCAAGTCTCCCTCCCTCACCATTTATCCCCCGTTACCCTCTTCTCCCTCCCCCAGTCCCCAGGAACAGAAGTCTCAGTATGTGGTTTTAATCTTTGTCTCTTGGGCAAACTCAGCAACGCAGGCGGGGACCTCATCACGAAGACGGCCCTGGAGTTCTGGCGGGCGGGCAGGAGGAGGGAGGACATCCAGCTGAAGGACCTGGAGCACGCGCTGTCGGTGGGCGTCTTCAACAACAAGCACAGTGAGTCCAGGGGCAGCCCTGCGCCTGCCGCAGTCCTCGCCCCCAAGCCTCTCACAGAGGCTGGGGACCCGCTCGCCTCCGGGGCTTTGCCGGGCCGGGGCTTTCTCAGGGTGTTTCTCAGGGGTTCTATGAAAGGTAACCTAAGGGGTGATCTGATCAAAAATTCCTAACTGGGAAGGCCCTGATTGGGAGTCACACCCCGGGCATGTAA
>NW_006294400.1:0-1195 GCF_000327345.1 Myotis davidii | reverse complement strand
AGTGATGAGAAATTATCATTGGTCGGCTGCCTCTTGCACACCCCACACTGGGGATCGGACCTGAAACATGGGCATGTGCCCTGACCGGGAATCGAACCCTGACTTGCCGGTGGTCTTAATCCAGCATCTAGAAGCATTCTGGAATCTGGAGAAGGCACTGTGTGTTAATGATTAAAGAGTCCAGAGATGAAACATAATTTTGGAAGGCATTTGGGATGCCAGAGGGGACTTAGCTTAAGGAACTAAGTTCTCCCTTGTTTCAGGACCCCTTTGCTTATTATTAACACAAATTGTCCTAAGGCAAAGTAGATATACATCAAAGGCCAGGTTTAGTATATACAGAATCCATTGTCAGATTGGAGGAATTGCCTACGGCTGCTCAGGTGTTTGGCCAGTAGGAGGCAATAACATGTAGATTGAAATGCCCTCAGCTGCCTGGCAGCAAGCAATCATTTTATGCATCCTTTTCAGGTGTGGGGAAATGCCCTCGGCCATCTCCAGATGACTCAGCCCTGCTGACATGCTGGAACTGGCTCCCGGCAATGACTTCCTGGTTCATGGCACTGACTTCCTGGTTCATAGGTCGATGCTCAACCACTGAGCCACACCAGCCGGGCAGCATGTAACTTCTTTAGTGAAAGGCTTATCTTTGCCTTAAGCAGTTACTACCACTGTCCAAAACAGAACCCATCCCCACGTGCCAGGATATTTTTAATTTAATTTAAAAAATCAACTCAATGAATATTATAAAAATATATTTCTCCCAAGTCAGGTGTTCTTGAGTATTTTCAGCTGAAAATTCTCACGAAAAATGATTTTCAACTTGGTCAGGGCTTCTACTTAGGGAAAACACTTTTTTTAATAGACACCCGTGGTGTATGGGGAAGGTCTGCCACTCGCATCTAAGGATGCTTTTGGTGTACAATGGGTTAAGCAAGCCCTGTCCCATGTTTCTGAGCATCTAGCTTAACACACCTGATTTGCTGGAGTAAGCTCTTTCTGGACTCCTCAAAGGCGTAAATATCCTCAAGGAGCCCATAATCGTCTTAATCTGAACCCAACCCGCCTGGCTTTCTCCCACCTTCATTTCATCTTCCTTACTTTCCCTCCGGAATCCTAAATGCACAAAAGAAGCTGCAAAGCCCTAACTGGTTTGGCTCAGTTCCGGCCTGCGGACTGAAGGGTCCCAGGTTCG
>NW_006294399.1:59059-61413 GCF_000327345.1 Myotis davidii | reverse complement strand
GCTAATTGTTATTCTCAGTCCCTTAATGGGCCTGAACAATTCCGTACTATGAGGCAAGGTGTTTTCCAATAAGGTGGATCAACTCTCCTACCCCCAAACAAGATAGCCTCTATAGCAAATGTTTGCATGAAAAAAATGACCTCTGCCATGTGACGTCAGCACAGTAAACTGGGTGTCTCCCTTCTAAACTCTAGCCCCAAAGCCTCCTATCCTGGCTTCTACTGCTTCACAGGAAATTTTGTGCATTGGCCCATTAAGAGGTTGCCTGAATTTCCAGCCCTCTGTTCCTAGCAGACAGCAATCCTGCTGTTTTTCACAGCCAGATGTTATGTGGGTACACTTCTCAGTTCTGATGCTCTCTGCTTGGGGGCCGAGGTTGGTGATTAGACCCCAGAGTTCTCAGTGGTAATCCCCACAGATGAAACATCTATCTGGAACTTCAGTTGCCGTGGGAGGCCAGCCAGCCCTTGCATACCTCCACCTCTCCTTCTAGTCTATGCAGTCTCCACGTTCAGTCCTCAGTTATCAGGGTTCTGTCCATCAAATCTTCTGTTGATTATTCAGGAAGTTTTTCTATATTTTAGTTGTAATTCCAATTTGGTCCTAGGAACATGTCCATGCAGCATCCACTTACTCTGCTGTCATTTTTAATCTCTCTCCCAAGACACTCTATTAAGTACTTCATTAAAACATTATTACATTTAATCTTACAACAGTTACATGAGGTAGGTATTATTATTATTCCTATTTAGGTGAAAATCTGAGACTTAAATATATCAAGTAACTTTTCTAAGATTAAATACTTAGTAAGTGGTGGAACCAAAATTCAAATCTAGGTCTTTTGACTCCAGAGTTTTAGGTTTTAGCCATCATGCCACACTGTCTCCTTTCTAAATCATGACATGGTAGAATGGGCCACCCATATTTATATTTTGTATAGGATTAAGTAAACCAAGCTTTCCACAGCTCTGTTTTTTAAAAGGTTACCTTGAGCCTAGTGAAAATTCTGACATTACTTGAGAAAAAAGCATTAATCAAAGCATCAGTGGAACCTATATATCATTTATTGAAACATTCTTTACAGTGACTGCCTGGAATACCAATATAAGGGCAAAAGCATAATAATCAAAACAGCTCTTTCTGTGTATCAGTGTAATTTAGTTGTCTTTTCTACAAAAAAAAATGCTATTAAAAACAAAATATTTTAAATAAGATTTTTACACATTCACATGCAGAAAGACCATTTGTTATTGATTCATTTTTTAATCTTGTAAAGTTTATGCAAATATAAAGTGCTAGTCATTTAAGTGACATACACATTCAAAAACAATAACAATTCAACCATGTCTTTAACTACAAAAACTCACTCCTAAATATTGAAATCTTCATGATGGATATGCCCAATGAGATATACCTTTTTATTCAAATGCAATGACTTTCAAAGGCTTGATAAATTAATTGAGAGGTGCACTTTTCCACAGAAGCATCATAATTGTTTCTCTTTAAGCACAGTGTTCCTTTTGTTTTGTAAAATTATGTGACCTTCAGTATAACAAACTTTAAGCAACAAATTTAATTCCAAGCTCTTATAAAAGTACATAGTGTAAACTGCAAGAGTATTTTACAAGTTTACTTTAACGTAGTTTTTCAGCATTCCTTTAGAATCCAGAGGGTCACTTTTGAACTCTGCAGGATTATTTTGATGTTAGAGACTTCACAGGCAAACAAATCATGTCATTATGTAAACCATGTAAAGAAAAAATGGATAATGCTAAATACTAAAACTAATTGGAAAAAGAAGAATTGATATGAATAACATGTTGTTAATTCAAAATATAGATCTCTAGAGTAAACCAGCAGCTCAAAAACTAGAACCTATATAAAAATGGTAGGTAACATTGAGAACATTAAAAATATTAAATGGATAATATTATGACATATTTAATAGTGTTAATAAACAATGGAAATCACAAAGAAAACATATGAGATTTTAAAGTTTATTATGCAATAATAAGTGTAGAATTAAGACATATTTATACAAACATATATACATATATATGTAAATGTATGTCTGTACATATGTATCTACACTAATAACAGACAAACATGCAAATTGACCATACATTCGCTATGCCTTAAGCCACACCAGCAGCCAATCAGAGCGACTATATGCAAATTAACCCAACCAAGATGGTGGCCGGCAGCCACAGGGCTGGAGTGAGCAGGAGGCTCGGTTGCCCCAATGATAGAGGAAGCCAAGTTTCCTGTGGCCGGCTCTGAGCTCCACTCAAAGCAACAAAGTTTCAATTATAGAAGGTAAATAAATCCCAGAAGAAAAAGAAGACAAAAAGGAG
>NW_006294399.1:57251-58569 GCF_000327345.1 Myotis davidii | reverse complement strand
CCTTGAGGGCTGCCGGGCTGCCAGAGGGATGTTGGACTGCCAGCTTGTTCCCAATCCCCCAGGGAGCGGGCCTAAGCCAGCAGTTGGACATCCTCCGAGGGGTCCCAGACTGCAAGAGGGCATAGGCTGGGCTGAGGAATCCCCCCGAGTGCACAATTTTTTGTTCACAGGGCCTCTGTTACATATATACATTTATATGACATAAACATTTTAAATAAAATATTCATTAATTCAACTACTCCAAACTGTAAATATATTTCTCAAGTGATATATTAAACATTAAAAATATGAGTATAATAATAAAAGGTAAGTTAGAAATTTTAAATAATGCCTTGAGGGCAAGACCAAAACCCAATGTTAGAATCAGATAGACCCTGTTAATAGAAACAATAAAGTAGACTTGCCTTTGGCTCTAATAATGACAAGGACTCCCAGTAGCATTGATCTTGAGGAACAAATCACTCAAAACTAGCATCCTCTAAAAGAAGAGTATGACACTTTCAAAATTTCTTTCACAATCATAAGAGAGCCAGCTGTGAAACTGATTTGTGCAGCATATCAATGAAAGTCATTGTGCAGATGTTTATTCACAGATGGGATTCCAGCTTGGGGTACCCTGTTATTTTTAAATGGTTGCTCTGTTTATTTTTAAAATGCAAAGCTCATTTTAAGCTGTCACTGAAAGTGGAAGAAAGCCATAAAGATTCAAAGGATGGAGAGGAGGAAATATCTTTGCAATTTACAAAAACTAAAATCATTTGACTGGGAACAAAAAAAAAGGAGAAGAGAATCATATTTGCAAGATGTTGTGAATGTAATATTCAAACACTGTCCAATTGTTCCAGATAGCTCCTGCACATTCTCTGGCCATCACACTGAGAACTATAGAGTATGAAGCTCTTTCAACTTTCTTCTTGAATGTTTACAATTTCTAGATGTTACCAATAGCATTTAAATTTCATAATAAAAAGTCTGCAGCATGGACTCCAGACCCTAAATAGGTTGCTATTAAAACCAATTGTGAGCAATTTGGAATCACTATAATTTCCACTATGAAAATGAACCTCAACTCCAATAAGATATGATACAAAATAGTTATGTACAATAATTTAAACAAATATATAAGCCTATATTACTATATGGGCTATCCTATCTAATAAAAGAGAAACATGGTAATTAGCATACGACTGCTAACCTTCCCATTGGCTAATCAGGGCAATATGCAAATTAACTGCCAGCCAAGATGGCGGCCGGCAGCCAGGCAGCTTAAAGCGAACATGCGGCTTGCTTGCTTCAGTGACAGAGGACTCCAACGTAC
>NW_006294399.1:53132-56333 GCF_000327345.1 Myotis davidii | reverse complement strand
CTCTGAGCCCGACCAGGGGCTGCACCTAGGGATTGGGCCTGCCCTCTGCCACCCAGGAGTGGCCTAAGCCAGCAGTTCGTTATCTCCTGAGGGGTCCCAGACTGCGAGAGTGCACAGGCTGAGCTGAGGCACCCTCCCCCCTCCCACCCCCGAGTGCACAAATTTTTGTGCACTGGGCCTCTAGTATTACTATAATAATGTTAAATAAAGAATAGTGATCACTATAACATTGAAGAAGTGTTTTCTGCTTAAAGAAATCTTCTGATTAAGGGTTAAGCTAAAGCCATTTAAGTTAAAATTATTTTAGTATATCAATGGCACATACATGCTGGAACAATTCAATTCAATATTATTTGATGGGATACAAACTACCCGTGCTTCTACATCATCATACAGAATTATAAATTTTTATTGTAACAAGTATATTGAAAAAATATTTTTTAAATATATTTTATTGATTTTTTACAGAGAGGAAGGGGGAGAGATGGAGAGTTAGAAACATCGATGAGAGAGAAACATCGATCAGCTGCCTCCTGCACATCTCCTACAGGGGATGTGCCCGCAATCCAGGTACATGCCCTTGACCGGAATCAAACCTGGAACCTTTCAGTCCACAGGCCGATGCTCTATCCACTGAGCCAAACCGGTTTCGGCGGAAAAAATATTTTTATTGCCCAACACCACCACATGCCCTCACTTCTCTCCTTAGTCAGCTTAAATTCTCATTGTCAATTACTATAATCTCTTCCTTGTATACATTCTCATATTTATGGTCCTTCCCTCTCTCTCCAATACGTTTTCCTGGAAACATGGAAACTCTCCTTAAAACTAGCTCTCCCTCTAATTAATGCCTAAACTTAAGCAAATGAATAAGGTTACAGTAAAACACAAACCATGCAAACTGGTCTCACTTTACTTGAAAACTATGACTGAAAGCCTTAAGCAAGTCATCCATTGTAGAAATTTAGGATTTAAATATTGGCCTCTAGAACAGTGATGGTGAACCTTTTGAGCTCGGCGTGTCAGCATTTTGAAAAACCCTAACTTAACTCTGGTGCCGTGTCACATATAGAAATTTTTTGATATTTGAAACCATAATAAAACAAAGATTTATATTTTTGATATTTATTTTATATATTTAAATGCCATTTAACAAAGAAAAATCAACCCAAAAAATGAGTTTGCGTGTCACCTCTGACACACATGTCATAGGTTCGCCATCACTGCTCTAGAACAATAAATCAATTTACCTCTTAATAGAAATTAAATAGAACAGATAAAAAATTAGACAAATGTTTCTGCTTCTCATAAGTCTGCAGTGGCTTTTTAAAAAAATAGATGTAGCAAATCCCAATAAAAGTTTCTCTTCTTATACAACTATCAGCCACATAAAGGTATCGCTAATATAATAGTGATTACAAAAGAGGACTTTCTTCATTTCAAAGGTCCTATCAGATTATATGTTTTTACATACACAAACATTAGGAATTTTGTTTTTCTCATTGAGCTACAAGACACTTTCTGGGGAACATAGTGGTGGGAAGCTCTGGAGTATGGGTGAGTGGGTGAGTACGTGACTGGGTTGAGTGCGTGAGAGAGGGAGGGCCTCTGTTTTTGGGAGCTGGAGCTTTGGGAGGTGACTGGGGTACTTCAGGAGGAGGATAGACCACTGCAGTCTGTGCTGGGCTGGGCACTTTTATCCACTTCAGGGGAGAGTTCACCATTTTAAGGGAGCCACTAGATCCTATTTAGAAGGAGGCTGTGGTAGAGGAACCCTGCCACAGTGCCCTTAGGCCACTGACAGATGCTCAAAGCCTCACTACTAAGAACCAGAATCTTGGGCAAACATACCAGTCATACTGGCTCAGCCTGAACTGTGAACCTTGGAGGACCAGCTGACATGACCCGCCATGTGCTGGGACACCATGCCATATTAGTGAATGGGGATCCTGGCCTGCCCAGCCTCCTCCACAGCAGAGCAACAGGTCGGCCCTGCCATTCTGGTGAATGGGGCACCTGGCAGATCACCTTCTCAGCAGAGGAGCAAACAACCAGCCAGCCCCACCTCTTCCACAAGGGAGATATGGGCTGCCCCAACTCATCAGCAGCAGAGCACTCAGCCAGCCCCAACTCTTCAGTGAGCAGAGAAATCTGCCTGCCCTGCCATAGAGGCAAGTGGGGCACCATGCCTGAATCCTGAACCAACAGAACAGCAGCTGCCCTGACACTTCTCCATCAACAGCTGAGCGCCTGGCTGCCTCACCACCTTGACACAGGCCCAGCCTAAACACAGAGACCTACTGACCAGAAACAACACACTTGACCCAGTGCCCCTAGGCGACTGGCCCCACCATTTTGACATGGTGTTCCCAACCCTGCCACTGTGACCCAACATCCCCAGATTCATGGACCAGCCATCATGACCCACTGTGGTTTATGTGGCACCCCTGGGTAAATAGCCCTGCTGCCTGACACTGTCTGATAGATGTGACCTGACATCCTCCAGATGCGGGGGCCAGCCACAGACAGAAGGGTACCTAATCCAGTGACATCAGAAAATCAGACATACTGCTACAACTGGGTGGTACCAATCACCTCTGAACACATGGACCCACCATCTGGAACCTACACACTTCACCCAGCTCCCCAGACTACTGAACTTTTAAAGTGAAAGACAAAGAAACAACCCCAAAGTGAAAGAAAAAGAGAAATTGCCAGAAAAGGAACTAAGAGAGATGGAGGCAAGTAATTTATCAGATAGAGAATTCAAAGTAATGGTTATAAGGTTGCTCAAACATATCACTGAGAATTATAAGCAAATTAATGAGAATTATAAGGAGCTGTATGAGAAATACACCATGAATAAGATTCAAGAGGAAGTGAAGAATGACATAGCTGCAATAAAGAACATCCTGGAAGAATTTAATAATAGACTAGAAGCTGAGGACTAAATCATTGAGTTAGAAGACAAGGTGGAAAAAACACCCAATCAGAGAAACAACTGGAAACAAAAATTAAAAATCAGGAGGAGAGTTTAAGAGAATAAACTCAAAATGGATAAAATATTTAAATCTAAATTGTGAAACCTTATAAATCTTAGAAGAGAATGTAGATAGCAAAATATCAGACATCAGGTAGAAGAATTGTCACCCATACATTGCCTACGGCAAGAGAAACAATGGGAAAAAAAGCAATACATGG
>NW_006294399.1:48586-50796 GCF_000327345.1 Myotis davidii | reverse complement strand
CTCCCTCAACCACAGACTGCAGGACAGCCGCCTTCAACTGTCATGGGCTCTAGAACCCTCCTAGTGTGTTAAAGAATGACTCTACCCCAGCAAGAGTGACACAACACCAGCCAAAGTCACTGTACCTGAGCCTCAGGCCCCAAGACCAATTTCTCACAAGCCCGTGGACTTTGGGAACTCATAGTGAGCACATACGAGTGAGACCTCAGGCAACCCTTTCCACAAGAGCTGGAACCACAGTCACATCCACAATAGCTTGGACAATGAAATTGGGGGTGAGTCACATTGCCAATCTGTGATGAAATTTCATCCATGAATAAGAAACTAACATACAAGATCCATCTACATTAAGAGAACCCAAATAACTCAAGTAGGAGCTCTGCTAGATCACCAAACCCAGGAGAACTGAGAGATTGCACCAGTAGCACCACCCACAAAAGAACTTGGGTAGCAAAGAAGTTGGATTTAAGACACAGAAACAATTAAAAATGTTACAGAAAAAATGGGAAGACAAAAAAATATAATTTCCAAAGGAAAGAAAAAGGGAAATCCCCAGAAAGGGAGTTAAATGAAGTGGAGGCAAGTAATTTATCAGATAGGGAATTCAAAGTAATGGTTATAAGGTTGCTCAAACATATCACTGAGAATTATAAGCAAATTAATGAGAATTATAAGGAGCTGTATGAGAAATACACCATGAATAAGATTCAAGAGGAAGTGAAGAATGACATAGCTGCAATAAAGAACATCCTGGAAGAATTTAATAATAGACTAGAAGCTGAGGACTAAATCATTGAGTTAGAAGACAAGGTGGAAAAAACACCCAATCAGAGAAACAACTGGAAACAAAAATTAAAAATCAGGAGGAGAGTTTAAGAGAATAAACTCAAAATGGATAAAATATTTAAATCTAATTCATGAAACCATAAAAATCCTTGAAGAAAATATAGGCAGCAAAATATCAGACATCTAACATAGCAAAATTTTCACTGACACAACACCTAGTGTAAGAGACACAAACTAAAAAATAAACAAATGTGACCACATCAAAATAAAAAGCTTCTGTACAGCAAAAGAAAAACAGCATTAAAATGAAAAAGGATCCCTCTGTATGGGGGAACATAATTGACAATAATACATCTGATAAAGGATTAATATCCAAAATATATAAAGTACTCATACACATATTATTCTAAAGACATTTTTTTTTATTTTTCTGGACAAAGCTTATTTACAAGTATGGTTTTAATATTTTAAACACTTCTTAAAATTTTGCTCTGTAAACTCAATGTTTAAGTTTTCCTAGAATTCTCCATTACCATATATTAGTTCAAGTCTTAAAGAGCAATAGCGAGTGCCTTATAGAATCCAGCATCTGAAAGATACCATTCAATTTGAAGAGAAACATATTCAGCAAAGAAGTGCATGTTTTCCTGTAGGGCCTCATGATTCCAAAACATTGTTCTTTTTAAACTTATACTCAGAAATCCTACAAGACACCTTTTTAAAAAATTTATATACACAGAATATCCCTAACAAAAATCCTTCTTACACGAGCTTTGGCCATGGTGAGATGGTGGAGCAGGTGATCAGGGATGCCAGATGAAGGAGGGGCACTGATCACTGTCATCTGGGCAAACCTCTGGTAGTTACTGAAAATTTTTTGTTCCTGTGTGCCACGGTCCTACCCAGTGCTTGCACCTGCTTCTGGCACCAGAGCCACCGCTCACACTCACTGCCAGTGCTGGAGCTACCACTCACACCTGCTGCTGGTGACAGAGCCGCTGCTCACACTCACTGCTGGAGCCAGCTCTGCTCACACCCACTGCTGGCACTGGCGCCGGTCCCAATCACTTGGCACTGTCAGCAGGTGCGAGAAGCAGCTGCCAGCCCAGATCACCCCTGAGGATTTCTTCACCTTCCCCTGCTCCTGTGGGGTGATCAGGGCCAGGAGCCACTGCTTGCACCCACTGATGGGGCTGCCCCACTTCCACCTGCTGCTGGAGCTGGCCCCAATCACTCCACCCCTTCAGTGGGTGTGAGAGGGGCTGGCGCCATTAGTGCATGGGAGCAGCGGCAGCAGAATCAGGGCTGCCAACAGAAAGGGGACCAGGGGCCATAGGTGGAGGGGCCTAGCAGGGGCATGGAGGATGGGCCGAGATGCACCCTTGTGCCCACTGCAGCCTTCTGGACCACAGTTTTTCAAGGTG
>NW_006294399.1:42880-48474 GCF_000327345.1 Myotis davidii | reverse complement strand
TCCCCAGTGTGGGGCATGCAGGAGGCAGCCAATCAATGATTCTTTCTCATAATTGATGTTTCTATCTCTCTCTCCATCTCCCTTCCTCTCTGAAATCAATAAAAATATATTCTGCGGGAAACCACCTCTTGCCAATACTGTCATGAGCATGCTCCAAGGAACACGTGAGGCCAATGGACCTTGAGCATTAGCAGGACTGATGTTAGGCACTGATTGCTCATGTTGAGATTGCAGTGACTCAAAGCAATTTCCTGACCTGATAGCCTCCAAGTAAATGTTTACTGGACCTTACTGATCTTTCCTGACCTTTGAGACTGTGCTTTACTGAGGGCAAGATATGTATCAAAAAGTGAATAAAAAGCAGATGGGACCCAGTCTCAGTCCTGGCCCCCAATGCCTTCTAAATTTGTATTTCTTGGGTAGCATTTTCATTTGTGTGTTGGCCCTTCCTTCTGATCTTGAACTCTGCTGCAAAGGTCAACGCAATATTCTTTTTTTTAAAAAGGTAGGAGCTGAATGGAGGCGTGAAAAGGGGAAATGGGACATCTGCAAAGTGTCAAAAATAGAAAAAAAAAGTTTAAAAAAATCTGCCATTAATCCAAACAATTTGGAATATTAGAATACTTCCTTTCATAATATATAAACTTTGCAAACTTAATTTGACCTTTAAAAGTGATTAATTTTAACTATGATCTTACACTAACAGGAAAAACTCTATTGATTCTGTTTTATATATTTACATGGATCAAATTAGAACATTTGATTTTTTAATGTAGGCAATGTCAAGTTCAAATTGGTGAGAAACACCACAGTGAAATAAAGTACTAACATAAAATATAAAATGTTAGTACTCTGGGAAGAGATTTTCCTCACTAGATATACTATATAAGAATTTGAATAGAAGTAGTTATGCACTGAGAAATATAGTGAAATATGCATTACAATTCAATACTGAGGTCTCCCTACTGTAATCAGCTTGACATCAGGGACAACTTTGGAAAATACAGTTTTGATTTATGTTTTATAAACATGAATTAAAAATGGAAAATACATATGCACAATTTCTTCTTTAGAGTATGTTTTGTTCATTCTGCATACAACATCATAATGGGAAATGATCTGCATTCTAAAGTTTTTCTGAATTTAGCATTGGGGTGTTGCTAATTTGCTTCTCTTGGGTCTCCCTTTGGGGACTGAAGTAAATTTTAGCTTTTAAGAAGGGAGACATATACTTAGGAATACAGTGTTGGGCTAAATCACAAGAAATATTTTATAAAGAAACACATGTTTGAAATTTATTTAGTATATATAGGCAAGATGGTTTTCTTAAGTGGACATCAATCGCTTTTAATTGAATAAATATTTGTTGAAGTCCTATTGGATACCCAACTAGTCTTTGAGGTATCAAGGATAAAACAGCAATCAAGATGATCAACTTGTTTCTAATGTACAGTTTATATTCAAGTAGTTTCTACCAAAGAAAATTTTTTATATGTGAATGAGTATTACCTGAAATAATAAAAATAACACATGGGCCATAAAAGCACATTGAATGCATAAAATATTGTTTATTTTAATTTCACATATTAGATTGGCTGTTCAAGGACAGTCCTAAATGCTTTCATTATTACATATAAATACTAGAGGCCCAGTGCATGAAAATTCGTGCACTCAGGGGCGTCCCTCAGCCCAGCTTGCACTGTCTCACAGTCTGAAAGCCCTCAGGGGATGTCCTACTGATGGCTTAGGCCCACTCCCCACAGAGAGCAGGCCTAAGCTGCAGTCTGGCCCCCTCTGTGAAAGGCGACCAGGCAGGCTGATCAGGGGATAGCGCTGGCTGGGGAGTGGCCGGCCCTGCCCCCTGATCACCTGTCCACCACCACATGTCACTGCCACCCCCCATCGCCATCCCCTCCCTCTGCCCACTGGCATGCACCTTGGCTGGCTTGGCGCCACCTTCTCACCAGCCCCACTGACCAGTTGTTCTGCTGTTCATTCAATTTGCATATTACACTTTTATTATATAGGATTGTTTCCCTATGGACATTTGCTATGTGCCAGGCATTGTTTCAGGTAATTTACATATATTGTGACACTTAAATCTTGCAAAAAACAGATGAAATAAATATTTTCATTTGCAGATAGGAAAAATGACTTTGAAAAAGAATAAATAATGACCAAATTTAATTACCTGACTTCTGTCTGACCGTATAACCTGATCCACTCCACTAGCCTACATAAAAGCACTGTAATGTACAGGGTGGGGCAGAAGTAGGTTTACAGTTGTAAATACATGAAACACAGAATTTATTCTTATATTATTATTAATTAATTACTGTATATTTCCATACAAAGTATAAGCCTACTTTTACCCCACCCAGTATCTTGCATATAGTTTATATTGACATGTGTTATTGTTGTGTCCTGTCTAAATACTGTATTTTACATATTTCAAAGATAGTCATTTGTTTCTCTATCACAGAAGATAAGCCATTGTTCCTTTAAAAAAATACAAAGGAAAAAATAGCTGTGTTTCAATAACAACAACTAATTTAAAAGCCACTAGGGTAGCATTTAAGCACTTGAGGAAATCACAAGGCACTCTTTATAGTATTTTGAGAAAAGTTAAAGCCACTCTGATTTGCCTTCATATGGGCCCTTTGTGGTTGATTAAATTGTCTTCGTGAGATTTTCTCTCATGAGATAAAAATTATTCCTCTAAGTTTTCAAACACTGTCACAAATCATGCTTTACTTACTGTGGAATGAGATAAAACCCAGTAAACATATTTGCTCAGGACCTTAGACTTCTTTATCATTTAGAAGTAAATTCGCAGTTGAGCAAAAGACAAACTCAGAGGCAAAACTAACTCCATGATGTAACTTCATTATTACCCCAAGCTACATTCTTCTTGAGCCCCTACTAGAACAACACTTAGTAGCATGGTCCGGGAAAACTCTCAGTGTGGTGGGGAGGAGGCAGAAGCATATAGTTCAAGCACAAAGTAGGAATTATAAAGGGTGAGGTTTGGAGAAGCTGGAACTTAGTACATATAAGCTCCTCTTTAGCTTCCTGGCCTCCTTGGATAGATGCTGAAACTATGCCAGCCTCACTTCTTTTCTCTACTGAATACTTTGCCACAATAGAGTAATTTAAATGGCTTGTCAAAATGCCACTCAGCTTAAAAATATGTATCTCAATTGTGGAAGCCTTATGATAGTTCTTATTTCTTATCTGGCTTAACTTCCTCTTATGCTCTATAACATGAGCCCCAAAATCTTATAGTATATTTTCATTAACATCAGGTTTTCTCAATTTGGCTCAAAGTTTTGGACTTAGTGCTAACTTTTTACAAGTTTTGCACAGTCTTCCTTATTTCTTTTCTAATACACTGTTCTCTATATGGAGTACTCATCATCTTTCCTCTCATCTCTTTTTCACAAATCACTGCACTTTATCTTTTAAGACTCTGTTAAAAGCAGTCTCTTTCTTAAAATCCTCCCCTATCCATCTAGCAAGAATACTGTGCTTTACTCCTGAACTACTGTAGCAATTTTTTTTCATTTTATGGCATTAATTTTGTTCAACCTTGTTATTATTTCTGTACATTTTCATTCTCTCTGTCTTAGTTGTAGACATGGTTCTGATTGGCAGGATCCATCCAGATTTATCACTGTATTTTTACTGCCAATAAGCACAGGCCTTTGAACTTTTAAAATATTCAAAATATTGTTTGACATTTTGCATTGCCAATTTAACTGAGTAAGCTTGTAATTTTTACTTCTCAACCTACTTAATTCACCATACTTGCTTTCACACACTGTTTAGGTTTCCAAGCTACATGTACTGTTTTTTACTCTCACTGTCACCCTTGGCATTGTCTGCTCTGCACATTCTCAAGTTGGCTTTTGTCTAACCACACAGAACTTGTATGGAAAGAAATAACTAATGAAAGTTGTAGGGATTCCTTGCTTTTGTAACAGATTGTTTCATTTTCTTTGAGCAAACACCAGATTAATAGAAGCAAGTTCCATTATACGACACACCTGAATACCATCTATCACCAGTGTGAATGAAAATATCTGGCCCCATATCCAAGCACCTATTCACATTTAATAAAACACAATTTTAAAATTACAGTTGAGATTGACGTTAGAGGAATGGCAGCTACAGGGTGTGTCTGTCTTCTCCCCGTATCTTCTCCCCCAATAAAATAACCACCTATAATTCAACAAAGAAGTTCCTACTCAACACAGATGCAGGCCTGAGAGACCTGTACACTGGAACAACTAAGGTGGGCTCCTTGGAATAAGTGGGGGAGATGAGAGAAGGAAGGGAAGCTGAACAGAGCTACAGCGCAGCAGCCTGTCTGCAGCACAGCTGGGAACTGGCAGCCAGAGTCCCGGCATTTTCATCAGCCAATAGGGTCAAACAGAGAGCTAACTCGGCAAGTGGCTGGCTGTTGGAATAGCTACTGGAGTGGCAGCATTGTGTGGTTTCACACAAAAACAGTGAGGTAGAGTGTCTGAACTGCGGGGATGCATTGTTAATCGGATCTGAGTTGCTTGTGTGAGCTGTGAATCAGCAGACACCCTCCCTACAGAGTCTCTCTCCATGGCTTAGGTTTGGCTGCTGGCTTTCAGGCAAAGAAAGTAGATTACAGAGCCCTGCCACAAATTAGACTCCCAGGTCTTGCCTCCCATTGCTCTTGGATTGTTTCCAGGAGTGTATTGTCTGTAGGCCAAGAACTGTTGCACTAGATACACAATTTCCCTCTGTGACTGAACCTCAGGAGGGGTGTTTGGGCTAGACATTTGGAGTTCAAGGACTGCCATTACTGTGAAAGAAAAACAAACCTCACCCCAAGCAGCAGAAACAGTACAGCCCTATGGAAAGAGCAGAGGTTCGAAACTGTGAGGCCACAGAGGAAAAAATAAAATAAAAAATCTTGCAATTCAGCGCCATCTACTGGAACAGAGTAGAAAGACCTCCTCAGAGATAAATGGGAAAACAAAGGAGAACAACAAACTCCATGAACAATCACAACAATGAGGACCAGAAAGTAAATTAAAAATCCCCAGAAAACAAGCTGGAACATGCGGAATTATGCGAGTTGAATGACAGAGATTTCAAGATTGCTGTACTGAAAATACTCAATGAGATGAAAGAAAATACTGACAGGCAATTCAGCGCACTCAGGGAAAAAAAAACCAATGAACAAAATGGGTATTTCTCCAAAGAAATTGAATTGTTAAAAAAGTATATAGCAGAAATCCTGGAAATGAAGCAGGCAATTAAAGAAATTAAGAGTGAACTGATGAGCATAGAAAATAGACCAAACCAATTAGAGGAAAGAACTAGTGATATTGAATATAGGAATCAAGAAATGATGCAGAGGGAAGAAGAGAAAGACCTGAGAATAAAGAAATATAAAATGCCCCTATAAGAGCTCTCTATTCCATAATATGTATATGAGGCCCGGTGCACAAAAATTTGTGCACTCGGGGGGATGGGGGTCCCTCAGCCCGGCCTGTGCCCTCTCGCAGTCTGGGACCCCTCAGGGGATGACCACCTGCTGGCTTAGGCCCGCTCCC
>NW_006294399.1:39696-40748 GCF_000327345.1 Myotis davidii | reverse complement strand
AAGTAAATACAACAGTACATCCAAAAAATAATACATCACAATCAAGTGGGATTCATTCCAGGGGCACAAGGATGGTTCAACATTTGCAAATCAATCAACATAATACACCACATTAACAAAAGAAAGGATAAAATCATATGATCTTGTCAATAGATGCAAAAAAAGCATTTGACAAGATACAACATTCATTTTTGATTAAAAAGCTCGATAAAATAAGAATAGAAGAAAAGTACCTGTACTTAATAAAAGCCATATATGATAAACCCTCAGCCAATATCATATTCAAAGTTGAAAAACTGAAAGTTTTGACCAGGAACAAGACAAGGATGTCCACTCTCACCACTTTTTTTTTAAATATATTTTATTGACTGTCAGCCCGCAGGCCGACGCTCTATCCACTGAGCCAAACCGGTTTCGGCCACTCTCACCACTTTTATTCAACATAGTACTGGAAGTACTAGCCAGAGCAATAAGGCAAAATAAAGAAATAAAAGGCATCGAAACAGAGAAGGAAGAAGTCAAACTGTCACTTTTTGTGGATGACATGATGCTGTATATAGAAAACCCTAAAGACTCTACAAAAAAAACCCACAAAAACAAACAAACAAACAAAAAACTACGGGAAACAATAAACAAATACAATCAAGTTACAGGATACAAAATCAATGTACAAAACTCCATTTCTTTCCTGTATACCAACAACAAAACTTCAGGGGAAAAAAATGGAGAAAACAGTTTCTTTTGCAATTGCAACCAAAAGAATAAAATACCTAGGAATAAACTTAACGAACAATGTGAAAAACCTATTACTGAAAATTAGAAAACATTATTAAAAGAGATTGAAAAAGACACAACAAAATGGAAAAATAGCCCGTCTTCATGGATTGGAAGAATCAACCTAGTTAAAATGGCCATTTTACCTAAAGCAATCCCCGTCAAAATCCCAATGTCATTTGTCAAATAAATAGAACGAGAAATCATCAGATTTGTATGGAACCACAAAAGACCCAGAATAGAGAAAGCAATCCTGAAAAAAAATAAAAAATAAACAA
>NW_006294399.1:30890-39553 GCF_000327345.1 Myotis davidii | reverse complement strand
AGAAAATATCCTATGTTCATGGATTGGAAGAATTAACATAGTTAAAATGGCCATTTTACCCAAAGCAATATACAGATTTAATGCAATCCCATCTAAATCCCAATGTCATTTTCTAAAGAAATAGAATGAGAAATCATCAGATTTTGTATGGAACCACAAAAGACCCAGAATAGCCAAAGCAATCCTGGAAAAAAAAAAAAGAACAGGACTGGAGGTATCACTAAAAACTATCAAAACAGCACGGTATTGGCAGAGAAACACATACACAGATCAATGGAACAGAATAGAGATCCCAGCTATAAAACCACACATATATGGACAGATAATTTTTGACAAAGGAGCCAGAAATGCACATTGGAGTAAAGATAGTCTCTTTAATAAATGGTGTTGGGAAAACTGGAAAGCCATATGCAAATTAATGAAACTGGATTGAAGTTTGTCCCCATGCACAAAAATTAATTCAAAATGGATCAAAGACTTAGGTATAAGACCTGAAACTATAACTCATAGAAAAAATATAGGTAACAAACATATGGACCTGGGTGGTAGAGAACATTTTATGTATTTGACCCCAAAGGCAAAGGAGGTAAAAGCAAAAATAAATGAATGGGACTATATAACTAAAGAGAAAGCAAAAATAAATGAATGGGACTATATCAAACTGAAGAGCTTCTGCACAGCAAAAGAAATGGACAACAAAACAAACAGGCAGCCAACCAGATGGAGAAGATATTTGCAAACAGTAGCTCTGACAAAGGTTTAATTTACAAAGTATATAAAGAACTCATAAAACTCAGCACCAAATAAATAAACAATCCAATCAAAAAGTGGACAGAGGACCTGAAAATACACCTCTCCCAAGAAGACATACAAACAGCCAATAGATATGAAAAGATGTTCTACCTCACTGAGAATCAGGAAAGTGCAAATCAAAACTATAATGAGATACCACCTTATACCAGTTAAAGTGGCCATTATCAACAAGACAAGCAACTACAAGTGTTGGAAAGGTTGTGGAAAAAAGTGAACCCTCATGCACTACTGATGGAAATGTAGACTGGTATAACCACTGTGGAAATCAGTCGGGTGATTCCTCCAAAAATTAAAAATAGAGCTACCATATGACCCAACAATCCCACTCCTGGGTATATACCCAAAAAACTCAAAATCATTTATATGTAAAGATACATGCACCCCTATGTTTATTGCAACATCATTCACAATGGCTAAGAGTAGGAAACAGCCAAAGTACCCTACGATAGATGACTGGATAAAGAAGATGTGGTATATATACACAATGGAGTACTACATGGTCATAAGAAAGGATGAAATAGTGTCATTTACCACAACTTGGATGGACCTTGAGAACATTATGCGAAGTGAAATAAGTCAAACAGAGAAAGCTAAGAACTATATGATTTAACTCATATGTGGAATATAAAACTGAAACTTATATACACAAACAGCAGTGTGGTGGTTGCCAGAGGAGGGGAGGGTTGGTGGAAGAAAGGGGTCCTAATATGAGGTGACAGGAGAAGATTTAACTTTGGGTGGTGGGCTTATGGTCTTATACACAGATTTTGTAAATTAGTAATCCACACATGTAACCTATATGTTCATGTAGACTAATGTCACCCCAGTTAAATTTAAAATAATAAATAAATAAATATATTATAGTTGACATACAATATTATATGTTTTAGGTGTATAACATGGTAATTAGACATTAATATAACTTACAAAGTGATCAACCCCATAAGTCTACTACCCAACAGACATCATACATGATCATTAAGATATTATTATTAACTATATTCCATAAACTGTATTTTACAATCTCAGGAACCCTATATCATAAAGAGGTAATATGCAAATTAATCCTCACACCCTCACAAGATGGCTGCTTACAACCAGGCCAGCAGGGGTAGTAGTGAGGGATGACCAAACAACTGAACAAGCAGGCTGTGTGGGGCAACCAGGGCAGCAGGGAGGTTAGTGAGGGACGACCAAATGACTGAACAGCAGGCTGCGTGCGATGACCAGGCCGGAGGGGGGGTTGTGAGGGGAAACCAGGCAGCAGGGGGCAGTTAGGGGTGACCAGGCCAGCAGGCAGGTGAGCGGTTAGGAACCAGCGGTCCAGGATTGTGAGAGGGATGTCCGACCACTGGTTTTGGCCTGATCAGACATCCCCCAAGGGGTCCCGGATTGGAGAGGGTGCAGACTGGGCTGAGGGGAACCCCCCCATGCATGAATTTCATGTACTGGGACTCTAGTATTTTATAATTGGAAGTGCATATACCTTAATCCCTTTAACCTTTTTCGCCCATCCTTCCAAATCCCTTCCAGCAAGTGACCATCCAGACCATCCGTTTGTTCTCTGTATCTATGAATTTGTTTCTATTTTGTTTGTTTATTTGTATTTTGTTTTATATTCCAGGCATAAGTGAAATCATATGGTATTTGACTAGCTCTAACTTATATCACTTAGCATAATACCCTCTAAGTCTATCCATATTGTTACAAATGACAAGATTTCATGCTTTTTCAGGGCTAAGTAATATTCTATTGTATGCATGTAGCACTTCTTCTTTATGCATTCATCTATTGATGGACACTTAATTTGTTCTATACCTTGGCTCTTATAGTAAACGAGGCCTGTTGCACAAAATTGTGCAAGAGTAGGCCTTCCTTCCCCTGGCTGCTGACACCAGCTTCCCTCTGGCACCCGGGACCCAGGCTTTTCTCTGGCACCCAGGACCCAGGCTTCCCTCGCAGCCCCATCTTCATCTGGAATGCCGTCTGGAAGGACGTCTGGAAGGATGTCTGGTCTAATTAGCATATTATGCTTCTATTAGTATAGATAATGTTGCAATGAACATAGGGATTCATATGCCTCAATTAATGTTTTGAATTTCTTTGAATAAATACCCACAAATGTATATTTATGGTAGCTCAATTTTGAATTTTTGGGGAGCCTCCATATTGTTTTCCATAGTAGCTATAGTAATTTACAGTCCTACCAACAGTGCATGAGTTGTTCCTTTTTCATCACATCCTGGACAACACTTGTCTTAATCCTTAAACAACAATCAGAAAGATCATATGCACGCCTGTGTTCATAGAAGTATTATTTATAATAGCCAAGATCTAGACACAGGGCATGTGCCCATCAGTAGATGATTGGATTAAAAAATAGCTGTGGTACATATACATAGTGAAATATATATGGTCATAAAAAATAAGGAAATATTACCTTTTTTCAATAGCATGGGTGGACCTTGGGATTATTATGCTAAGTGAAATGAGCCAGTCTGAGAAATACAAATACCATGTGATCTCACTTATATATGGAATATGATGAACAAAATAAACTGACGAGCAAAATAGAAACAGATGCATGGATACATGGACCAGACTGACAGCTGTCAGAGCAGAGGGGTTTGAGGGATATTGGATAAAAGAAGGTGAAAGAATTAACCAAATAATATATATGCATAACCCATAGACAGACTACAATATGGTGATGGCCAGAGGGACAGGAGTTTAGGGATATGTGAAGGCAGACAAAAGGGAGGTGGTAGATTATGAAGGTACCTGTAATAGTGTCAAAAATAATTTAAAAAATCTCTTTAGTTCCATATAGTCCCATTTGTTTATTTTTCCTTTTGTTCCCCTTGTCTGAGGAGATATTCAAAACAATATGCTAACAGCAATTTAAATGAGTTTGCTGTCTATGTTTTCTTTCAGAAGTTTAATCATCTTAGGTCTTACATTTAAGTCTTTAACTCATTTTTAGCTTATTTTGTATATGATATAAGAAAGTAGTCTAGTTTCTTTTTCTTTCTTTCCATTTTTTTCATTTATCTCTTCAGTTTTCCTAAAAAACCATTTATTGAGGAGGCCATCTTTATCCCGTTGTATATTCTTGACACCTTTGTCATCAATTAATTGACTAGACAGGCGTGGGTTTATTTCTGGACTCTATTCTGTTCCATTTATCTATGTGTCTGTTTTTATGCCAGTACCATGGTGTATTGACTTCCTTATCTTTGCAGTATAGTTTGATATCAGGTAGCATCATACCTCCAATTTTATTCTTCTTTCTCAAGATTGGTTTGGCCATATATAAATTTTTGGATTATTTGTTCTAGTTCTATGAAAAGCAATCTCTATTGAAATACAATGGTATTTTTTCACCAAATATATACCATTGTATTTTGATAGAGATTGCTTTGAATCTGTAGATTCTTTTGGGTAATATGAACATTTTAATTATGTCAATTCTTCCTATCCATAAACATGGATTATTCTTCCATTTTTTGTGTTTGTCTTCTTCAATTTCTTTTTTCAAACTCTTTCAGTTTTCCAAGTATAGGTATTTTATCTTATTTTTGAAAGTCTATTTTTTAATGATTTCAGAGAGGGAGAGAGAGATAGAAACATCAATGATGAGAGATAATCATTGATTGGTTGCCTCCTTTCCACCCCACACTGCGGATGGAGCCCACACCCTGGGCATATACTTGACCTGGAATCTAACTGTGATCCCCTGGTTCATATAGGTTGATGCTCAACCACTGAGCCACACCAGCTGGGTTTATCATCTTTATCAAATGTATTTATAACTATTTTATTCTTTTTGATGCACTGTCAATGGAATTTTTTTAAAAATATATTTTATTGATTTTTTTACAGAGAGGAAGGGAGAAAGATAGAGAGTTAGAAACATCGATGAGAGAGAAACATTGATCAGCTGCCTCCTGCACACTCCCTACTGGGGATGTGCCCACAACCAAGGTACATGCCCTTGACCAGACTTGAACCTGGGACCGTTGAGTCCGCAAGCTGACGCTCTATCCACTGAGCCAAGCTGGTTAGGGCTGGATTGTTTTATTGATTTCCCTTTCTCATAGTTTGTTGCTGGTGTATGAATATACAATCAAATTTAAAATGTTTTAAATATGTTACACCGTATTTAATGATCACTGAAACAAAAATACAGTTTGACTATCACTAAATTCTAAAACTGTAAGGATATTAGAGATCATCATATCCAGAAGCCTCACATGGAAACTGAGACCTAGACATGCTTAAGGTGCTTGGCCAAGGCTAAGGGCAGAAATAAGTATGCAGAAAAAGTCCATCCAATGAGTTTTCTAACCCATACTTCCATTGTGGAATCAGATTATTTTATCTTTATATATTTTTTAAAGCATGGTGTATAAAATACAGTCTTTAAGGCCAGGATTATTTAAGCTATTTACCTAAAGCTTACAATTTTGCCAAGATTAATATAAACACTGAGAATATTTTACATGATATTTTTAATTCCTGCAGAAACACTGGATAAATAGATTAATGTGGGGCCTCATGGTAAAGCGATAATTTAACAGAACACTGTAGTGAAAAACACAACCTGAATATGAATCATTAGGTTCCAAGTATGGTATGTTGAACTGTTTTTGTCTAGTAAATATAAAAGGATTTGTTGTAATATCTTTATAAAAATACTATAGATAATTATTTTCTCCCAGCTCTTTGAAGGTAAAATTATCTTAAATTTTTAGATTATTTCTCAAAGACTCACAATATAGGAAAGGGCATCTGTGTAGATTATCCATCATTAGAATGCATTTTTCTTTAGAGCAAAAAGCTAAAACTGGCAAAATATATTAATAGCACTTTTCTACATACTATTTATCATTTTTAATCATAAGAAAAAGCTAGATATAAAGTATTGAACATAATTAAAAAGGATTCCAATATAAGAGAACAAAGAAGGGGTACATGATATATTTTCCTGAAAGGGAATTTACTATTTTTTCATGCAAGCCAGGAAAAATGTGTCTAACTTCCATGTGCTTGAGGAAATACTATATCTTTTATCTTCTTATTTACTTAACAGAGACACAGACACCATAATGTGTTTATATTTGCAAATCACTTCAGATATACATTTGAAACATACTGGAAGTGGAATGCGCAGTATCTTGTTAGGAGTAATTTGAAATAATTCCAGTTACCACAACTGATATATCAAACAGATCTATCTGGGAGTAGGTCTGTTTAATGTTTGAAAATGCATATGTTTCCTGTCTTTTCTGTTTGTTCCTAGGCAGCATATCACTTATCTTAATTTAGCAGTGAGTATTGTTGTCATTACTGTTTCAGCTATTTGTCCGGGATTGCTATCAGAACATTTAAATGGTTTCATCCTAGTCTAAGATATGCCAGTTTGTTTTATACTAATCATAGTAGTTATAGCTACATTTTTTCAGAAAAGACAGTGTAATGATTTATATCTTCAAAATTATAAATTGAGGTAATTATACATTTTTGCAATGTCATGCCTCTAAAGAGCAGTTTAATTTACTGAATTCTTATCAAATGATTAATTATTGGGTGCAAAGTATCCTGATGCATCAATACATTAATACAGGTAGTGTATTAATTTCCACATATCACAATATAAGATGTACACTTAAATCACACATGTATTTTATTAATACATGATATAAATAAGATCCTTTGCTCATTCATTCTTCTCTCTCTCTACAGCTTGCTTTTTCTTGCTCTTTCTCTTTTTCCAGCATTCCCTTTTTCTCTGTCTCTTTCTCTCTCACGGACACATGCACATGCAAATATATAACAACTTGAATTTCTAACTGATTATTTTCATAGAAATGTACTTCTAGAGAGACTCTGTGATAGACATTGGATGGATAATCATATTTCAATAGGACCACTGAAATATAAATTAGAGAATAGTTTTTAAACAAGCAGGTATCTTAACTTTTCTTAAAAAATTCAAATATAGCAAGTTAGTTAAGACAATACTTTCAGATTAATGTGTTAGGTTTCAGTTCACTGCAGTGGAACTGTTCTCAAAAATAGTATAATTATATTTATTAAACAATAGTTTATATGTTCATTTGTAAAGACATACTTATAGAATAATATGTCCTGATCTAGTGTAAGAATCTATTGTAAATTTTTTCAGACAATAATTAAATTAACTAAATATTTAAATTAAGACTATGTATTAAAGTGATAGTTTTCTTGGCCAGTGTAACTCAGTGGTTGAGTGTCCCCCATGAACAAAGAGGTTCAATTCCTCATCAGAAACCAGCCCAGGTTGTGGGCTTGATCCCCAGTGGAAGGTGTGCAGGAGGCAGCCAATCAATGTTTCTCTCTCATTGATGTTTTTATCTCCCTATTCCTATTCCTTCCTCTCTCTCTAAGAAAATCAATAAAATTTTTTTTTTAAAAAAGTAATAGCTTTAACATTTCTGGTATAAACTCTTTATTCTTTAAAAAGAATTATACCAAACTAATAACTATATTACTGTTTCAAGTGTTTTATTGGTGACTAGGGGCCCAGTGCACTAATTCATGCACCTTGAAAGGAACTGTGGCCCGCAAGGCTGTGGTGGGCACAGGGGCTGGTCTTGGTCCATCCTCTATGCCTTTGCCTGGCCCCTCCCACTGCAGCCATCCTGCCCCCTGTTTGCCAGCAGCCCCACTCCTATGTGCTGATGGCGCAGGCCCAGCTCCTACCCACTGCCGGTGCAGAGCGATGTGGCCAACACCATCAGTGGGTGAAAGTGACAGCTGCTGCCCCAATCACCCCTCAGGAGCAAGGGGAGGTGGGGAAGCCCTCAGGGGCAATCAGGGCCAGCAGCCACTGCTTGTACCCACTGATGGCACTGAGCAATCAGGACCAGTGCTGGATGCCAGCAGCGGGTGTGAGTGGTGGCTCCAGCTGCAGGTGCAAGTGGGGCCGGTGCTGGCAGCGGGTACGAGCACTGGGCAGGACTGTAGCATGCAGAAGCAAATAATTTTTAGTAACCACCAGAGGTGCTAGGGTCCAACCCCAGCAGGTCCAGGGGTCCCCAAAGGTATGGACAGAGTCGGCAAAGAAGGAATGACACAGAGACAGTGTTCAGTTGATCAGCAGCCTAGCCAGGATCTCTAGCCAAGTTCTGGTCAGGATCTCCAGCGACGTTCTGGTTAGGATCTCCAGCCAGGTTCTGTGTCCTCAGGGGAAAATCCCTACCTGGGGAAACAACCTTTCTCAGAGAGGTGACCTTGGTTAAAACACATAGTGCCAAGAAGGTGAGCAAACATATTAAGAAAAGGATGCCATATACGCCAGGTCCCTTGAAATATATGCTGTGTAGATGTTTCTTCCCTGCAGTGACTGTGTCAAGCAGCAAGGATGGACCGGCTCCCAGCACAGAGGCTCACCCCAGTGACAGCAACTGGTGCCTCACATTGGTCTGGTGCTCATGCTCACCTGCTCCACCAACCTGCCGTGTCTGATGCCCACCATGTTCCATGCATGCCCCTGGTGGTCACCTCACATCATAGAGACTGGTTGTTTGATTGTTTGGTTTTTCTACCATTCGGTCTATTTGGATATTAGCCTTTTACTAGTAAATAATGCTGCAATGAAGATAGGGGTACATATATTCTTGCAAACTAGTATTTCTGGTTTCTTCAGATAAATTCCCAAAAGTGGAATTACTGGGTCATAAGAAAATTGTGTACTGTTTTCCACAGTGACTGCACCAATCTGCATTTCTAGCAACAAACTTTTAAATTATTTCCTAACATAATGCCGTTTTTTTTGAAAGAAATAAAAAAGAATGGCTTTAATACTT
>NW_006294399.1:28501-29402 GCF_000327345.1 Myotis davidii | reverse complement strand
GTTTCCTTTTGTGGAGGCCACAGCTGGCCAGAGCAATTGGGAAGCTTGGCTTCCTCCATCCCCGGGGCAAGCAAGCCTCCTGCTTGCTCCAGCTCCGTGGCTGCTGGCCGCCATCTTGGTTGGGTTAATTTGAATATATTCACTCTAATTGGCTGGTGGGCATGTCTTGGGCCTAGTGAAGGTATAGTCAATTAGAGTCTTTGTCTTTTATTAGTATAGATTATATAGGACTAGTGCCCCCAGTGCAGGGATTCATGCACATTGAAAGGAAATTAATTAGAAGTTGGCTGGTGGGGTGGGACTAGGCAAGATGGGCCAGACACGCCCTGGAGCCAACCTCCCATGGTCCCTCCCAATCTGGCCACACCTGGGGCAGTGCCATAGCACGAAGGCCATCTGCAGAGTGAGCAGGGTCCTTCCAGCAGGTGGATTCCTTCGGACTGGCCTGCAGGGATCTGGTCGAAACTGGCTCTCTGACATCCCCCGAGGGGTCCCAGATTGTGAGAGGGCAGTTCTCGGGTGACGCACCCCATAATTGGGCTCCCTCCTCTCTGGTTCCGGCGTGTCACCTGAGAACCACCTCTGCCAAGTCACCGCAGCTCAGCAGCTTCTGTGTTGAGCATCTGCCCCCTGATGATCAGTGTGCATCATAGCTACTGGTTGAAGCATCTGCCCCTGGTGGTCATTGTGCATCATTGTGCATTGTGGTCGGATAGTCGCTTAGCTTTTTACATATATAGATAAGCACTGGGATTATTTTTTTTATTTTTTTAACATTGCACTTTTTCAAATTATTGTCTTACTAATCTATACTAATAAAAGGGTAATATGCAAACTAGGCCAGGACACCGTAACAGTAAAGACCAGCTCAGGAGGAGGCTGTGCTTGCAGATGGGCGGGG
>NW_006294399.1:11614-28485 GCF_000327345.1 Myotis davidii | reverse complement strand
GGGGGGGCACTGCTGTGTGGTGAGGCAAGCATGGATGGGCAATGAACAGGCCTGAAGACAGCAGGGTGGAGTGTAAAGCAGGGCCTGCCAGTCGCCGCGGAGACCAGTAGGTCTGAAGACAGCAGGGCGGAGCAGGCCCCACAGAGGACAGGGAGCAAACGGTCACCGAGGCTACCAACTCAAGTGATTTTGAAGGTTGCACAGGTGTGTGGGAACTTGACTCTGGGTCCCACAGTGCACCCCAGACTCTGACAGGAGGGAGGAGGGAGCCTAATAACTGCACCCAGGACCCACACAGCAGAGCACCTGCTCCCAGGACTCCCAGCACGGTGGTGGGAACCCCATCCGTCATGAAATCACCCGTTGGCCAGCTTGCTGTCAGTGGCCTGACAGCCAGGAATCTATTCACTCGCACCTGAGACCCTGACAACAGGGAGGTGGGAATATGTCTAAAGACCAACTATCAGCACAAAGTACCTCTGAAGCTGAAAGAAGCCATTGTTGGCGACACAATGTATCTGAAGGTCAACTATTGGCACAAGGTATCTCTGGAGCCAAAAGAAAGTGTCATTGTCAACAGAATATGTCTGAGGACCAATTATTGGCACAATGTACCTCTGCAGCTGAAAGAAAATGACAGCATCAACAGAATATGTCTGAGGATCAGCTATTGGCACAAAATACCTCTGAAGCCAAAAGAAGCCAGCATCAGTGACAGAATGTATCTGAAGAGCAACTTTTGGCACAATGTAGGTCGGCAGCCGAAAGAAGATGGTATCATCGACAGGAAATGTCTGAAAACCAATGTACCTCTGAAGCTGAAAGAAGGCAGCATCAGCGACAGGATATATCTCAAGACCAACTATTGGCACAACATACCTGTGCAGCTGAAAGAAACTGGCATCATCGACAGAAAATGTCTGAAGATCAAAATGAAATGCTTGAAGACCAACTATTGACACAACATACCTCTGAAGCTGAAAGAGGCTGGCATCGTCAACAGAATATGTCTAAGGAAAAGTCATCAAAAAGTACTACCAATACTGGTAGGAACTGCCTTCACAGCGAAAATGGAGTAAATGAGGATGCAATTATCAAGCATAGTTGTGGTGGAATGAATGTTCGATGTGAATTTTGCCTATCACTAAACTTCTCTGATGAAAAACCATCTGATGGAAAATTTACTCAATGTTGTAGCAAAGGTAAAGTTTGGCCAAATGATATACATTTCCCATAATACCCAGCATATTTAAAAAGATTAATGATAAATGAAGATTCTGACAGTAAAATTTTCATGGAAAATATTCGTTCAATAAATAGTTCTTTTGCTTTTGCTTCAATGAGTGCAAATATTGCATCACCATTAGGATATGAGCCATACTGTTTTAGAATACACAGACAAGTTTATTACCATACTGGAACTTTACATCCTTCAGATGGTGTTTCTCAGAAGTTTCCTCAACTCTATGTTTTAGATAAGGCTGAAGCAACAAGTAAAAGATTAGCAATGCCAGAAAACCAGGGCTGCTCAGAAAGACTCATGATCAACATCAACAACCTCATGCATGAAATAAACGAATTAACAAAATCATACAAGATGATACATGAGGTAGAAAAGGAAGCCCAACCTGAAGCAGCAGCAAAAGGTATTGCTCCCACGGAAGTAACAATGGCGATTAAATGTGATCTAACAGTGATCCAGGTAAATATAATTCTCCTCATGTAACCGAGGTTGCCATCATATTCAGAAACGAAGATGGAGAACCTCCTGTTGAAAGGGACTTGTTCATTCATTTTAAACCATATCCTAATAATCTGAACTCTACTAAAATGAAACAAATCAGTATCCTGTTTCCTACATTAGATTCAATGACACATCTTATGTGGGCAGAGCACAAGAGATTTATCTCAGTGCTGTGGCCAGTGCAACGCTGTGAGCACACTCCAGCGAACAGGCTTCCTTGGCACACCAGGAAGTCACAACGCCGCCTGACAAATCTCCAAGAGCCACCTACTCTTAGCCCCGACCCTCACGCCCATTGGATAACATAGCAAGCGTGTCCCTATTGTATTGGCTGCCTACCCCTTTATATATGGCTGTACTTCCTCGATAAACTTAGATCTGTGTCTCTGAACCTGGTCTCCGGAGTCGTGCATGCGGATGCCCCAGAGTATTGGGCTCCGTCGTCCTCACCCCCGGGGGACCCCCTGTTCCAATCTTATTTTTTTTCCACATGGTGAAAAAGCCTGGGGAATGGATATTGCATTAAGACTCAGAGACAACAGTGTAATCGTCAATAATACTAGACAAAATGTAAGGACACAAGTCACACAAATGCAGTATTATGGATTTCATTTCTCCATCCAGGACACATTCAATCCTATTCTAAATGCAGGAAAGTTAACTCAACAGTATATTGTCGATTCATATTAAAAAATGGAAGCCAATCGAATAAATTTCATTAAAGCAAACCAATCTAAGTTGAGAGTCTAAATTGAAAAATATAGTGGTTTGATGAATTATCTCACATCTAGATCTGAAAATGACAGTGAGCTGAATAGTAAAATAATACTTCCATCATCTTTTGAGGGTAGTCCCAGAAATATGCAGCTGCGATATCAGGATGCTGTGGCAATAGTAATGAAGTATGGCAAGCCTGATTTATTTATAACCATGACGTGCAACCCCAATGGGCAGATATTGCAAACAATTTACAACACTGGAAAAAAGTTGAAAACAGACCTGACTTTGTAGCCAGAGTTTTTAATATTAAGCTGAATGCTCTTTTACATGATATATGTAAATTCCATTTATTTGGCAAAGTAATAGCTAAAATTTATATCATTGAATTTCATAAATGTGGACTGCCTCACACTCACATATTATTGATATTAGATAGTGAATCCAAATTATAAACAGAAATGCCTTATAGTTAAGGCAGAAATCCCGGATGAAGACCAGTGTCCTCGACTTTTTCAAATTGTAAAGTCAAATATGGTACATGGACCATGTGCAATACAAAATCCAAATATTCCATGTATGACAAATGGAAAATGTTCAGAGGGATATCCAAAAGAATTTCAAAATGCAACCATTGGAAATATTTATGGATATCCCAAATACAAATGAAGATCTGGTAGCACCATGTCTATTGGAAATAAAGTTGTCTATAACACTTGGATTGTCCCTTATAACCCGTATTTGTACCTTAAATATAACTGTCATATAAATGTTTCAACTAAATTTCAAAAAAGACTAATTGAAGTCTGTGAATCAATTAAAAGTGTCAAATATTTACTTAAATACATCTATAAAGGGCATGATTGTGCAAATATTCCAATTTCTTAAAAAAAAATTATCAATCATGACGAAGAACAGGACTTCATTGACTCCATGTATGTGAGGGCTCCTGAGGCTGTTTGGAGACTTTTTGCAATGTGAATGCATGACTAATTTCATGCAAGCACAAGATTAGCTATTCATTTGCCAAATGAACAAAATTTGTGTTTTCATACTGATGATTCTGCTGAAGTTTTAGATAGGGCTAAAAGACATAACTCAACTTTGACGGCTTGGTTCTTATTGAATAGAGAAGACTCTGATGCACATAATTATTATTATTAGGAGATTCCACAGCATTATGTGTTTAATAATTCTTTGTGGACAAAACACAGAAAGGGTGGGAATAAAGCATTAGGTAGACTGTTTACTGTGAGCTTTAGAGAACCAGAACAATATTACCTTAGACTTTTGCTTCTGCGTGTAAAAGGTGTGATAAGTTTTGATGATCTGAAAACTGTAGGAGGTATAATTTCTTATACATTTCATGAAGCTGCTAAACACCAAAGATTATTAATTGAAGACACTATCTGGAAAGATACGATTGATGATGCAATCATCCTTAATATGCCCAAACAACTACGGCAACTTTTTGCATACATATGTGTGTTTGGATATCCTTCTGATGCACACAAATAATGGGATGAAAATAAATCTCATTTTCTTGAAGATTTCTGTTGGAAATTACACCAAAGAGAAGGTGCCTGTGTGAACTGTGAAAAGCATTCCCTTAACAAAATTCAAGAGGTATTCACATTGCATGGAATGAAATGTTCACATTTGAAACTTCCGGACTATCCTTTATTAACAAATACAAATGCATTTGATGAATCTTACGAGTGACAACAGGCAGATGTTTTTATAAATACTCTGAATGATGAACAGTTGGAAGCCTTTCAGACTATAACTTCAGCCATTGAAGCTCAAACTGTACACCCTACATGATTTTCTGCCGGAAGCTGGTCCATCCTTGCTGCTTGATACAGTCACTGCAGGGAAGGAACATCTGCACAGCATATGTTTCAAGGGACCTGGTGTATATGGCATACTGTTCTTAATATGTTTGCTCCCCTTCTTAGCACTATGTGTTTTAACCAAGGTCACCTCTCTGAGAAAGGTTGTTTCCCCAGGTGGACTGAAGGGTCCCAGGTCTGATTCCAGTCAAGGGCATGTACCTTGGTTGCAGGCACATCCCCAGTAGGGGGTGTGCAGGAAGCAGTTGATCGATGTTTCTCTCTCATCGATGTTTCTAACTCTCTATCCCTCTTCCTTCCTCTCTGTAAAAAATCAATAAAAATATATATTAAAAAAAAAAACAGGCTCCCTAAATTAGAAAGGAAGCCTAAACCAGGTCCTCCCACTCCTATGAGCTCCATGTCTAAATTTCAAAGAGTGATAAGAGAAGCTGAAGCTAATGGAGATCTTGAATTCTCACTCTGCTTCCCAGTCGTGTATGAGAGTGAGGGGGACGAAAACCCCACCTGGGAGCCTATACCTTAAAAAAATACTTAAATAATTAAAATTGGCCTGCTCTGAATATGGACCTCTAGATCCTTACACACAAACCTTGGTAGAAGCCCTAACCAGTAAACGGATGACTCCTTATGATTAGTCACAGGTTTGTAAAGCCTGTCTCTCTGGAAGCGATTACTTATTATGGAAAACTGAATATGGTGATCTTGCTAAGAGAGCTGTAGCCACTAGCAAAAAATCCAGAGGAGAAGTAACTCTAGACATGATATTAGGAGAAGGTGATTTTATCACGGCTCAGGAGCAAATGTATACGCCCAAAGATACACTTATTAAAGTAACCAGTTGTGCAGTAAATGCCTGGAAATCCCTACTTTATACAGCAGGAAAAACAACCACCCTTACAGAGGTTAAACAGAAGGTCGAGGAAACGTATCAGGATTTCCTTTCTCTCCTCATACAGGCAGTCAAGAGAGTAATCACTAGTGAAGAGGCTGCCAACATCCCAATCAAACAACTGGCTTTTGAAAATGCTAATAATACCTGCCAGGCTTTATTAAGGCCAATTCACAGAACAGGAACTATAAAAGATTTTATAAGACTTATTACAGATACCATGGATCTGAGAAGGTACCAGCAGATACCCTTTCCCTCTGGAATTTAGCTATGCCTAAATAGTGTGCTGATGTAAGTCCAGCATTTATACAAGGTGTAGCAATAGCCGCAGCCCTCAATGGGGAGACATATATTCAATATGTACAGTGAATAGGACAGGCCAGCAATAATATAGGTAATAAAAGAAATATGAACTGCTACTCTTGTGGCTTACCTGGGCACTTTAGCAGAGAAAGCCCAAATAAAAATAATAATACTCAGGCCAGATGGCAAGCTCCTCAACAGCCTGGAAATACATCAGGGAATAATATTAATCCTCCAAAAACTGTTTTTCCTTGATGTCAGAAAGGATTCCATTGGGCAAAGGAATGTAGATCAAAATACCATAAAAATGGTCAGCCTTTAAACTCTACAAACCGCTCCCAAGGAGATCCTATCCCTTCACCTCAATCGGGAAACTTGAGACGGGGCCAGCCCCAGGACCCTGCAATAATAGGGGCATCAACCCTCAACCCCTTTGCAAATTTCAATCTGTTAGTGCCCTCTTCAGGGAAACCCAGGCAGTGCAGGATTAGACCTAAGTTCCACCACCCATGAAATGCTAACCCCAGACTCGCCAGTAACAGCCATTCCTACAGGAGTGTCTGGGCCACTGCATGAAGGAACTGTAGGTTTAATATTAGGATGGAGCTCCACCTCATTACAGGGGATCTTAGTCATCCCAGGAGTTGTTGATGCAGACTACACAGGAGAAATACATATTTTACTTTCCCTTCCCACCACAACTGTACACATTCAGCACAACTAGAGAATTGCCCAATTACTCCTGTTACCAAAAATTACAAGAAAATGAGTTTAAATATTCCTCTCCTCATCATGTTCTACAACATACTCTATTTGTAATTACTATACTAAATGTAGATTCTGAGGGAAATTCCCTGATGTACAGAGATTGGAACCCTGATCTAACTAAATCTAAAGCTCTCGTCAAATGGAGAGAATTACTTTCAGGACTTTTAACCTGGGGGAGAGGATATGCTTGTGTATTTCTACAGGACGTAGACTCACCTGTGTGGATTCCAGACCATCTAGTCCGACCTTATGTCTCACCGCCCTCCATCTCCACCTCATGCTCCTCCTCTCTGGTATCATCCATATCAGCCGAACCAGAGGGCACAGCTGACTCTTCCCCAGACGCCGACACAACCATCAAGCAGAGCCCTGATGGGCCCGTTGATTGAGCCATTCAATGCGCTGACGCTTCAGAAAGTCCATCGCCAGCGATGCAGCCCGCTAGCCAGATCAAGGAGGACAACAAAACCACTGACTTGTAGACAGCTGAAATCCTTGACTGAAGAGGCCAGCAACTTACTACAGGAACAAAGGCTCTGTGTGCACTCCATCCACTATGTTTATTGCTACGCTCACTATCATTCCTTCTCAGTCTTCTCCCGAGCCTTAAACAACCCAATCTGAGAGGTGGCCACTGATTTACACGCGCTATCATTTAAAAAATAAAAAAGGGGGAATTCACCAGAAGCCGGTCCATCCTTGCTGCTTGACACAGTCGCTGCAGGAAAGAAACATCTGCACAGCATATGTTTCAAGGGACCTGGCATATATGGCATACTGTTCTTAATACGTTTGCTCCCCCTCTTAGTGCTATGTGTTTTAACCAAGGCCACCTCCCCAAGAAAGGTAATTTCCCCAGGTAGGGATTTTCCCCTGGAGTTCGGGATTAATAGGACTAAGGAAGGGAATAAATCAGTAAAACCCCTTAACTAAGTGCCAGGCAGGTAGTTAATCACTTTAACTACAAACAATCACGCTCAAGCTACATAATCTTTACTTAGGATAATCTCCTTCAGTTACTTCCTTGTAGTTTTAACAGAAAAATATAAAGGCCCAACTTCTCTTTATTGATGAATGCACCTTGGCATCCAGTTGTGCTATAAACATGATAGACATATTACTAAGAGAAATTATGAGTCTGAATGTTGTATTTGGTGGGAAAGTTCTCCTTCTTGAAGGAGATTTTCAACAATGTCTCAGTATTGCACTGCATGCTATGCGATCAGCCATAGTACAAACCAGTTTAAAATACTGTAATGTTTGGGGATATAATGTTTCAGAAAGTTGTCTCTTAAAACAAATATGAGGTCAGAGGATTCTGCTTATAGTGGATGGTTAGTAAAACTTGGAGATGGCAAACTTGATAGCAGTTTTCATTTAGGAATGGATATTATTGAAATCCCCTGTGAAATGATTTGTAATGGATCTACTATTGAAGCTACCTTTGGAACTAGTGTATCTATAGATAATATTAAAAATATATCTATATGTGAAATTCTTTGTCCAAAAAATGAGCATGTTCAAAAATTAAATGAAGAAATTTTGGATATACTAGATGGAGATTTTCACACATATTAGAGTGATGATTCTATGGACTCAACAGATGATACTGAAAGGTAAATTTTCCCATTAAATTTCTTAATAGTATGACTCCTTCAAGAATGCCATGTCATAAATTAAAATTGAAAGTAGGTGAAATCATCATGCTATTGAGAAATCTTAATAGCAAGTGGGGTCTTTGCAATGGTACTAGATTTATTATCAAAAGATTATGACTTAACATATCAAAGCTGAAGTATTAACAGGATCTACAGAGGAAGAGGTTGTTCTGATTACAAGAATTGATTTCTCCCCATCTGACACTAGCCTCCCATTTAAATTAATTCAAAGACAGTTTCCCATGATGCCAGCATTTGCAATTACTATTAATAAATCACAAGGGCAAACTCTAGACAGAGTAGGCATATTCCTACTTGAACTCGATTTCGCACATGATCAGTTATATGTTGCTTTCTCTTGAGTTGGAAGAGCATGTGACGTAAAAGTTAAAGTTATAAATACATCATGACAAGGGAAATTAGTCAAGCACTCTGAAAGTGTTTTCACTCTTAATGTGGTATACAGGAAGATATTCGAAATAAGTTTAATCACTTTATTAGTCATTGTTTGCATCAATGTTTTTTTATATCATGTTTTTGTTGTTGTTATATCATATTTTTGTTGTTTTCATTTCATGTTTTTGTTGTTTTTATGTCATGTCTTTGTTGTTGTTATATCATTGTTATTGTTTATTTAATTATATATTATTTTCATATACATTTTACTAATTCCCTTTCATCTCTGACACTTCCATTATAGCAGTGGTTCTCAACCTTCTGGCCCTTTAAATACAGTTCTTCATGTTGTGACCCAACCATAAAATTATTTTCATTGCTACTTCATAACTGTAATGTTGCTATTGTTATGAATTGTAATGCAAATATCTGATATGCAGGATGGTCTTAGGCGACCCCTGTGAAAGGGTCGTTTGACCGCCAAAGGGGTCACGACCCACAGTTTGAAAACTGCTGCATTATAGAGAAAGGGCAAACAACAATATTAAAATATTTTCTTTAATTAATTCTTTTTTACTGTGCACGAATTTCATGCACTGAGCCACTAGTTTTTCTATATATTATGGAGTTCCCTGATATTATTGATGCATGAAGACAAATTAAGTAATTTGTGAGAAGTAAAGAAAGACAAACATAGTTCTGTCATTGCTTAATCCAGTACTTTTTTCTTAAAAAATGTGTTTACTTTTGTGGTCTCAACAGGGAGGCCTGTTTTGCATACAAATAGCAGGTAGTTAAGGAGACTTACTTTGACAGTTAATGTCTTGTGCTGTCTCAACATCTGTGGACTAATTGACTGTTTCTGTGGTATGTGATGTTGCTGATAAAATGCAACCAGTTTAAGTAGACTTTTTCAACTAAGTTTCAAGAAAGCTTTGAGAGAACATGGGGAGGGTTAGCATAAATAATAAAGTTCACTATAGTTTTGGTGACATTGGCATAAATGACCTTAAAAAGTAAGACAGCATTAATATTAAGTACAGTAGTTCTCAGTCAGCTTTGTTCCTCATTGTACTATTAATATAAAGGAAAAGACTGATTTGCTTCAAAATGGGGAATTGCCATTTACAAGAAAGTGAAAATAGATATTATATCTAAGGAGCACTGAAGAAACCATGTAAATAGACTGGTAAGAGGAGGGAGTTCATAAAAAGGAGGTTTGGAGCAGGTGTGGTGGGTCTCAGCCCAAATGATATTGGCTGCAAAGCTCCCTCCCCTTGGGAGTAAGGGGTCTCAACTTCACACAGGGATCCCAAACCCAGAGCATCAGAGATGGGAAGAAGTGCCTGCATATCATCAGGCAAAGAGAACAAGAGGAATTTTTTCTGCCTTGGAGACTGGGACTGCACCTTTCCAGTGATGGGGCACTCCTATTGTTAGCAGCCCCAGACTGAGTAGTTTGCATGGACTCTGACTGCTGGAAAGACTGCACTGTGGTGTTTGGGTCCAATGGAGAGGCCCATGGGCTGCACCCTGCAGTGACTTTGAAAGACCCTCTTCTACATTGGTCAGAAACCTAGTCAATGACCAAGCTGTTTGGCATAAGTAAAGGGGGAAAGGACCCACCTCAACTGTGGGGCTTCCCATACTAGCATAACCCCAATCTTCTGGGTTGGTGGCACAGGGTAGCAGCACAGGTCGGTAATTTTTGGCCCACACTGAGGAGAGTCTGGAGCATGAGTGGAGCTGGGCATTTTGGTGCCCGCCCCGCCCACCCTTAACTGAAAACAGCCATGTGGAGAGATCATAGTCCTGGGCCAGGCTAATTTTCTAACCTCTCCTGCTTGGACTGGCAGTGCAAGGGCATAGATTCTGTGCAGCACTCGGACTGTTGAATTATACCCCCTGGGGAGGCTTCTATCTGGGAGACCGTGGGAGAGTGTTGGGCTCTGTAACTACATGGTGGGGAGACTTATCCCACCTCTCTGTTAGTTCTGAAAGACAGACCAAAGAAGGAGAGGTAGAACCCATCTCTGCCTCCTGCAAGCTTAAAACACCACTTGCAACAAAAGACTGATTGGTTCAGCTCTGTGAAGTTCTGGGTAGCCACACTGAACACAGTTCTCTGGGGGAAGGAAGAGCAGCTCAGAGTGGGATATTCTAAGTGTGAGACCCTCAGAGGCTATTATCTTGGAAAAGGTGTCAGTGCTTAGCTCCCTCCTGAGGGATGGGCCTACAATACCCTCAATAGGAGACTTTTTGATCAGTCCACCTGAGCCCAGGGCAGCTGAATCAGCTCCTGCAGAGATAAGTTAGGCTGTACCAAACTAAACCTGAAGCATACCCCCATATGAGGAACAAGAGTTGGAATCTCTGGTAGAGACTAAGGAGTCTGGCTTTGAAGCAGAGATTAATTTATTCTCATTGAGTGCCTGACTACATAACCTCTAAGCAGAGGGCCTACTAACCCAAGCTAGCTAGCGTGGGTCCATCCTGCATACTCTTTTCAGAAGGCTCTGGAAGAAGATCAGGGAACCTCAGGGAGGTGGCAGAGTAGCTGATAGGTAGAGGCAGACCTCAGGGAGCCTGGGTCCAACCACAGATCTACCTCCAACTCTAAGCTAAAAGAAGCTGATCCATTTACACAGATTGGCCCCTCCCACAAACACACAAGCCTAGCAGATGCAGACACAGTGAACAGGAAGCCCAAGAACAGTTACACACAACATCTGACAGCGATCTGCATCTGAAACACATCCAAAAGAACCCAGAACCAACACAATGAGTGGTGGGCCTCAATCCACAGCAGAGTTCTACCCAACTAGAAACACAAATTGCATATCCAAAGGTGGATCTTGGCAGGCTCAAGACCCAGGAACAACCCCTGCACAGCATCTCAGACATGGTGATAAAGGTTTACCTCTATAAATTCCAAGCCTGAAGGGTTAAAAATTGCACCACTCAGCCCATCTAGAAACCTTGAGACTACTTGCACAATAGTTTACATGTCTGGGGCAGGATTGAGCCTTATAGTCAGCCAGTCTGAGGGATGATGCCAACTACAAAAGAGTCATCAGCAATTGAGATATAATTACCAAAAATGGGTCCAAACAACCCATACAAGAAACATTCCTAGAGTACCCAGCTCAGGCTATCAAGTAGACTGCACCACTGAGAGCCATAGGATACCTACTACAGTAGGCCATCCCACCAAAACTGGGAGTCATAGCAGTGCTATCTAAAACATAGAAACAAACACAGAGACAGCCAAAATGTGGAGAAAAACAAACAAAAAACAGGCCACAAATGAAAGAACAGGAGGGAACTCAAGAAAAAGAGCTAAATATAATGGAGACAAGCAATTTATCAGATAGAGAGTTCAAAGTAATGGTTATTAGGATGCTGAAGAACTTACTGAAAACAGCAGGATGAAGAAGGACATAGAAACCATGAAAAATAACCAGGTGGAAATGAAGAATGCCATGTCTGAAATACAAAAATTACTGGAAGGAGTAGTCATTAGACTAGGTGATGCAGAGGACTGAATTAGTGAATTAGAAGACAGAATAGAAAAAAATCAGTCAATCAGAACAGAAAAAAAGACAAAATAATGAAAAGAAGGATAGCTTAAGGGAACTTTGGGACAACATGAAACATAATGTCTGCACCATAGGGATACCAGAATGAGAAGAAAGCAAGCAAGATATAGAGAATCTGTTTGAAGAAATAATGACAGAAAACTTCCCCAGCCTGGTGAAAAAAAATCACACTATTTCAGGAAACACAGAGTCCCACACATAATAAACACAAAGAGATCCACACCAAGACACATCATAATTAAAATGACCAGACTAAACATAAAGAGAGAATCCTAAAGGCAACAAGAGAGAAACAGTCAGTTACCTACAAGGGAGTTCCCATAAGGCTGTCAGTTGATTTCTCAACAGAAAAAACTTCATGCCAGAAGGGATTTGCATGAAATACACAAGTAATGAAAAGCAAGAACCTGCAACTAAGACTGCTCTATTCACAAGGCTATCATTTAAAATAGAGAGAAATAAAGAGTTTTCCCCACAAAAGAAGACTAAAGGAATTCATTACCACCAAACAAGCATTGAAAGAAATGCAAAAGGTACAGCTGTAAGAAGATAAAGAAATAGAGAAAAAGGGGAACAAATGCATAAAATGGCAATAAATAAGTACCTATCAATAATAACCTTAAATATAAATGGAGTAAATGCTCCAATCAAAAGACACAGGGTAGCCAAATGAATAATAAGACATGATATATATGCTATCTATTTGAGACCCACCTCAGAACAAAAGATATTCACAGCCTGAAAGTGAAGGGATAGAAAAATATTGCATGAAAATGGAAACGAAAATAAGCTGCAGTAGCAATACTTGTATCTGACAAAATAGACTTCAAAACAAAGGCCATAAAAGAGACAAAGAAGATCACTATGTATAATAAAGGGATCAATCCAACAAGAGGATATAAAACCTTACAAATGTGTATGCACCCAATATAGGAGCACCTAAGTATATAAAACAACTTTTGGTGTACTTGAAGGGAGAGATCAGCACCAATACAGTCATAGTAGGAGAATTTAATACCCAATTGTCATAAAGAGATAGATCTTTCAGACAAAAATAAAAAAGGAGACAGTGACCTTAAATAACACTGCCTGTCATATGGAATATTAATATTTATAGAACATTTTATCCCATAGCAGCAGAATACACATTCTTCTCAAGTACACATGAAGATTCTCAAAGATAGAACAAATGTTAGACAAAAAAAGTCTCAATAAGTTTAAGAAGGTTGATAACATATTAAGCATCTTTTATGACCACAATAGCATGAAACAAGAAATCACAAATATAAAAAAGGTAAAAAATACTCAAACACATGGAGGCTAATGAGCATGTTCTTAATCAATGAATGGGTTACCAATGAGATCAAGTAAGAAAAAAAATTACCTGGAAACAAATGAAAATGAACACACAATCACCCCAAATCTACGGGAAATAACAGTCCTGAGAGGGAAGTTCATATCATTGCAGGCCTACTTCAAAAAAAAAAACGAGAAAAATCTCTAGTAAACAATCCAACCCTACATATGAAAGAATTGGAAAGAGAGCAACAGGTAAAGCCCAGCATATGTTGAAGGAAAGAACTAATAAAAATTAGAGTAGAAATAAGTGACATAGAAACTAAACACAAACAAAAAATAGTGCAAAAGGTCAAAAAACAAAACAAAACTAAAAGCTGATTTTTTGACAGAAAAAAAAAAGATTGATGAACTTTAACCAGATTCATCAAGAAACAAAGAGAGCAAACCCAAATAAATGTAATCAGAAATGAAAGAGGAAAGGTAACAACTGACATCATAGAAATACAAAAGATAATAAGAAACCATTATGAACAACCATATGCCAACAAAATAGACATGAATAAATTCCTAGAAACATACAATCTTCCAAAACTCAATCATGAAGCAGTAATAAAAAAAAATTCCAGCATATAAAAGTTCTGGACCAGACAGCTGATGGCTTCACAGACAAATTTTAGCAAACATTTACAGAACTAATACCAATCCTCCTCAAAATATTCCAAAAAATCCAAAAGTAAGGAAGACTTACAAGTTCTTTTGAAAAGACTAACATTGTCCTAATACCAAAATGAGAAAAAGGCACACAAAAAATTATAGCCTAATATCCCTGGTGAATATGGATACTAAAATTCTCAATGAAATACTAGCAAATTGAATCCAGCAATACATTAAAAAAATCATATACCATGCTAAAGAGGGATTTATTCCAGAAATGGAAGGTTAGTACAATACATGAAAATCAATAATTGTGCTACATCTACACTAATAAAAGACAAAGATACTAATTGAACGTACCTTAGCTATGCCCCAAGCCACGCCCACCAGCCAATCAAAGCGACTATATGCAAATTAACCCAACCAAGATGGCAGCCAGCAGCCATGGAGCTGGAGCAAGCAGTAAGCTTGGTTGCCTGGGTGATGAAGGTAGCCAAGCTTCCTGCCTGCCATGAGCCAGCTGTGGCCTCCACTCATGGCAACAAAGTTTCAATTATAGAAGACAAATAAATCCCAGATACCTGCTTCCAGCCAGTCTCCACTGGGAGCTTGGGTGGCTGGGGCTGTGGCCAGCCTGTAAAAAGTGATCAGCCCCTCCCCCAGGCTGGCCACACCCTCATGGGGTGAGGGTCCCAGCTGGGGGGCTTAGCCAGCCTGAAAATGGCCCTCAGCCCTTCACCCAGACTGGCCAGGCACCCCAGCAGGACCTCCCCACCCTGAAGGGGCTGTGGCCAGCCTGCAAACAGCCATTAGTCCCTCACCCATGCTGGCCAGGCACTCTTATATAATAAAAGGGTAATAAGCAAATTGACCCTAACAACAGAACGACTGGGAATGACTGGTAACTATGACACACACTGACCACCAGGGGGCAGATGCTCAGTGCAGGAGCTTCCCCCTGGTGGTCAGTGTGCTCCCACAGAGGGAGCTCTGCTCAGCCACAAGCCAGGCTGATGGCTGCCAGTACAGAGGTGGTGGCGGGAGCCTTTCCCACCTCCTCAGCAGTGCTAAGGATGTCCAACTGCAGCTTAGGCGTGCTCCCTGCTGGCAAGTGGACATACTCCGAGGATTCCCAGGCTGCCAGAGGGATGTCTGACTGGCAGCTTAGGCCCAATCCTCCAGGGAGTGGGCCTAAGCCAGCAGGTCGTCATCCCCTGAGGAGTCCCAGACTGCAAGAGGGCACAGGCCAGGTTGAGGGACCCCCCTCGAGTGCACAAATTTTTGTGCACCGGGCCTCTAGTTACATTAATAAAATGAAAGATGAAAATCACATGATCATGATAATAGATGCAGAAAAAGCATTCAATAAAATCCCACAGATATTTATGATAAAAATTCTCAACAAAGTGGGAATTGAGGAATCATACCTCAACATAATAAAGGCCGTATATGTAAACCTACAGCGAACATCCTACTCAATGGGCAAACACTAAAACGTTTCCCTTAAGAAGAGGGATAAGTCAGGGATGTCCACTTTCACCACTGTTATTCAACATAGTATTGGAAGTCCTAGCCACAGCAATCAAACAAGAAGATGAAACAAAAGACACTCACACTGGAAAGGAGGAAGTAAAACTATCATTATTTGAAGATGACATGATGTTGTATATAGAAAGCCCTAAAGACTCCACAAAAAAATATACTAGATCTAATAAATGAATTTGGCAAAGTTGCAGGATACAAAAATCAACAAACATAAATTCATGCTATTTTTATATACCAACTAGAGGCCTGTTGCATGACATTCATGCACTGGAGTGGGGGTTCTTCAGCCTGGCTTGTGCCCTCTCACAGTCCAGGGCCCCTCGGGGCATGTCTGCCTGCCAGGGAGGCAGGAGAGCCTCCTGCCTCCCCTGTTGTGCTCACCAGCCATGAGCCTGGCTCAGGGCTTCTGGCTGAGCAGCGCTCACCCTGTGGATGTGAGAAAAAATATTTGCATTTTCTTTATCAATACACTAGAGCCTGGTGTACAAATTCATTCACGGGTGGGGTCCCTGGCCTGGCTGGCAATCAGGGCCAATTGGGGCCCATCAGGGCAGCGGGCTGGGGGAGGGATCATGGGAGGTTGGCCAGCTGTTCCCCTGATCAGGACCCACGGGGGGCCAGCTGAGGGAAGGGGCCATGGGAGGTTGGCTGTGGGAGTCCACTGACCACCAGGAGGCAGCTCCTAAGTTTGAGTGTCTGCCCCTGGTGGTCAGTGCACATCAGAGCAACTGGTCATTCCACCTTTCGGTCAATTTGCATATTAGGTTTTTATTATATAGGACTAGGGGCCCAGCACACAAAATTGTGCACCTTGAAAGGAACTGTGGGCCGCGAGGCTGCAGTAGGCACAGGGGTGGGTCTTGGCACATCCTCTGTGCTGCTGCCTGTCCCCTCCTGCCATGACCCCTGGTCCCCTGTCTTCCAGCAGCCCTGCTCCCACCGCTGCTGCTCCCATGTGCTGATGGCTCACACCTGTTGATGGCACTGAGCAATTGGGGCTAGCACCAGCAGCAGGTATGAGTGGCAGCTGCTGCCTCAATCGCCCCTCAGGAGCAGGGGGAGGGGGAGAAGCCCTCAGGGACGATCAGGGCTGGAAGCTGCCACTCGCATCCATTGATGGCACCAAGTGATCAGGTTTGGCACTGGGTGCTGGCAGTGGATGACAGTGCTGGCTCTCGTCCTGGTAGTGGATAAGAGCACCAGGCGGGACTTCAGGGTGCAGGAGCAAAGAATTTTCAGTAACCATCAGAGGCTCGCCCCAGTGACATCAACCGGTGCCCCACCTTGGGCTGGTGCTGGGGTCCAACCCCATCAGGTCCATGGGTCCCCAAAGGTGTGGACATAGTTGGCGAAGAAGGAATGACACGGAGACAGCGTTCATTTGATCAGCAGCCTTGCCAGGATCTCTAGCCACAATCTCAAGCCAAGTTCTATGTCCATGTT